>NW_006408885.1:1255270-1277411 GCF_000296735.1 Chrysochloris asiatica | reverse complement strand
TGTAAAAAGCAGTAGAAAGCAAGCACCCCTAAACAAAGATTTACATTACAGCAGGTGCTCACCACTTACTCTTTCATGAAGATCAAGGAAAGGAGAATGAGCTTACATGTTTACATAGAAAGAAGGGTTTTCTGAAAGTACAAGGTGAGTCACTGAGCTAATTAGAGGGTGGTGGATAATGATTCAAAGCATTCCTATAGGCTATGGGTGAGAGGTCTGTCCTGCTGGGCCCACCCATTCTCCACCTACATTTTAAAGGCTGCAAGCACCTCCTTGCTCAAATGTAAACGTGAGTAGTGGTTTGAGAATTAAAGTCAACCGCTAAAAGTGAGTCTGCAATGCATTGGTATAATAAAGGCGTTTAAAAAAAACCAACACACATGCATCTTAATTCAGTGGAGAAGAAACAGTCCATTTAAGAAATGGTACTGGCAAAAATGGATATACACAGGCAAAAGGGAAAGAAACAAGATTCCTGGTGTGGCACTGTTGGTTCCTGTGCTGGACTGCAAAGTTGGTTTGAATCACAAGGTAGGCAGTTCAAGCCCACTAGTCACTCCTCGGAAACCCTATTTACAGGGTCACTATGGATCAGAATCAACTTGACAGCGCTTAACAGCAACAACCATACACTAAAACTCAAAATGGATCAAAGATGTAAATGAACCTAACTTATAAATTTCCTGTAAGGTAACATAGGAAAAAAACTATGGGACCTAATTTTTGTCAGAAAAAGATTATCAAATACAACTACAAGTGTACAAACAACAGAAGACACATTAGATAAGTGGGACTGACTAAAAATTAAATATTGATGCTCATCAAAAGGCTTCATATCAAGAATAAAAAGAGAACCTACAGACTGGGAAACAATCTGTTAGAATGACATATCTGATAAGGGTTTAACCGCTAAAATATATAGAAAACTTCAACAACTCAACCACAAAAAGAAAAATAATCTAATTTACAAAAGGATAAGGAATATGAACAGGCACTTCACCAAACAGAACATTTTATGTGGCCAACCAACAAATAAAAGATACTCGTAATCATTAGCCATCAGATGCAAATCAAAACTACAATGGGATGCTGCTGCTATTATGTGCCATCAAGCTGGTTCCAACTCATAAGAGACTCTGAATAGGGTTTCTGAGGCTGTAAATCCTTACAGGAACAGAAAGTCTCATCTTTTTCCCATGGCTGATGGATTCTAACTGCTGACCCTACATAACTCACTACACCTGCAGGCCTACTTGAGATCTTACTACATCCCTGCAAATGACAAAATGATAAAAATAATAAAAAAATTTTAAAAACCCAGAAAACTGGCAAGGTTGGGAGAAGATTGTAAGCTTTTTCCATTGTTGGTGGGACTGCAAAATGGTACACCACTATGGAGACTGGTACGGAACTTCCCCCAAAACCTAGAAACAAAAATTCCTTAGGTGCTAGCAATCCCTCTCCTAGGTCAATCAAAGAACTGTGCACTCTTTGATTTACACCACGGCAAGACGTCAGTTTGGACATCCTCAAGAAACCGAAATCATACTCTTTTTAAATGTTCTTTGAGTTTGGGGAACAAAAAGAAATCTGCAAGGATAAGATCAGGGCTGTATGATTGGGGTAAGCTTTCCCAGTGAAATTCTAATAGGACAGACAGCCCTTGCTACCTTTGAAGAATGAACAGGTGCAAAAACTTCTTCCTAATAAACTCCCATGGTTATCCTGAGTCCTTCCAGAACATCTATCAAGATGACTCCTTTGGTGTGAGGAGATAGGGACCCTCCTACATTGCTAGTGGGACTGTAAAGTGATGCAGCCACTGGGAGAAACAATATGGCACTTCCTCAAAAAGCTGAAGTAGCAATACTGTATGATCCAGTAATCCTTCTACTTGATAAATATCCCCAAGAAATAGGAGCCATGACACAAGTAGACACATGCACACCCATATTCATTGCATCACCATTCACAAAAGCAAAAAGATGGAGACAGTCTAAACAGTCATGAGTGGAAGAATGGATGAACACATTTTGGTACATGTTGTTGCTGTTAAGTACCATCAAGCTGGTACTGACTCATAGCGATCCCATGAACAACAGAACAAAAAACTCTGACTTGTTCTGCACCATCCTTAAAATTGTTACGCTTGAGCCCATTATTGCTGCCACTGTGCCAATTCATTTCAATGGGGATCTTTCCTTTTTCGCTGAACCTCCACTTTAACAAACATAATGTCCTTCCTCAGGGACTGGTCCCTTCTGATAAAATGTCCCATATATGAGAAGCAAAGTCTTGCCATTGTGGGTTCTAAGGAGCATTCTGGCAATACTTCTTTCAACACAGATTTGTTCCTTCTTCTTGCAGTCCATGGTAGTTTCAATATTCTTCACCAATTCATAATTCAGATGCATTAATTCTTCTATGGTCTTCCTTAGTCATTTTCCAACTTTTACATGTATATGAGACAATTGAAAATGCTATGGCTTGGGTCAGGCACACTTTAGTCCTCAAACTGGTATCTTTGCTCTGGAGCATTTTACAGAAGTCTTGTGCAGCAGACCAGGGCAATATGTCGTTTGATTTCCGGATAACTGCTTCCATGAGGGCTGATTGTGGATCCAAACACAATGAAGTCTTTGACACTTTCAATCTTTTCTCCAGCTATTATAATGTTATTTATTGGTCAGTCTTAAGGATTTTTGTTTTCTTTACACTGAGATATGATCCATACTGATTTTCATCAGTATTTTAAGTCCTCTTCGCTTTCAGCAAGCAAAGTTGTATCATCTACACATCGCAGGTTGTTAATTCGTCTTCCCCTAATCCTGATGTCACACTTGTCTTCAAATCCAGCTTCTTGGATTATTTGCTCAGCATACAAAATGATTAAGTATGATAAAAGAATACAACCCTAGCACACACCTTTCCTGATTTTAAACCATTCAGTATCCCTTTGTTCTGTTCAACTGACTGCCTCTTGGTCTACGTACACGTTCCTCATGAGAACAATCAGGCATTCTGGAATAGTCTTTATCCTCAATGCTATCCATAGTTCGTCATAATCCACACAGTCAAAAGCCTTGACATACTCAATAAAGTGCAAATAAACATTCTGTGCTGAAAGCAGAGAATACCAGAAAGGTATTTACTTGTGCTAGATAGATCTGAAGGCAAAAACATACATGTTTGTGTATGCTACATATAAATTCGTAGATACACTAAAACACAAAAAGAACAGCTACAGGCACTTCCTAGATAAAACCAAACTCTTCATGGGATTGGTTACTGGATTTCAGAACAGAGGACCACAGTCTCACAGTCCATAAAGTTTATGTTCTAAAGCCTAGCTGAGTGAGAAGCATCTGGGGTCTTAAAAGCTTCTGAGCAGTCATCTCAAATACTACTAGTCTGGGGGTGGGGGTGGGGGGGAGAAACCCCGAAGGAAACCAAAGACTCAAAGAAGAAACTAGTTTATAGAACAGCCTACACGAACCACAACCTCATCTATTCTATGACCAGAAGAACTAGGTAGTGTCTTGCAATAACCACTGACTATTCTGTCCAGGAACACAATGGTGGTGGTGGTGTTGTGCCGTGGAGTTAGTTCCGACTCATAGTGATCCTGCACAGGGTTCCCGAGGCTGTAAATCTTTACGGGAGCAGAAAACCTCCTCTTTCTCCTGTGGAACAGCTGGTAGTTTCGAACTGCTGACTGTGAGGTTAGCAGCCCAAGTTGTAACCACGGCGCTACCAGAGCTCCTTAGGAACACAATAGATAGTATCAAATAGAATGGGAGAAAAATGTAAAACAAATTTCGACTTCATTTAAAAGGCCAGACTTACTGGGATAGTAGAGCCCAGAGGAGCCCAGAGAGTATCACCCTGTTGTTGTAGTTGTCTGGTGCAGTTATGTCAGTACCAACTCATGTACAACATGCACAACAAAACGAAACACTGCCTGGCCCTGCACCCACTTCACAATTTAACCCATCTGTTGCTCTACTTGATCCCATTTGCTGCCGCAACTGTGGCAATCCACCTCATTAGGAGTCTTTCTGTTTTTCACTGACCCTCCACGTTACGAAGCATGATGTCCTTCTCCAGGGACTGGTCCTTCCTGATAATATGGCTGAAGTCTGGGAGAATAAGTCTGGCCATCCTGGCTTCAAAGGAGCCTTCTGGCTGTACTTCTTCAAATAGAAACTGGTTTGTTCTTTTGGCAGGCTATGGTACTTTTACTATTCTCCTCCAACACCGTAACTCAAATGCATAAATTCCTCTACAGTCTTTCTAATTCACTGTCCAACATTCAGATGCATGTAAGGTTACTGAAAATACCATGGCTCAGATCAGGGGCCCTGAATCATCAAACTTTAGAGAAGTCTTGTGCAGCAGATTTGCCTAATGCAATACATCGTTTGATTTCCTAACTCTTGCTTCCATGAGTGTTTATGGTTAATCCGAACAAAATGAAGTCTTTGACAACTCCTAATTTTCTCCATGATGCTATTTATTGGCCCAGTGGTGAGGATTTTTTGCTTTCTTTACAATAGGTGTAACCCATACCAAAGGCTGTGGTCAGTGATCTTCATCAGTAAATATTTTAAGTCCTTTTCATTTTCAGCAAGCAAGGTGGTATCATCTGCATATTGCAGGTTGTTAATGAGTCTTCCTCCAACCATAATGCCACATTTTTCTTCATATAATCCAGCTTCTCAGATTATTTGCTCAGCATACAAATTGAATTTAGTATGATGAAAGACTACAACCCTGACACACATCTTTTCTAATTTTAAATCATTCAGTGTTCCTCTGTTCTGTTCAAAAACTGTCTTTTGATCTATGTACACGTTCCTCATTAGCACAATTAAGTATTCCAGAATATTCATTCTCTGCAATGTTGTCCATAGCTTGTCATGATCCACACAATCTAAAGCTTTTGCATAGTCAATAAAGGTAAACACCTTTCTGGTATTTTCTACTTTCAGTCAAGATTTGATGTCAGCAATTATGTCCACATCCTCTTCTGAATCCTGCTTGAACTTCTGGAAGTTCTCTGTTAATGTATGGTTGCAACCAGTTTGAATTATCTTAAGCAGACTTTTACTTGCATGTGATATTAATGATATTGCCTGATAATTTCCACATTCCATAGGGTCACCTCTCTTTGGAATATGCACAAATATGGATCTCTTAAAGTCAGCTGGCCAGGTAGCTGTCTTCCTACTACCTTTGCATAGATGATTGAATGCCTCCAGTGTGTATCAGTTTGTTGAAAAATTTCTATTTGTATTCCATCAATTCCCAGAGCCTTATTTTTTGCCAATGTCTTCAGCGCACCTTGGTCTTCTTCCTTCAGTATCAATGACTCTGAAGGAAGCCAATGCAATCTCTTGATGGCTGAACATCAACCATTTCGTTTTTGGTACAGTGACTCTGTGTATTCCTTCCATTATCTTTCTTTTATTTTTTTTTAAATAAATGTTTTATTGTGAATTATGTGATAGTTTACATGGGAGAACATTAGCTTTACATTCATCCTATCATATATCATTTCATTACTATGGCTACAGTCCCCTCCATGTATCATCAACCAACCAAAGGGTATACCCTGCAAACCTGCCCCCCGCCCTCCGGTCGTCAGCACACAGCCCCTCTCCCTCTCTGAGTCGAGTCCCCAGCCACTCCATCTCTCCACGTCATCATCTCTGCCTCCAACTCTGGCATCACTATTTCTTTGGGTAGGTCCCGCACTCCACTCTTCTCCCTTGATGGTCCCAGGGACCTCCGCTCCTGGACTGCACAGTCAATCACTCCCTTCCTTTTGCTACAAAACGTCTACCTTTACATTTCCAACCCTCACAGTCAGTCCTGATAACAATTCTTCACTATTGTACCACAAGAGACCTATCCGCATCTCCTTTCATCAGCCCCGCCCAGACAGATTGGATACTACTCAATGGAGAGTCTACCTTCCTCCGCACCCTCTGATCTAGGCTCCCTCTTGAAAGCTTGTAAGCCAGTCACTTCTTGCCTTAGTGGCCGCCCCCTCTCCCATTTTGGGTAGCCGATGTGCAAGTTGCCCATCCCTGTCTACTCTGTGTATGGAGGGAGTGGGAATGATCCTCGTTGTAAAGATTTGTTCCTTCTTTTGAGCTACTGCATCCATAGGTGTAGGTCAAGTTCATCAAATTGTATAAGATTACTCTTTTTTTCCTCTTCTTTCTTCTTCTAGTTGAGCTCTGATCATCCAGTCATTGAAGCCAGATCAAGTGGGTATTATGTACTAGTGTGGGTCCTTCCATCATTTTTTTATGCTTTCTGTATCATGCAATAATTCTTTGGGCAAATTATTACATGATACAGAAAGCATAAAATATTTCAATATTAAAAGTCAAGTCTTCAATTTTTTCTTCAGTTCCCTCAGCTTGAGAAATGTTGAGCATTTCCTTTCTTTTTGGCTTCCCAATTCCAAGTCATTGCACATTTCCTCATATTTGACTTTGTCACATTTTGGCTCATGTGGACTTGTTTTAATTTTCTTCAGCTTCAGCATGACTTTGCATATGAGCAAATGATGGTTATGTTCTATCATTTGCCCCTTGCCTTGTTTTATGGTAGAGATTTTCCACTGTCTCTTTCCACAAATGTTGTCAATTTGATATCTGTATATCCCATTTAGTGAGGTCCAAGGAGCTCTGGTAGCGTAGTGGTTACAAATTGGGCTACAGACCTAAGGCCAGTAATTTGAAACTACCAGATGTTCCGCGGGAGAAAGATGAGGCTTTCTACTCCCATAAAGATTTACAGCCATGGAAACCCTGTACAGAGTCGTTATGGGTCAGAATCAACTCGACAGCACTTAACAACAACAACGTGTATATAGCTGTCTTTTATGTTGTTTAAAAAAGGTATTTGCATTGAAGAAGTCATGTGAAATTCAATCATGTAATCTCCAGCATCGTTTCTATCACCAAGGCCAAATTTTCCAATGACTGGTCCTTCCTCTTTGTTTTCAACCTTTGCATTCCAATCACCAGTAATTATCAATACATCTTGATTGCATGTTTGATCCATTTCAGTCTGAAGAAGTTGGTAGAATTATTCACTTCATCATCACTAGCTTTAGTGGTTAGTGCATACATCTGAATAATAGTTTTATTATCTGGTCTTCCTTGTAGGTGTATTGATATTATCCTATCACAGACAGCAATGTTCTTCAAGACAGATCTTGAAATGTTCTTCTTGACAATGAATGCAACACAATTACTCTTCAATCTTTTATTCCTAGCATAGTAAACCATGTGATTATCAGATTCAAAATGACCAATACCAGTCCATTTCAGCTCACTAATGCCTACGATATCAATGCTTATACATTTAATTTCATTTTTGACAATTTCCAGTTTTCATAGATTCATACTTCTTATATCCCATGTTCTGATCATTAATGAATGTTTACAGCTGTTTCTCCTAGTTTTGAGTTGTGCTGTATCAGCAAATGAGGTCCTGAAAGCTCCACTCCATTTGTGTCATTATGGTAGACTCTATTCTGAGGAGGCAACTCTTCCCCAGTTGTATTCTGAGTGCCTTCCAACCTGAGGGGCTCATCTTCCGGCATATATCTGACAACATTCTGGTGCTCTTCATCATGTTTCAATAGTCAATATTCTGGTCCTGACAGTGTTCCACTGCTATTCATAAGGTTTTCAGTGACTAAATATTTGGTCTCTGCCTCTTCCTAGTCTGGCTTAGTCTGAAAGCTCATTTGAAATCTGTCTACCATGGGTGACCCTGCTGGCATTTAAGATACCTGTGGCATAGCTTCCAAAATCACAGCAACATCCAAGTCACCACAGTACAACAAACTGACAAACAAGAAACTAACAACCCTGAGAACTCTCTAACTTTGTTCAGTCAGTCACTGAGTTAGGAACGTCTGCCTTATGGAAAACTCTTTCTTCCCCTTTAATGCAGGGCTTTGAACCAATTATGTCACAGTAGACCAAGCAAAATAGAAACTGTCCAGAATTTTTACAATTTGGGCAATTTGTCATAGTAACCAGGATGGGAAAAGTTATGGGATGTAGTCCTGGAAGTAGAGATTCAGAAGAGGCACAGTGAGTCCTTTTAAGAGCGTGACTCGTGAAACTAGATTATTGGCAGGACTGTGGAGAGTCACACACATTCAAAGCAACAAGGTTCGATACCATCCTTGAACGGGGCTGGGGAGGGGGGGGGTCAGATGGATGGTAAGGACTGCCCTCTTTGAAATCCTGCTTTAATGCTATATAAATCTGTCCTCACTTTGAAATGGCTGAACCAACCCCTAAAGGAAACCAAACCAACACACAGAGGCCCTGTATAGGGTTTCCGAACGAAGGAGCTCTGGTAGCAAAGTGGGTTACAAGTTGGGCTGCTAATCACAAGATCAGTAGTTCTAATCTACCAGCAGCTCCATGGGAACTTTCTGCTCCCATACATTTTTTGGCATCGTAACCCCTATAACAGAGTCACTATGAATCAGAACTGAGTCCACAGCAGAAAACCACCATCACTACAACCATAAGGTAACTGAGGCTATGGATCCTTATGGGAGCAGAAAGCCTAGTCTTTCTTCCTCGAAGTGACTGATGGATTTGAACTGCCAACTTCATGGTAAGCAGTACTATGCTTACCCTACAACACCACCAGGCTTCCTTCTTACAACAAATTCTTCATTACAATCACATTCACTTGTTGCACTTGCAGTTTTTAAATCATTGAAAAGACTCATGCCTTTTCTAGCACTGGAGTTAAGAGAAATCATGTACATCTGTTCTGCCTAACCTACAAATGTTTAGAGACAAAATTAGGAACAGATCTTGTTTGTAACCCAGGAACTGCTTATACCAATACTACTGCCAACAGTGACCCTTCAGCTAAATAACAGATTGGCTCACAAAAGAAAGAACACTTGTAAGTATTGATACTTTCAAAATCTTTTAAAATCATCTCTAAGAGACCAAAACACTCAACATTTACCCTAATGCAAAGACGAGGGGAGATGGGGGAGTTGAGCAGGGAAGCTAGATTAATAGACATGGAACCACCCGATCGGAAATGAGGATACTAACATATTGTGAAAAGGGTAGCCAATGCTACTGAATAATATATATAAAAATGGTTAAACTTGCTGTGTAAACTTTCACCAAAAACACAATAAAATTTTTAAAAATCTCTTGCATTAAAAGAAAGAAGTCAACTGCTTGGAAAACCCCCACATCCACCCCATGTGATCTTGTTGAGGGAGGCATCCATTTTTCACCTCATTTTTCTTATAAGAAGAAAGCACTCCTGCTCCATCCACTGTTCCTGCTTTCAGTCTGAATGGACAGTCAACAAGACATAGTGTAATAGGCTTTGATTTGCTGTGAGAAATGAGAGGTAGTCCAACACCACTGTGATTTGTAATGCCATTTA
Organism: Chrysochloris asiatica; assembly: GCF_000296735.1. Taxonomy (NCBI): domain Eukaryota; kingdom Metazoa; phylum Chordata; class Mammalia; order Afrosoricida; family Chrysochloridae; genus Chrysochloris; species Chrysochloris asiatica. The sequence continues at coordinate 1,267,946 of NW_006408885.1, read as the reverse complement.
CATAATTAAACATACAGACAAGTGGCAGGAGGAGGTGGACATGGTTAATGGAGTTATAGAAGAGCTAAAAATAGCAGACCCCGCTCAGGCTGTAGGGGCTATGGGGCGGGCAGCACCTGCTGGTAGGCACTGCCGACTCCTCAGAGAGGTCCTCCCTCACCACGGCTCCTTCCCTGGTCAGCGGGGCCTTCTAATCAGAAGCTGGAAGCTCCCCACAGACATGCTTTACACTGGACAAACTCATAGTTATCTACAGGGCTAGAGAGTTCACCTGGTCGCAAAGCCCATCCCAAAAGTTTATCTCAAACCTGCATTCCCTCAAAAAACTTGAGGCTCCATTCAAGCTGGAGGTTGTAAGTAGACGGGCTGCTGAACCATATTTAGCCTTTAGATTTGTTTTGTTTAGACAACATAATTTCTTCTTTCTTCTCCTTTCTCCTCCTCTTCCTTCCTCCTCTTCTTATTTTAAGTCTGAATTCAGTACTGCTGCTGCAAGCTGTTGAGTCAGTTCTGAGTCACAGGGTTTCAGAGACTGTAAATCAGTACAGGAGCAGAAAGCTTCACCTTTCTCCCACAGAGTGGCTGGTGAATTCAAACTGCTGACCTTGCAGTTCGCAGCCCAATGTGTAAACCACTACTCTACCAGGGATCCTGGAATTAGGTGCTATTGCTGTTATGTGTCGTCAAGTTGGTTCCATTGCATAGCGACATGTATAGAGTTTCCAAGGAGTGACTGGTGGGCTTGAACTACCAACCTTGTGGTTAGCAGTTCAGCACTTTTTACCTATCTCCAGCTTGGGCACCCCTGGGTTCACATACCCACCCAACAGCAGGTTGCCCTCTGCAACAAGGGTAGTGCCTATGCAAACAACCCTCACTGTGCTAACCATAATTTTGTTCAATGTAAAAAATCTCAGGTTTTAATTTCTTCATTCCTTTCTGTGACCTATTTGGCTCTGGTAGGTTTGCAACTTTTGATCTGTAAACCTTTCTTAAAACTGGTTTGGTTTTGTTCTAGACTGCACCACCACCTGGTGGCAGAAGCAACTCCTTGGGACCCACACATTGTATAGAGGGGCAGTGGCTCTGTACAGTGAAGTCAATTCAGAGTGACCAGGGTTTCTGAGGCTTTAAATCTTTACAGGAGCAGCAAGTCTCATCTTCTTCCTACCGAGTGGCTGATGGCTAATTGATGGCTGATGGATTTGAACCGCTGACTTTGTAGGTAGCAGCCCAACTCATAACCCACTACACTACCATAACTCCTTGTATGTAAAGTAGCATTTCCTCCTCTTCAGTCGTTAAGCACTCCCTCCCACTCCCACTCTCAGCTGGAGTCGGTTTGGTGAATGAGTCTGCTCTCACTTTCTCTCTTCTCTCAGTGATCTAAACGCACTGGAAATAATGCACTGTATGCCTTATCAGCTCACAGAGCCTTCTAGGTTTTCTCAGATTGTTTTTCCAAAGGAAGACATTCTTTCTCTCTTTCAGCTCCTTTATGCACTACCAACTCATCTTTATTTTACAATTTTCTTTCCTAAATCTTTCTCCATATAGGTTCTTTCTTTCTTGAGGCAATGGCCCCAAGTACAACCTGCAATTTTATCAAGGAAAAGATCATTTGTTTGATTAAAAAAAAAAATCCCATGCTGAAACAGAAGTGGGTTAAGAATTATAGAAATCCGTAATACCACTAGCTAATTTACAAGTATCTGGATACAGGTGAAAACACAAGTAACATGATTCTTGCCTTCCTTAACAAGATAACGAGCAAAAAACCAGACCCAGACAAGTAACAATTTCTGATGAATTTGAGACCAGCAGGAAGGACATGCCTGCCACATGCATGCCCAAAGTGTCACGCAGCACTGTGCCCCGGCCCTGCCCTTCCCCTGGTCTACTGGCCCCGACCTCTCTCACTTCATTTCCTACAGCTCTTCACAGTGATACAGTCCACTAGCCTCCTTGCCCCGCAAGCTCACCTAAGAAACTCTTTGCCTTTGCTGTTCCCCCTCCTGGAAATTGCTTGCTCCCTCACTGCCTCAGGTGAGGCACACGCTGCCCTGTGTGAAAGAGCACACCTAACTGCTACTGCTAACATGTGTCCTTAGGGAGCAGGGAATGAAAGCATTTTATAGCTAAACAGAGATCGCTGCTTAAAAATGTGGATACGTACATGCCACAGAACTGTGCACTTTGAAACGGTTAATTGTACGTTTTATGAATTTTACTTCAATAAAAACGAAAAAAGAACACATCCACCTATCATTACTCTCCATCCTTCCTAAAACTTGCCTTGTTTTTCTCCATGACACTTTTATCTACTGACCCATTATCTACTGACCCATTATCTACTGGTTTACTGATGTCTTCCACAACTAAAATCCTGGCACCAGTGCCCACAGTAGAGCTGAGGTAGTATAAGCACTGAAGAAATATGTGTGTAATGAATAGGCCAATGAGGGATTTCTCACTTCATCGACATAGTCTATAAGGCTGTTGATGTTACAGATGAGGAAACTAAGGTCGGAGGTTCGGGTGACCTGCCCAAGGTCATCCAGGACTCCCAGTCTCTGACAGAAGTGACAGAGTGGAAGTATACTAGGTTTACAAAAGGATGTAATCCTGAAGAAAAAAACCTGATGAGACAGAAATTCCATTTCCTCACTGACTTACAGCATACAAGTCAGAAACGGAAAAAAACTCCAGTGGAGCCAGCACCCTGGCCCCCAGGAGGCCCCAGCTTTCCAGCAGACAACAGCTCCCCCAGCAGTTCTTTCGGAGACAAAGGAGACCGTTTTAATAATGTTCCATCTGTCTCCTTTCACAAAATGATTGATTTTCAATAGTGGTGGTATTTAACAGAAGTAGCTTCTGCCATCTCTATCCCCACACCCCACCCCATCTAATGTGAAGGGAGGAGTAAAGCAGAGGGCTGGGTGAGCAGCACCAAGAGAATCCAGAGTTCTGGCCCACAGCACAAGCCTGGAAGGGACCTAGGGTTCCAGCGGCAGTACTCACCTGGCTCTCCCACATCAATACCTACAGAGACTCCAAAGTAGCTGGGTACTTTGAATCTGCCTACCTCTCAGTCATCTGTTACACAGTAGAGAGACTGTACCTACCCCACAGGAATTTTGTGAGGATTACATAAGATAGGAAAAGCACCTGGGAGAGAGAGGAAAAGATGCAACACAGTGCCCTGGGTATTTCATAATAATAAAGGTACAGGTCATGACCTTGTGCCCATTTCAGAAATTCAATGACAGCAAATTTTGATACAACGAGTTACGAATAAAAGGGACTACCAGTATTCTTTTTTAGACTAATGGAATGTTCCATTTTTTAAGTCACACAAATATATCTGCATTTAATGAGACAGTTGTGCCTACCTGTCAGGTCTAAATAATCGAGCTGCCAAAAAAAGAGTTACAGTGACTCAAATACAGATATATTGCAGAATCCCTGGGGAGCTCAGTAAAACGACAGGATTTCAAGGAACAGTGTGCACGACATGTCTTGGTGCCATGCCATGCAGCAGAGCCGCAGAGATGACCCTCTAGTCGGTGCCATAAGTCCAGGTGCCCCGGGACAGTGACCTAAGGCATCTTTCCAACAGAGCCTCAGTTCCCCGCACAATGACAGGATCAAATCCGATGGACTCTTGGGCCTAAGCTGTGACTGCACACCATCTCTTCTGCGAGCCAGGAGACATCCTGTGGAGAGCTGGGAGAAACCATTTACTCAACCCTGATTTCTTTGAACCCTTTCCTTCCTTAAATTCTCTTCTGGCTTTTTCCTACCTAAGTCCCCTCACTGTGCCCAGGCTGGGATTGGAACAACTGCCCACTGTTTCCCAAGCTATCACATGCTTGGGAAACACATGTTTGCAAGTCCCTCTTTCCCAGGACTTTAGAATATTACAACTCTTTACCACCACTAGGAAGATGCCATACCCAGGGAGACACTCCCTTCCGGTGACCATGTCCCACTCTGTCTGACAGTTTCTTAACCTGGGGACTGTCCTAAGTACAGCCACCAAAGACAAAAGGCTGAAAGTGCCTATCATTTCATTTCTAGGAGTCCCAAACTCTTCCTTCTAGAAAAGGTGGTGGATGGACTCTTTGGTAGCTAAAAACAAAATTCATCTGGAGGTACAGGATCCCTAAGGAGAGAGACATCAGAGTTTCTAGCAGCAGTTACACAGGCAAAAATCAATCTCCCCTGAAAACCAATTAGGGTGAGCATGCAGGATTTTCACTTTGGCAGCTGAGTGTTAGAAGCAGCCTGGCTTTGGAGAGGAAGCGTTAGGAAGATTGTTCCTGGACAGGCTCACATCCTTTCTCATTCCTTCCTCTGCCAACAGTCAGCACCTCAGAAAGAGCTCAGACAGAGGGGCTGTCACTGGTGGTCCCTACACAGATGACATACAGGGAGAATTATATACCCAAGAGGGGATATAATTACCCTACATGATTTAGAGCAGGGGCAAGGAAACTTTTTTCTGCCAAAATTGGAAACACCCTTCGCAGGCCATACAAAATTATCAACTTAAAAATTAGTCCGCTATATTTGGTCAAACATTGAACTAAGTCACCCCTTATGTGATGGCTGGAACTGTATTTGCCTTGGCAGGGCTGGACGTTCCCCACTCCTGATTTAGAGGTTGAAGGCAAGAAATGTGCTGACCACAAACAACTTAGCTACTGGCACCACCTCCTGGATGGGAATGAATTCTAAGAAGCTACACCAGACACTTACAGTTCATCCTTGCAACAATCTTGTGAAGTAAGTATTGTTGTCCCCATTCTGCAGAAGGAGAAAATGAAGCTCAGAGAAACTCAACCAAAGCCATATAAACAGAGCTGGAATTTGTTGTATTTTTCTATTCTTACTACCTCTTCTTGTTGTTGTAGTTATTAAAATGCTGTTGAGTTAGTTCTGACTCATAGCAACCCTGTAAAGGGTTTCTGAGGAGTTTCTTAGATGAGAATCAAAAGAGCCGGAGCTCTAATTGCTACCACTACTTTATTTAGTGTGGCTAACGTAGCGTAATGGCTACAACTCGGGCTGTGAACCGCAAGGTCAGCAGTTCGAAACTACCAGCTGTTCTGCAGGAGAAAGATGAGGCTTTCTGCTCCCGTAAAGATTTACAGCCTCGGAAACCCTGTACAGGGCCGCTATGAGTTGGAACCGGCTCCATGGCACATAACAACAACAACAATACAGAATAGGAGACTTCCTTTATCTGCCTATAAACCAGACATTATAGACGACCAGGACGACAGGAGGTAGATAATTCTAGGAAGACGCCCTTACTCCACTTGGAGTATGTACATGGTCTTCAGATCAAGGTTTTCCCAACAAAGACTAGACCTGCCTCCCAGTGGAAAACAGCTACTCCAGAGGTTCTGCAGGCCACCCAACTTCCAGGGGATATGTGTGTGCAACAATACTCAGTGCCTATGGCTGCCGAGAGACTCACCCTCAAGTGCTCATGCTCACAGAGCAGAATGAAAGAAGCCCATCTCCTCTCACCCACTGCTGCAGAAAGGCAGCCTGTGAGGTTCTGGTGAAATAAAAAGAAGGCATTGTGCCTGTCAGACAAAACGAGGGTGTGGGGGAGATATGAGGCAAGAGAAGCAGAAGGGCCTGCTGATCTCTATCTGGGAAAAGAATGCCAAGTGCCCAGATAAGGTTGAGATGAAGTCAGCTCCCCCATGTTTACACTGGAACTCCACCCGCGCAGTGTCCACAAGCTCTGCACACTGGCACTACAGCAGGCACGCAGGCGGGCGGCAACAAGCTCACAGGATGAGTTGTCACCAGCCTCACTGGTCCCCTGCACAGCCCTCCTCCTCCGACCCCAGGAGGGCAAGAAAACAGCAAGGCACACTGAGGCCCAGACTTTGGCTTCTCCATGAAATGAATGAGTCAGGATTCAGAGACAAGCATGAGGTTCCCCTTAAACTCGTAACTATTTGTCTGATGAAGTCCAAGTCGCCACTTTATCCATTGATCTCTCAATGTTCCTATTTCTCTAGGCCTTGAAAAATCTCCTTGGCTGCCAAACCCATGGTGGTCCATTTACGCACCAGAAAGTCAGAATCTGTTGTGCAAAAGGGAGCCAAGAAGAAGGTGCATGATTGGTGTCAGCAGCTACACAAGGAAAGCTTGTGGAAGGAATTCTCCCATCTTTCCTCTCATTGGCCAGCCAGGGAAGAAATGCACAGATTCTTCCTGTGGTCTTAAACTCAGGTATTTGAAATATGAATGAGCAGGTCTGGGAACAAAGTAACTGTGGTGGAGGAGTAACCACCCCAGCCCAGCCCTGCCCAACCCGTCATAAAGCCCCAACATTTCTCACTCTCTCTAAGCCTAACTGTTCCTCCACTACATGTTTCTGGATACATGCCAAACCATCAGCAACTTTCTGGCCAAGGAGTGGAGTACAGCAAGAAAAGAGGAGAGCCCTTCCCCCAATCAGACCGTACAGAAGGGGCAGGAAGAACCAGATGCCATTCTGGCTCTGCAGGGCTCCTTGATCAGCACTCTGCACCAACCCCCAGGCATTCACAACAAAGGGAGGCTGTCAGAGAACAAACAAACTGGCTAAACCCTAGATCTCTCAACAAAAGGTAAAGAGAGGTCAGAGAAGATCTGGCCCAGGATAATGGGTCTTTCAAGGCTTCTCAACTAGATCCAATCAGTCTCTAAAGTTACAATGTTACACTCCCACAAAGAATGCACAATCATAAGAGGGGCAGCCTCCCTCCCACCTAGAGGAGCCCAGCTCCAGGCGCACTCCTTCAGTCTACTAGTGGCCCAGTACTGCCACCTAGTGGGCTCAGCACACAGTGTGTCTGGCGGCAGCAACTACAAAACAAAAAAGTGAGAACCAAGCCGAGAAAGGCTGCTTTCAAAACCAGGACTCCATCTGCAGTTCCAGGATGAAGTGGCCTCAGACTTCATTCACAAAGCTCAGTGGGATTCTCTCTGGCTGTGGCAACTATCAAAACTGTTGGCCATACATTTCTCCAAGGACCAGTGACACAAGAAAACTAGGAAGAAATCAGGCTTTCTTCCCCACTTTCCCTAACTCCCAGGTAAGCAATGCTTTCTATGAGACAAGCACACAGTGAGAAGCAACAGCCCAGGCCCCATCAATCTGAAAACTCTGGGCCCAGTGTGCCCCAACTCCCACTCCAGCCAGCCCCCACAGGTTCTTTACTATCAGAACCACTGGTGGAGGGCAGCACACACTGAAACCCCCACACAAGCAGTGACTCATTCCCACAGGAAGTACTCTGTATGGTCATCAAGAGGTTTCCCTGCGATGGGCAGGGTACAGGAGACTGGGAGGGTGTGCTTGGTGAGCAATGGTTGTTAGCTACCCTTCCGCTAGGAATTACCACAATGGTGATACTAGCTGGCATTGATTGAGTTTGGCCATGTTTAAGTATGGCACTAGTTTAAGTATTTTACATACATTATCTTAAGAAAGTCTTACAAAGACCTAGGGGTGAGGTACAATCATCATCCCCATTTTACAAAGAGATTACAAACAGATGGACTTGTATCTGGGCAGTCTGGCTCTTCCGGGTGGCCTGGTGGCAAGGTGGTTAAGTAGTCAGTCACTAACTAAGGTTGACAGTTCAAACCCATCAGCTGCTCCATGAGAGACAGATATAGCAATCTGCTTCCATAAAAGATTTACAGCCTTAGGAACCCTATGGTGGTGGTGGTGGTATGCCGTGGAGTCGGTTCCGACTCACAGCCACACTGTTCAATAGGGTTCCCGAGGCTGTAATCCTCTACGTGAGTAGAAAGCCTCATCTTTCTCACACAGAACTGCTGGTAGTTTCAAAATGCTGACCTGGAAATTAGCAGCCCGACTTGTAACCACTACACCACCAGAGCTCCTTTGAAAACCCTACGAAGCATTTCTATTCTGTCCTAAATGATCATTAAAAGATCACTGAGTAAACATCTATACAACAGTAATTGGCTCGGATTTTAGTAACCTGGCTCCTGAATCCATGCTATATGCCACTGCACCCCATTCTAACTGCCAGATGTATCAAAAAAAAAAATCCAAATGCAATCCTCTCCACCCTAAACAGCCAGGTCTGCTCAAGCACAGATAGCCTAGCAAAGGAACAGAATCCTAATACTCTAGGGGCATAAGGACAAGAATCAAGCTCTGTCAATGCAAGAAAGTGCTAAAAGGAGAGCCCAGATATGTTCAGAGAAGTACTATGAGAGGCCAGGAAGGCAAACCAGCCCCCAGAAACCTGCAACGTCTATAGGAAAGAAAAACGCACATCCTTTTTCTCCAGTCCTGTTGGTGATGCTAAAGAAAGCCAGAGGGCAAGATAAATCAGAAAACCCTCCCCCACCATTTCTCTCCTTCCCATCCTTCTGGAGCCTCTGGAGGTCAACGGGGTCATGCTAGGGTCCCAGGGCACCAACTGCCCTTGGTCAGCTGTCTTCCAGCAGAGAAAGAACAAAGGCTGGAGTCCCTGGAGGCATTTCATAGATTTCTCACTAATACAGGCAGAACTGTCTGCCCACCTGTTAGAACTTCCTGTTTGGTGACAGATGGGGTAGTGTTAATGGGCTGGCTTTAACTGGGAAGTCCAGGATCAAGGAAAGGGAATGAACACTGAAGCTGAGGAGATTTGCTCAAGTTCAGGAAGAGTTTGGGATGGAGTCCTGGGGACTCACTAGGGACTTCACATTCCAGTAGTACCCAAACCTCTGAATTTTGGACCCATTCTCAATCAAGAGCTTCAAGTATCAGAGGCCAGGCCAGTGTGGACCCCAAACCCTTCTCTACTCATCATCCCAATCAAAATTCCTAGTAAGAAGTCCCTAGCCCTGAAGGACTTCTCCTCTCCAATTCCATCTAATCTGCTGGAAAATACCATCCCTCTGTGAGGTTTGGCTAGGGCTTAACTTTGGACAGATGGTCAGAGGCAGAGCTATGTATCTCGCCACATTCAGTATTCTGACAAATAATCTTCAAAACAACAGAGACACATGTTTGCGGTCTCAGTGGAAGCCCTTAATTCAGCTGCCTGGGAAGCTAGCTGACCAGTAAGAGAATGAAGTCAAGGACAACAGGGTAACCCACCTTGCTCCTCAGTCATGTCCCATGAATACTCTGAGGAGCTGGTAGTACTTTACTGTTAAATGTGAAGAACTGCTAGCAGTCATCACAGCAGCACAATCTTTTGTGAATGACTGAGACATGGGTTTGGGAAGAAGACAGGTGCCGTTCTGTATGTCCATTTCCATGCACTTGAAGACATCAAGAAAGATGTGACAAGTAGCACCTAGAAAGCCCTGAATAGTGCTCAGGTTAAAAGTAGAGAGCAGCCTTTGGGGAAAGGGAACATGAAGCAGCAATACACAATAATGTCACCCTTTTTTGTCCCCCCCCCCCCAAATGATTTCTTCCACTGTAAAAGTTATAGTAGGGCACCCAACTAGTTTAGCTTTCCTACCCACCCTGTAGCTAGGTGTGGCCACGTGACTGCCTTCTGGACAATAAGATATGTCCAGAAATAGTGTATACCATTTCCAGGTCTTGTTCTTAAAATGGCTGATTGGGCATGAGTGAGTGTCACTTGGTCCCTTTCCCCCTTTCCTGCTGGCTGGAAATTAGAGCAACCACCTTGGGCCTATACAGATTGTGATGGAAGAGCTCCCTACAAATCCCTACCTCTAGACAGTTACAGGAAAAAGAAATCAGTGTCTTTTTTATTTAAGTCACTGTACTTTGGGGCCTCTGTGATAGCAGCTCAGCCTATGTAACCTAACAAAGACAAGGGACAGCACATCCACATATGAATGGATAAAGGCAGGGCGAAATCCCTACAGCTACTAACTAAAAGGTTGAAGGTTTGAGTCCACCCAGAGACACATCAGATAAATGTTCCGGTGTTCTACTTCCAAACAATTAACCAATGAGAACCCTACGATGGGGCACTGAGTTTACATTAAATGTTGATGGGATGATTCTGAAAAGGAAAGCAGACATGACTGCACAACTTGAAAAATTAACCACTGCCACTGAAATGTACAACGTAGATATTGGTGAGATGGTATGTGTTTTGTTATGTATGTATTTACCACAATAAAAATTAAAAAGAAAACCTTATGGAGTACAGTTCTACTCTGACACGCAGGGCTCGCCATGAGTTAGAAGCAAAGACCTAGATGGCAACTGGTTTTCCTGGCTTAAAGCTAGGGAAACCAGAAAACAGTCTTTCCCTCAGGCATCTCCCAATCGAGAAATGGCATTGAGAATCATTCTCAACACTTCCTTCTTCTTCACCCCACATATCCAATTCTCTATCAAAACTGTCCATTTTTTCTCCATGCAATTCTTCCCACCTGTCATTGCCCTAAGGTGCTTCCTATCCGTCTCGCCTCCTCTGTCCCTGTGCCACTCTAATCCATCTTCTGCAGAACCTTTGTGAAAACCTTTCACAGGCTCCCACTGCCTCCATACCCAACCCTGTCTAACGTGCCTACAAGACTCGGCATGACCAGCATTTGCTCACTTGTTCACACACTTGCTTGCTGACAGTTCCCTAAACTTGTTAAGCTCTTTCCTACCCAAGGTCTTTGACCAGGCTCTACAGACTGTAGTGCTTCTCCTCTTGGTTTTTTGTCTAATTCCCACTCATCCTCTATATCTTGGCTCAAATGGTTACCCTCTCTTTCTCTAAATATCTTATTCTTTAACTGCATTATATTTATCTCAGTATGTAATTAAATGACTATTTGCACATTCAATGTCTATTTCTCCTACTAGATGACAAGCCCCAGAAAGGTTGGAATGTATCTGTTCTATAAAACCAGCATATACAATAGTAAGCCTTCAGTAACTATTTGTTGAATGAATGGTGAGAATATGCTGAAGGAAAGGCAGGATAGCTCCATCACAGTGGTCAAAAGAAATCAAGAGTAGATCCTTGGTATCAAATAACCCCATTGAGGAAATGTTACAAAGCAAAAGAACTAAAAGAAAGTCATCAGATTTACTGGAAAGGAGAAAATAGTGATTTCTGAGAACAAAGTATAAACAAGTGAAATTCAAATTGTACTGGGTATGAGAAACATGATTATAATTTTAGCACTATGATTTCAAGACATTCTATGACGAAGGAAAGGAAAAAACAAGATGGCAACCAAAGGAAAAGGTGTATGGGTTTCAGAAAGGAGGAACTGAGCATGTGGAACAAGAAAGTAACAGAACAAGAATCCAAGGGAGGCAGGATGAGGTTAGAGCTGAGTCACAAACAGATAAGATACCTATTAATGGATTGAATTTGTCCCCCCAAAATATGTAATGAAATCCTAACCCCTATCACTATGAATGTGGCCCTGTTTGGGAATATGGCTTTCTTTGTTACATTAGTAAGACCAGCTTAAGTGCCACAGTGACGTTGTATAGGGTTTCCAAGGAGCGGCTGATAAGTTTGAACTGCCAACCTTATAGATGAAACCAACCTTGTGTAGTTCAAACTGACCTACAGCCCCACACTAGGACTCCAATAAGACTCTATCAGTATAGTATCTTAAAACCTAATCATGTCAGAGTTGCAGAAAGAGCAGATGAGACATAGGAGAAGACAGATACTACACAAAGATCAAGGAACCAGGGAACAAAAGCTGAAAGAGAAAAGCATCTCCCCCTAGAGCCAACAGAGGAAAACTTCCCCTAGAGCCAGCACCCGGAATTTGGACTTCTAGCCACCTAAACTGTGAGAATCTAAATTTCTGTTCTTTAAAATTACTCACTTATGATAGTTGCATCACTGAAAACAACAACAAAAACATTGGCATCAAGTCAATTTGGGCTCAGGGACCATATATAGGGATTCCTAGACATTTTTATGTGAGCAGACAGCCTCCTCTTTCTCCAGCAGATCGGGTGATATGTTTGAACCACCAATCGATGGTTAGCAGGCACTAACCCACAGCACCACCAGGGCCCTTTGCATTACAGTAGCACTAGTGAGTCCTTATGTGGTACTGGAGGTTAAACACTGGACTGAACTTTGAACCGCAAGGTTGGTGGTTCAAACCTACCAGCCACTCCTCAGAAACCCTATATAAGGCTGCCATGAGCCAGAACCCACTCAACAGCACTTACGAACAACAGATAACTAAGCACCTTTTAAAAAGGAAGAGGGAAATTCCATCCTTTGAGTTAAGAGGCAAGAGAAGGTAGACAGTCAAGGATAGAGAAAGTCCATGTTGGTTGGACGCCAAGTACCTGCCTGAGTAGGAAGGAGAAAAAGATGGGGGCAGTGGAGGGAGGAAGATGTTAAACAACTGAGACTGAAAAGGGTATGGAATGGGCACAGTGGGGAATGTGATCAGGAGTCAATTAGGAAGGAATCAAAGGATTAGCCAGCAGCAGTGTAGACAGACACTGCTGAGGTCAGGAGGCATGACTATGCAGTGGAACCAATCAGCCCAGTTTGTAGCTTTTTCTAGAGGCCCTCAGGAGCCCAGGCCCAGTTGCAGAGAAAGCAGATGGTGGGGTTTACCCAAGGCTGAAATCTGGCCAAGCAGGAATGGAGAAAGGATCTAGGAATGGAAAGAGGGAGGGAGGGAGACTGGTGGCTCTAATCAGCTGTCATTATAGTTCCAGTCA
>NW_006408885.1:1221876-1255170 GCF_000296735.1 Chrysochloris asiatica | reverse complement strand
GGGGGAGGGGTACAGCCAGGAGAGGTGCTGGGCTGTGAGGATCAGGGTTTGATGATCTGGCAGGAGGTCATGAGGAACACCAAACAATGGGTTCAGCGGAAGTGAGGAAGCAGGAGAGTTTTCATTTTGTTTTTTTTTAAAAAGCTGATTTCTGATTTCAGACATCATCAGCAGAACAATACCAGTCGGAAGGTTAAAGACTAGCCATGCTCAAAGGAAGACTGAGAAACATGATCTGAATCTAACAGCAATGAATTTTTTCAGCTTCAAGCCTTACCAAGAAAATACTTACATAGAATTTTTACTGAAGGCCTACAACAGTCTAGACATTTTCCCATATACAAAAACAGTATTTCATTTAAGCTCCATTACTAATTTTTACTGTGTTGGAGGAGAATATTGAAAGTGCCATGGGCTGCCAAAAGAACCAATATATCCATTTTGGAAGAAGTGCAACCAGAGTGATCCTTAGAGGTCAAGATGGCCAAACTTTGTCTCTCATACTTTGGATATATTGTCAGGAGGGACCAGTCACTGGAGAAGAATATCATGTTTAGTAAGGTGGAGGGTCAGAGAAAAAGAGGAAGACCCCCAATGAGATGGATTGTCCAAGTGGCAGCATCAATGGATTCAAGCATGGCAACAGTAGTGAGGTTGGCCCAGGATCGGGCAGGGTTTCGATTTGCTGTGCATAAGGTCACCATGAGTCGGTATCTACTCAATGGCACCTAACAACAACAACAACTGTGTTGTTAAGTGCAGTCAAGTTGGTTCCGACTCATAGCAACCTTGTATAGAATTTTTGAAGAGTGGCTCGTGGGTTTGAACCACCAGCCTTGCGGCTCAAACTAACGTTGCGGTCCAGCTATTATGTGGGCATTATTATCATTTTTTTAAGGGTTTTATTGTGAATTATGTGACAGTTTACATGGGAGAACATTAGCTTTACATTCATCTTATCATACATTGTTACACTGCCATGGTTACAATCCCCTCCATACATCATCAACCAAACAGAGTATATACTCTGCAAGCCTGCCCCCCCCCCGGTCATCAGCTCACAGCCCCTCTCCCTCTCTGGATCTATAGTCCCCAGAAGCTCCATCTCTCCATGTCATCATCTCTGTCTCCATGTCTGGCGTCACTGCTTCTATGGGTAGGGTCCCGCACTCTGTTTTTCTCCCTTCATGGTCCCAGAGACGTCCACTCCTAGACTGCAAAGTCAATCACTCCCTTCCTTTTGCTACAAAACGTCTACCTTTACATTTCCAACCCTCACAGTCAGTCCTGATAACAATTATTCACTATTGTATCACAACAGAACTATCTGCATCTCCTTTCATCAGTGCCGCCTAGACAGATTGGATACTACTCAGTGGAGAATCTACCTTCCTCTTCGCCCTCTGGATCTAGGCTCCCTCTTGAAAGCTTGTAAGCCAGTCACTTCTTGCTTCTGTAGCCCCCACATTTTGGGTAGCCGATGTCCAAGTTGCCCATCCCTGTCTACTCTGTGTGTGGAGGGGGTGGGAATGATCCTCACTGTAAAGATTTGTTCCCTCTTTTGAGCTACTGCATCCATAGGTGTAGGTCAAGTTCATCAAATTGTATCAGATTACTCTTTTTTTCCTCTTCTTTCTTCTTCTAGTTGAGCTCTGATCATCCAGTCATTGAAGCCAGGACAAGTGGGTATCATCTGCCAGTGTTGGTGTTCTTATGCAAATGCTTATGTGGGCATTATTACCTCCACTTAAAAATAACATCAAAACCCCAAACACATAGCCATCAAGTGGATTTTGACTCAGAGCAGCCATGTAGGGCAGAGTGGAACTCCTGGTGTGGCGGTGTAGGATAAGCACTGGTTGGCGGTTCAAATCCATCAGATGTTCCTCAGAAACCCTATACAGAGTTGCTATGAGTCAGAACCAACTCAACAGCACTTAACAACAACAACATGATGTTTCCAAGACTGTAATCTTTACTGAAGCTGACTGCCACATCTTTCTCCTGCAGAACATATGGTAGGTTCTAACTGCCAATCTTTTGGTTGGTATTGAGCACTTAACCACTGCACCACCACTGCTCCTTATCTCCACTTTACTGCTAGAGAAACTGAAATTGTACGATGATATCCCAAAGATTAAGTTGTGGAGAAGAAGTGAAAATCTGAGTGTCTCTGACAATATCCATTTAGCCACCCAAGACCACACCTAGAATCAACTCTTTTGAGTGCCTCCTTCTCCAGATTGCAGACCCCAATCAGAAACATCAAGGCATACTCAGCTGCTCTTGAGGAAAGAACTAGAGATGAGATGAAGAGGAATAAAGAAAACAACTCCCAAAGCTTAGAGCTTCTTGGGAGAGGAAGAGTCAGTGCCTTCATACCCCAGCGCACAAGCATGTAAAGCAACCTTCATGTGAAGTGGTGCCAAGAGAAGATACCTGAGGCAAAGCAGTTCAGACCAGAGCAAAGATTCTTGCAGTGCTCACTGGGGCCACGTGACAGACCACAAAGGCTGCTTAAGCCCTCCTCTCAGGGCCCAGCAGAGCCCCAGAGCTGCTCATACAGTAATGGATTAAATAAAAAGTCCTAAAGCGGCAAAAACCACTCCTCTAGAGTGAAGATTAAGGAAACACTGCAATGAATCAAGAAGGGAAAAAGGGGGGCTGGGGAGAGAGAGGAGGGAACCTGCCATATACCCAGCTGCCTAGGAGTTAACAGTCTCATTCATTTCTCATCAAAGCCCTCTTCGGAAGAGGTTAAGCACACAATAGGCTCCTGAAAGCAGCAGCCAGCATGGCTGCTTGAAATTCCACCCGTGTGCCTTGGCAATGCATTTCTATTAATGTCCAGTGTGTGTCAGCGTGAAGATAAGGTGCCGACATCGTGTCCGACCAGTCAACTAGAGAATGGGCCCCATGTTCAACATTGTCTGATACTTGGGAGCCCCAAGAACAGAGGCTCTTCAGCTAATCCTGTCCTGTGAGCACTCACACACCAACTGCTATTGCAGACTGAATATAGGTGTGGAGGAAGGGGGGCAGGGTGGATAAGGTAGGGCAGGTGTCTTCTGGGAAAAATAAAGACTACACAGGAAGAGAAAAAAACACAGAAGACTGAGCATGTTAGGGAAGGGTGCAAAATCCATAGGGGAAAGCATAGAGAGAGCGAAGAGTCAGCACAAATAAAAGCAGACCAGTGCCTGTGGTTGTGTGGGGCTCAGGTGCTCGCTCCTCCTGGGGGAGGAGGAAGGGACAGGGAAGAGCTTCGAGCTGAATCGCTCATTAGAGACTCTCATTCCACTGCACTGAGCTCACTGGCATTCCTGCTCTGTGACTTGGTATGTATCACACAGAAGGCCTTGCTATACAGATCTGCTCTCCTCTACGTTCCCCCGTAGCTACCAGCCTCTGCCCCCAAGTCCTGACAAAGAAAACAGCCCCACAGTCTTCTGGAGGAGTCCAGATGAAACTGGATGAGGAGAAAGAAGATGCTACTGAGAGTGGGGTGTGTGGACTCCATGGAGAACATGTGGCGTGGGGGCAGTAAGCAGGTGCCCACTTCCTTCAGCTTCCACAAACACGGGATGATGAAAAGACTCCAATCTGGACAAACCTGGAGTGAGCCATCACCAGAGCTGCACCTCCTCTCCGAGTGCAGGTTCCCACTGGAAGTCTGGAGAAAATGACCATTAGGGTTTGGAAGGCATGCTTTAGAATGAATTCAGTACCACACAGTAGACTGGGATTTACTGCCCAGGCTTCTGAAAAACGATGCGGCACAGAGAAGGAGGGCATGACCCTGAACAACTCAGTTAACAGCCATCACTCTGTCCTCAATAGCACTGCATTTGCCACTTCTTTGCCATGGTGGGAAACCATTGCCCAATTCTGGCTTTTGGACTCTCATTAGTCACCTGCCCAGCTTCTTAAGCATTCTGGGGAACTTGGCATATGGAAGGAGAAGAACAGATATTTATGGAAACTTTCTGTTGGTCGGGCAATGTTTGGGAGTCTTCACTTACACCTCGCCAGTTGAGCATGCTCACAATTTGAAACGTCTGCCATTTGACAAGTGAGGAAACCAAAGCTCATTGAGGGTAAATAGCTTGTCCAAGGTCACAGAGATTAATGTGAGCCTGGGTCTAAGAGAGCCCCCTAAATGGCCCTTCTAAGCTGCCATGCTACAGAAGATGCCACTGGTCACAACCTTTCTTTAATCACATAACTGCAACTTTGTCTGGGAAAGCAGTGTGCCCAGCTAAAATTACTAATCCAGCCCCTTTTTCAGCTTGTGGTGGCCCTGTGACACAGTTGTGCCAATTTGAGTCCCTGGAGATGATATTCCTACCATATATAGTAACAAAATTCTATCAGAAAAATAGGCTGTTGGCTCTTCTTCCCAACTGGAAACCCGGCTTGATATCTGATGGCACAGTCACCATCCCGCACCAAGAGGAGAGCTGTCCTGCGGAGGCAGATCCTTCCTGACCTTACCGGTCTGCTACCCTGTGGCTGCCCCTGGACTTCCTCTTCATGACAGTGAAAGCCGCTGTGAGTGGACTTCTGTTACTCACAACCAAGCACACTCCTAGTTGATAAACATGTTTATCCAACACCACTAATCCTAGAGAACAAAGAGCCAGGATTGAGTCCTGACTTGGCCACTGAGTGGACACATATGCAAGGGTAAAAAATCCAAGACTTTTCTCCTGCTCCTCTTTTTATGTTTGTCATCCAAATAACCCCATTTGGATTCTTGACCTTGCTAAGAAATTCACCCAAGAGGACAAGCACATCTGTTTAATTGACAAATCTAAGGCTTTTTGCCCACAAAAAAGAAAAGGCAAGATGGCAGCTCCCCGAAGGCTAGATGAATGATTAATAATGTTACCTCCCGATTCCCCATCCTCCTGTCATCCTGGAGGCATGGAGAGAAGTGGGCAGCCACCTCAACCAATAAGGATCAAAAAGCTGTCACAAAAACACAGGGCTCCACGGTCAGCCTCACTCAACCCACAGATCCACCAGGTGCTGTTACCTGAAGGGAGAGGAGTGGCTGCAGAACAAGCACTATTGCAGATGCTGACAGTGTGCTTGCGTCTGACTAGACTCTTGTAGACACCAGTCAGGACCAGCGTGCCAAATCGGACTCAAACTTTCAGGGATGGCCCTGGTTCTAAAGTCAGGTTTCCCTACCCATTACAGCACGACCTCATCAGCCAGTCCCCGGCTTCTCACAAGGAGCAGAGCAGCGGGCTGGCACGGGCGCCACCTGCTGCTGCATTCCTTTATGAGATGGCTGATGTCACCCCTTTCCAGGGGTGGGTTTTGCAAAGGAAGCCTGCAGCTCTAACCCCTGAGGACTCACCAGGCTCACAGAAGCCAGGAAGCCTAGCTGAGGTTGGGCAGCCAAGTTCCTTAAGAAGCTTGGGAGAAAACACTTCTCTCACAGTTCTCTCCAGATCCCAGCCCCAGCTGTCAGCCTCTTAGCGTGTCCCTGGTACTAACAGACATTTTCGTAGACATGCAATCTGCTAATTAGAAGCAATGACACCAGGAATGGAACCGCAATAAGCCATTTGCCTAACAAAGTTAGCAGCTAATGAGAATTTCTAGCTTCTGTCAGCACATAGTAGAGGTCACCTGAACTACACACCACAACCAGGGAAGGGGGAAGGAAGGCAGCTGCAATTCTGCAATCTGGCAGGGCAAGCAGCTCCCAATATCCCAGCGATCAGCGCAGCAGGAAACTCCACTTGTTAAGTAAGGACTAGATGCACACCCTTTTGTACCCAAAGCATTAGGGTCATTCCTCAACCCAATGTTTCTGGAGCAGTCAGATTAGAAAACTCCTAAATTTTAATCTGTGATATGCACAGAGCAATAGCTTTCTTTAAAGAAAATAAATCCACAGTTTTCCACTTACTACTAGGACGCTGTCATTCACCTTCTCCTTGTTCAATCATTGGTACCACACTGATGATCTTAACCAGGAGAACCCTGTGGGCACCCAACAATATAGCTCCAACACACACCCTCACACTAGTCCTTCTTCTCTTCCTCACTACCAGGGTTTTCACCACTTTCCACAAAATAGCTCAGGAGAAAACAGGGCTTTCTCAGTCCACCTAATGAAGTGGAGGGGGACCAAGAACCGAACAAGCTTCTTAGGGGAAATTCCAAGACATCCATCCACAGTTCTGCTCAGCCCAACTGGGAGCATCTGCGAAGCAGCTAAAACAGCAGCAGCCCTCACATGCCCAGGCTTGATGGTGAGTTCAACAAGACCTTGAAAACGTTTCTTTTTGTTTCTGCTACATGCTGCCAATATCAGGGAATACTGCTGCTTCTGCAAATAACTGAGGGGCTGGGCTCTCATATAATACAAGTTTGTGCTGACAGCCTGGATGCTAAGTCTCACCCACTGACATCACCAGGTCCTGAAGCCATCCCTCTTCTGTCTGACAACAATTTCTTATCACCAGTCTCAAACAATGCTGAGTCCAGCTTGCCTGGACCCTCACAGGGAGTGGTAACACTAGACAGCTGATACTCTTTCCAGGATATTCTTAGTAAAGAAAAGAACACCTGCTTTTCTTTGAGGTCAGTAAGTGTGACAAAGGAGCCCTGGCAGCATAGTGGGTTATGAGTTAGGCTGCTAACTGCAAGGTCAGCAGTTCAAATCTACCAGCTGCTCTTTGGGAGAAAAAAAAAAAAAAAGCTTTCTGCTCCAGTAAAAATTTACAGCCTCATTAACCCTGTAGAGGGTTGCTATAAATTGGAACCGACTACACAGCTCACAACCACCACCACCAGGCCTGGCAGAGCCATTGGTTTAGCAGCAATCTGCATTAGAGGCAGGAAGGGAGATGTTTGGGTAGAAGAGGCTCTAAGAAGTACCTGGGCACTCTTCAAACAACATGCCTGTGTCTCTTGAGGATTACACACACACACACACACATACTGGTGAACCACCATACTGGTAGGAATATTCCATGTCCCTCCCAGGGCCCAGAGAGCAAAAATAGCCATGGACCATTCTTGACTCAGTCCAGGCAGGAGCAAGCACTGGGCTCACTGGGCCAGAATCCCACGAGGCTGTAAAAAATACACATTCCAAGAGAAAAAGTACACATTCCAATGGCAAAGATTCTTACTCTATTGCTTCTGGTGTAAAATCCAATTACCTGTATTTTTAAACAAGTTCCCAGGTGAACCGAATGCATAGCCAGGTCTGGGAACAAGGCAGAGAGATAAACAAAAGAGCCGAAAGACGTAGGTAAAATTGTTTTTCAGTTGCAAAGCTGAGTCACAAGTCCTCTCATTTTAGGTCCATATCACACATTTGAAAAACTTCAAAGCATTCACTCAAAATGAAGGTATTTCTGCAGGACTTCCTAGACCCCAAATTATCTCAGCCTCCTCTCTCTCCAGAAAAACAACCAGAAGGTACCATGGGTCTCACCTATTTCTTGCCTATTTCCCACACCCTGACGAAATGCACTGATTTGTTCTAAGAAGCACTTCACATCAACTCTTTGTTATAGAGGTATGTGTAAAGGTGGAGAAGAGAAGATTAAGAGAAAAATAAAGCTTAACTCTCACAATAAAGTGAAATAACACCTATCCCCAATTTTATAGATCAGGAAAACAGCTCAGAAAGTTAAGTAGCTGCTGTTGCAGAATTCCACAGGAACATGGCTCTGTGGCCCCAAAGCCTATTACACTCTCCTAGAATAACAATGACATTCTGTTGAGCACCTGTGTATCAGGCATTTTACATATATTTGTTCTCCCCTTCAATCCTCGCAACAAATGTGCCTAACAATCCTCACAATAAGGTAGACATTATTATCCTAGTCATATGGCCAGAGGTGCCAGACTCAGCTCACGACTGGACACCACGTCTCTCTCTCTCCCTTTCATCCCACTTTGCTTAAAATATCTGCAAAATAAAATCAAAGTTATCTTATAGTATGTAATCAGCTAAAAATATAGTTGACTCAGTTTTCATGTGAGCCTATCGGCAGTTTTCCGTTCTCTAAAAATTGTCAGATCACATAACTTTAACAAGGACGCTGGAAATCCAAGAAACCCAGAGATAAGGCTTACAAGTACCTTCCAAGTACTTATTACAATTCTTTAAGATAATACTGGTATGACGCCGTAGGATAATGTACGGG
Organism: Chrysochloris asiatica; assembly: GCF_000296735.1. Taxonomy (NCBI): domain Eukaryota; kingdom Metazoa; phylum Chordata; class Mammalia; order Afrosoricida; family Chrysochloridae; genus Chrysochloris; species Chrysochloris asiatica. The sequence continues at coordinate 1,246,987 of NW_006408885.1, read as the reverse complement.
ACCACAAGGTCCGTTAGAACTGAAAGGTTAGCAGCTCAAATTCACCAGCTGCTCCTCAGAAACCCTATACAGAGTCACCATGAGTCGGAATCGACCCAATGGCACTTCACAACAAGATAATACAGGAAAAATGTCTGGTAGTACAGTGGGTTACAAGTTGGGCTGCTAGCCACAAGTGAGCAGTTCGAATCTACCAGCCACTCCATGGGAGAAAGATAAGGCTTTCTGCTCCCATAAAGATATTGACAGCGTTCGAAACCCTATACAGGGTTGCTGTGAGTTGGAATTGACTCACTGGCGATAGGTTAAGATAAGATAACCCACCCACTCTTACTCTTTGGGCATATGCGATTGTGACTGGGACAAAGAGATGATCAGTTACACAGCACACCCTTTTATTTTTGGTTTGTGGAGCACCTGCTTGTCCTGCACAAGGACGAGCTCCGTACAGCAGTAGCCATGCCGGCCTAGATATTCAGAATGGAAGCAACATCAGTCATACTACTTTGCCCTTTTCATCGTCCTTGAGGCATGAAGGGTACTTTAACTGGTAACAATAAAAAAGAGTGAATAAATTTGGCATTGGGTATGAGACTTTTCTTCCTTAACCATATTGGTTAAAAGGACTATAAGGAAGGCAAGAGAACTGAGACACCCTCCCAACACACACACCTGAGGCACAGGTGTGCAGTACCTGTGGAGGTCTGAGGAAGGGTAGGGCAGTAGAATCCCAGGTACTCCAGGCCTTATACAAGAGTATCAGGCAGCAACCGCTGGAGGAGGGGCTGTGCAGAGGTAAGCGACCCCCCACCTCTGATTCACAGAAAAGCCAGGGACAGGATAACTTATACAAAGGTCCTAAGTCCTACTAAAGAAAAGGGTTTGATCCCACCTTGCAGAATTTGACACCGAAACAAGAGCAAAGACTCTGCTGGACTACTGACTAGATTTCCTCCACCTCCCATACTAACAGCCTGTCAGAAGAAAAGGGCCCATTTCTCTACCATTCTTGGGCATGTCCTGTTCAGCATACACCTAAAATTACACTGTAAAGTTGCAAGAAAATGTGACCCATTATCAAGATAGGAAGCAAACCCACAGATGACCCAGAGACAGATTTTTAAATAATTATGATAAATATGTTTAAAGGGTCTACAGGAAAAGTGGACACACGTAAAAAGATGAGGAATTTCATCAGAGATATAGACACTATGGACTCCTGGTGTAGCACTGCAGATGGACCACAAGCTCAGTTTGAATTGCAAGGTCGGTGGGTGGCTCACGCCCCCCAGACACTGCTCAGAAACCCTATATATGGTTGCTATAGGTCAGAACCGACTTGATGGCACTTAACAACAAAAGCAACAAAAGACACCACAAAACACGCCATTAGCAGGGGAAGACATGAGAAGAGTGCAAGAGTTAATGGGAACAGAGATAAATACTGTTATTACACAATTGTACAATCACAGTGATCTAAGAGTAGGTGCACAAGCTGAACAGGTGTGGGACTATACCCACAGAGGGTATTTGTACATGGGTATTTACCTTTTCTGAAAACATATCCATGAATGTGGTGAAGTATTGTTGTAAAATGCCACCAAGTCAGTTCCAACTCATGGTGACCCTGGGGTAGGGTTTTCAAGGCTGTACGGCTTTGACCACCCGTCTGTTAGTTTGTCATACTATGGTGGCTTGCGTGTTGTTGCGATTCTGGAAGCTATGCCACGGGTATTTTAAATACCAGCAGGGCCACCCACAATGGACAGGTTTCAGATGAACTTCTAGACAAAGACAGATTAGGATGAAGGAGAGACAGACTACTTCCAAATATTTAGTCACAGAAAACCTTACGAATAGCAGTGGAACACTATCAGCACTAGATTACTGAATACTGAAATATGATGAAGATCGCCAGAATATTATCAGATATAGTGCCAGAAGATGAGCCACTCAGGTTGGAAGGTTCAAAATGCAACTGTGGAAAAGCTGCCTCCTCAGAGTAGAGTTGACCTTGATGACACAAACTAAGTAAAACCCTCTGGACCTTCATTTGCTGATAGGGCACAACTCAAAATAAAGAGAAACAGCTGTAAACATCCATTAATAATTGGAATATGGAATATAAGAAGTATGAATCTAGGAAAATTTGAAATTGTCAAAATTAAATGGAATGCATAAACGTCGGTATCCTAGGTATTAGTGAGCTAAACTGGACTGGTATTGGATATTTTGAATCTGAAAATCACCTGGTTTACTATGGCAGGAATGACAGATTGAAAATAGGCATCACATTCATCAACAAAAAGAACACATCAAGATCAGTCATGAAGTACAACACGGTGTATGGTAGGATAATATCCATACACCTACAACACACCACCACTAAAGCGTAAATTTGAATAATAGTTGTATTGACTGGTCTTCCTTGTAGGCGTATGGATATTATCCTATCACAGACAGTGTTGTATGATGAAATTAAAGAATTCTACCAACTTCTTCAGTCTAAAATTGATCAAACATGCAATCAAGATATATTCATAATTACTGGTGATTGGAATGCAAAGGTTGGAGAAAAGGAGAAAGGATGAAAAATATGGCCTTGGTGATACAAACAATGCTGGAGAAAGCATGATAAAATTTTGCAAGACCAATAACTTGTTCATTGCAAATACCTTTTTTAAACACCATAAAAGACAATTATACACCAAAATGGAATACACAGAAATCAAACTGACTATATCTATGGAAAGAGAGAGTGGAAATGCTCCATATCATCAGCCAATTCAAGGCCAGGGGCAGACTGAAGAACACACCATAAATTGCTCACTTGCAAATTCAGGCTGAAACTGAAGAAAATAAAAACAAGTCCACACAAATTAAAGTTTGTGAAGAAAATGAAAACAAGTCCTAGTGTGGTGCTGTGGGTTAATGCGCTGAACTGCAAAGTCAGTTTGAACCTCAAGGTCGGCGGTTCAAGCTCACTGGTTAAAGCTTACCATCTGCTCCTTGGAAACCCCATACAGGGTCGCAAAGAGTCAGAACCAACTCAACGGCACTTAACAACAGCAACAACACAATATTCAATATATTCAGTATGACCTTGAATATATCCCACATGAACTTAGAGATCATCTGAAGAACAGATTTGATGCATTAGACACTAAAGACCAAAGACTAGAAGAGTTGTGGAATGACATCAAGAACATAATACAAAAAGACAGAAAAAGGTCATTAAGAAGACAAGAAAAAAGGAAAAGATCAAAATGGATGTCAGAAGAGACTCTAAAGCTTGCTCTGCAGTGTGTAGAGATGCTAAAGCAAATGGAAAAATTGAAGAAGTACAAGAGCTGAACACAGAATTTCAAAGGTCAGCTTGAGAAGACAAAGTCAAATATTATAATGAAAGGTGCAAAGACCTAGAGTTAGAAAACCAAAAGGGATTAACTAGCTCAGCATTTCTCAAGCTGAGGAACTGAAAAAATATTTCAAGCCTTGACTTGCAGTACTGAAGGATTCTCTGGGGAAAATACTGAATGATGCAGAAAGAATCAAAAGAAGATGGAAGGAATAAACAGTCACTGAACCAAAAATAAATGGTTGGAGTCCAACCATTTCAAGAGATAGCATACGATCAAAAGCCAATGGTACGGTAGGAAGAAGAACAAGGTGCATTGAAGGTATTGGCGAAGAACAAGGCACTGACGAAAACTGATGGAACACAAATTGAAATCTTTCAACAAACTGATGTGGCACTGGAGGCACTCACCCATCGATGCCAAGAAATTTGGAATACAATTAACTATCTGGTCAACTGACTAGAAGAGATCTGCATTTGTGCCCATTCCAAAAAAAGGTGACCCAAGGAAATGTGGAAATCACCAGACAATATCATTGATATCCCATGTGAGTAAAGTTTTACTAAAGGTAACACAAAAACGGTTGCAAACATATATTGACAGAGAATTTTCAGAGGTTCACGCTGGATTCAGAAGAGGATATGAAACGAGGGATATCATTGCTGATGTCATACAGATCTTAGCTGAAAGCAGAGAATACCAGAAAGAGCTTTACCTGTGCTTTATTAACTATGCCAAGCCTTTTGATTGTGTGAGTCATGACAAGCTATGGACAATGCCGTGAAGTATGAGTATTCCAGAACACTTAATTGTGCTCATGAGGAACCTGTACATGGTTGTTCGATCAGAACAAGGGAACACCAAATGTTTTAAAATTAGGGAAGTTGTATTCTTTCATCATACTTATTCAATCTATATGCTGATCAAATAATTTAAGAAGCTGGGTTATATGAAGAAAAACAGGGCATCAGGATTGGAGGAAGACTCATTAACAACCTGTTATATGTAGATGATACAACCTTGCTTGCTGAAAGTGAAGGGGACTTAAAATACTTACTGATGAAGATCAAAGACCACAGTCTTTGGTATAGGTTGCATCTCCATGCAAAGAAAACAAAAATCCTCACCACTGGACCAATAAACAAAACCCATATAAATAGAGAACAGATTGAAGTTGTCAAAGACTTCATATTGCTCAGATCAACCATCAACTCACGGAAGCATCAGTCAAGACATCAAATGATGTACTGCATTTGGCAAAGCTGCTACACAAGACTTCTTTAAAGTGTTGAATAGCAAAGATGTCAGTTTGAGGACTAAGATGGGCCTGATCTAAGCCATGGTATTTTCAATAACCTCATATGCATGTGATAGATGGACAGTGAATTAGGAAGACAGTAGATGAATTGATGCATTTGAGTTATGGTGTTGGAAGAGAATATTAAAAGTACCATGGACCGCCAATAGAACAAATAGATCTGCATTGGAAGAAGTACAGCCAGAACGCTCCTTGGAAGCCAGGATGGCAAACTTTGTGTATCATATTTCAGATATATTATTAGGAAGGACCAGTCACTGCAGAAGGATATCATGTTTGGTAGAATGGAGGGTTGGAGAAAAAGAGGAAGACCCCCAACAAGATGGATTGGCACAGTGGCAGCAGCAATGGGCTCAGACGCAAGGCAGTGTTTCGTTCTCTTGTGCACAGGGTCACTATGAGTCAGTACCAACCTGATGGTACCTAACAACAATAAAAATAAAGGCTTTGAGGAGCAGAAAGCCTTATCTGGTGGGCTTGAAACGCTGACCTTATGGTTTGCAGTCCAGTGTTTATTCTACAGAGCCAAAGTGCTCCCCATGGTAGAGCATACAGGAAGTCAAATTATGGGAACTTCTTAGACATTTTCAAACATCATCAGGGAATGAGTTGCTAGGCCTGGGGTCTCAGGATCATAGTCTTGGGATACACCATAGTCAGTTGGTGTAACATAGTCCACAAAAACAATGTTCTACGTCCTGCTTTGATGAGAAACGACTGAGGTATTCAAAGTTCATGAGCAGCCATCTAAGGTACAACTATTGGTCTCTCCCAATCTGGAGGAAAGAAAAGTAATGAAAATTCAAGACACTTGGAAACAATCCAATGGTCTAATGGACCACTGGAACAGTCTCCACAACCCTGAGACCAGACTACTACTAGCAACTGATCTGAAAGGGATCACATTAGATGGTACTGGACAGGAAGAGAAAAAATGTAAAACAAAATTAAAAATCATAAAAAAGGAGCAGGCTTCCTGGAAAGAAAGAGACACTATGGCCCCTGGTCACCCTTCAGATCTGAAAATGAACTCACCCCATGGCTCAATTTTTAGTCAAGCAATCGATAGGTATATTAATGAACAGCAACACTGGAGACATACACACACCATAGAATGGTCAACCATTCGAGATCTAAAGGACAGCATTTACCTAAGGACAAAATTCAGAAGAGTGAGGAAAGGAGGAGGAATGAAATCAAGAAACACAAGGAGAGAGTGTGGTAAGTGGTGCTACTTACATTCAAGGGGTTGCAATCAAGTTGAAATGAAGTGTGTGGTTTGTTGAATGTAAAACTGATGATCTGCTTGGTAAGCCTTCACTCAATTCACAACAAAATGTTTCCTTTTTAAATGCCAAATGGACAAAGTTTCAGAAGTTAAAGTAGAAATTCATGAATCTTCCCACTGGGTTAACTCCAGAAAAATCCACATGTTTTTTATTGTTGTGGTTGTTGTTAAGTGCTTTCGTTAAGTGTTGTTAAGGAGCAGCTGGTGGGTTTGAACTGCTGACCTGTGGTTGGCAGTCTAGTGTTATGTAATCACCACCATAGATCATAAGTCTCTCACAAGGAACTGGGCCTATCATCAGTGCTTCTTGTGGAATCTGGGTACACAGAAAGACTTCAAATAAAAGCCTCTGTCATTACACTGTTCAGTCCAGGGGTTGGCAAACTACAGCCCGTGGGCCAAGTCCCATCCACAGCTGCTTTTGGTATGGCCCTGAGCAAAGAATTATTCTTACATTTTTAAAGGGTCACAACAATAAAGACTATCCATCAGAGACAATATGGCCTTCAAACCTGAAGATACTATCTGGTCCATTATAGAAAAAAGTTTGTATACCCCATTCTAATCTAAAGATCAAACTCAATAAACAAACAAAACCCCAGTGAGACTAAGAGGAAGGAGAGGAGTAATGATATCAGGATTGCATTCTTTTCTTCCTCCTTTATACTTTTTACCATTAATCCAGGGACTGACACTAGAGACTTCATTAGAAATTCAAGATTTCAATCTATACCTCAAATTGGAGGAGGCATCAGAGCCCCCAGGTCACTAAACTTCTACAAGTCATGATAAATACAAGGGTGTCTTAGTTATCATGTTACTGCTGTTGTTTAGTGTTGTCCAGTCTATATAGGATTTCTCTTAGTTATCCTTAGTTACCTTACTTACCTACTTATCTAGTGCTCCTATAATAGAAATGCCAGAAGTGAATGGCTTTAACAATCAGAATTTTATTCTCTCACAGTTTAGAAGGTTAGAAGTTCAAATTCAGCACACTGGCTCTGGAGAAAGGTCCTTGTCTCCTTTCAGCATCTGCATGGTCAGTGTTCCGTGGAGATCTCCATGTACTTTAGCATGTTACTATCTTTTCCTGGATGTAGGAGCTTCACAGGGCAGGGATTCCAGGTCCAATGGATGCACACAACTCCTGGCTCCTCTTTGTTAGTGGTAGTAAAAGTATATCCCTCTTCCACTTTTCCTTCCTTTTATAACTCAAAAAAGATTGGCTCAAGATACAACCTAATCCTGTAGATTACATCGGATCTCACTAGCATCATAGAAGTGTGGATTTACAACCCACTGGATAATTACATCATATCAGGATTGATCACATCAGATCATATCATGCGGTTAATTGCATTATATGAGACCTTATCATAGAGGTGATAACTACGCCTCTTAACTAGTAAATCACTGAGAATCCCCGCCCAGCCAAATTGACAAAATATTTGAACTATCACATAGGGTAAATAAGGAAGTATTGCTACTAGAGTTCTAGTTCATACATCCAGGGGTTTATGCCAAACCAAACATGTTTAAACATGTCTCTACGATCAGTAGCATACACATTCTCTCAGTAACACACTTATTTTGGTCGGTCCTGTTAGGGTGCCTTCAAAAAAACAAAACAAAAAAGGGTCCAATCAAAACAGTGGCTTTCAAGGGATCTGCTAGACCAGTTAAATGCAAGACAGAGAAGTCAGCTCAGAAGGTCATAGTGACTGTTTTTTGGAATCCCAAAGGGCTAACCCAACTATAACCCTAAAAACTAGACCAAGCCTTACTGCTAGTCCTAGCCTACGTTGTCCTAACGGTATTCCTAATGATAAATGAAGTTCTTGTACTAGCCTAGATCTAGCTATGGTCCCAACCCTAACCCTAATTCCTTAGTTCTACCTACAGCACCCCCAAAAAAGAAGTGTGAAGGGGCATTACCAGGGTTATACAGTGGGTTGAATAAGAAGAACAAAATTCTCCTAGGCCAGCACTTGCTGCCTTCAAAGAATGAGCACGTGCATTGTTGTGATGGAAAAAGTTTCTCTACACAACTTTCCTGGCCTCTTCTTCCTATTTCTTCCCAGTGAGCCCTCAGGATTGCTCTGTGTTCTATGAGAAAATCTATCGTTTTCTGCCTGCATGGTTTCTGCTGAGAAATTCGAGCTTAGTCTCATTAGTTCTCCTTTGTAGGTAACGCTTCCTTTTTCTTGAGCTACTTTCAAGATTCTTTCCTGTCTGTGATAGTTTACATGGGAGAATATTAGCTTCACATTCATCCTATCATATATCGTTTCATTGCCATGGTTACAGTCCCCTCCATGCATCATCAACCAACTCTGCAAGCCTGCCACCTGGTCGTCGACACACAGCTCCTCTCTGAGCTCTCTGGGTCTAAAGTCCCCAGCCGCTCCATCTCTTCATGTCATCATCTCTGCCTCCATCTCTTGCATAACTGCTTCTCTGGGTAGGGTCCCACTCTCTGCAATTCTCCCTTGATGGTTCCAAGGACATCTGCTCCTAAGACTGCAAAGTAAATCACTCCCTTCCTTTTGCTACAAAACGTCTACCTTTACATTTCCACCCCTCACAGTCAGTCCTGATAACAATTATTCACTATTGTATCACAAGAGACCTATTCTTATCTCCTTTCATCAGCCCCGCCCAGACAGATTGGATACTACTCAGTGGAGATTCTACCTTCCTCCACACCCTCTGGATCTAGGTTCCCTCTTGAAAGCTTGTAAGCCAGTCATTTCTTACCTTTGTAGCCCTCCCATTTTGGATAGTCAATGTCCAAGTTGCCCATCCCTGTCTACTCTGTGTATGGAGGGGGTGGCTGTCTTTGGTTTTGAAAAGTTTAATGAAAGTATGTTTTGGTATTTTTATTTTGGGGTATATCCTGTTTGGTGTTCATTCAACTACTTGAATCTTCTCATCTTTCATGATGCTAGGGAAATTTTCTTCCAACAACTCTTGTACAATATTCTCTATGAGGTATTTTTATCTCTTGCTGTTCTGAAATTCCTACCACGTGTGAGTTACTCCCCTTAATAGTGTCCCACATAAATCTTAGACTTTCTTCCGAATTCTGCTCTTTATTCTTATTGTTCCTTTGTTGTTGTTGTCAGGTACCATCGAGTTGGAACCGACTCATAGCGACCCCATGCACAGCAGAAAGAAACAATGTCCGATCCTGGGCCAACCTCACTACCACTGCCACACTTGACGCCATCAATGATGCCACCTGGCTGATCCATCTCATTGGGGGTCTTCCTCTTTTTCTCTGACTCTCCATCTTACCCAGCATGACATCCTTCTCCAGCGACTGTTCCCTCCTACTAATTGTTCCTTTAGTAGATGAATATTAAGAGATTTTTCTCCAAGCTCAGTAATTTGGCTTTCCACTGATTCAATTCTGTTTCTTTGTTCTTTCAATGTATAATCTATTTCTGAAGTCTTAGTTTTAATCTTCTGGCTTTCTAATTGCTGTTTGTGTATGGTTCTGATTTTTTCAATTATCTTGTCAGTTTGTTTCCTGAGTTTTTCCATAGTTTTGTCTATGTTTTCCTTGATTTCATCTGTAGTTTTTTGGATCTTTCTCACAATCTGTTGAAGTTGCCTAATAGGATTCTTTTCAATTCCGTATCAGATAGTTTCAATACCATTTCTGGTGTTAAATTTCTGATTCTGTATTTTGGACATTTGTCTTATATCTTTGGGTAAGCTAATATTGAATGTTTTCTTTGTGACACTATAGTGTTGTATTTATGTTTAGTTGAGGATTATATATAGCCGTGTATTTTCAGGCACTCACCACCTATCTCCTGATGGATGTGGTTGCTGTTGTTGTTCTAAGTGCCATCGAGTTGGTACCAAACCATAGCAACCCTGTATAGGTTTCCAAGGAGCGGCTGATGAGCCTAAACTGCCGATCTTGCAGTTCAAACCGACTTTGAAGTCCAGCACATTAGCCCACAGAGCCACATACCAGGACCCACAGTTAGCGCATTGTTTGTGTAGCATAGTTCAGGTAGGGTTCACGTGTCTCCAGAAGCAGGGGGGCTATGCCAGGCACCCAAACCCAGGCAGACCACACTTCTTTTTGTTACCAAAACTCAAAGAACATTGAAAAGTAACATGATTTGAACTTCTTGATGGTGCCAAAACTGTCGCTTTGAGGTGGTGTAAATCAAAGAGCAGAGAATTCTTTAGGAAACGGTTAAAGAGATGGGAACAGGACCTACATGGAGGATATTTTGAGAACCAATAGCTTCACATTTTGATATTTCTGTTTACTAAGGGTTTCTATGATTTTTTTTGTACCAATACTTTTTGACTTACCCTAAAAGCGCCACTCAGAGCTGATCTGAGTTACCACAGGCCGACTTTTTCCTTTGTTCCAAACATGTTAAGGATAAAGCCTTTAAGTATGACTGGGAATTAAATAAAATTAATTTTAGTTGACTTCCACATAACATTATACTGAAAGACTTTTTTGGTTTTGGTTTTGGTTTTTTAAGGGTCAGACATCTGCAATGTTATGTGTTCTCAGAACACTGCTCTTACAGGTACTTGCTTCCAACTATTTGCAGAGGGTCACGGCCGTAGACCCCAAGGAAATACAAAAGGGCTGCTGTACTGTAGTCTTCAAAGCATTAGCACAGCCCCATCCTACCCACTCAAAATTTACCATTCAATAATCATTCACTGGGTATCTACAATTGGCTGAGCATTACACAGAGAAACCCAAATCAATAACAGTACAGTTCTTATTCTCAAAGATAATCTGAAGAATAAGACTTATAAAAAGTTTAGGAGAGGGTACTGAGAGAAAGGAGTCCCTAGCTGGCATAACTGATTGACTAGTCAAAATGTTCGTGGTAGAGCTTACCCAGAAGCTCCTTAGGAGACAGGCCTGGTGATCTGCTTCAGAAAGACCGTGAAAGTCTATGGGACAGTTCTATTCTACAACACAATGAGTTATCATGACTAGGAATCAACTCAATGGCAACTAGCAACAACTGAGAAGACTATAGCTATTGTTGTTGTCAAGTGCCGTTGAGTCTGTTCTGACCCATAGCAACCCTGTGTAAGGTTTCTGAGGAGCAGTTGGTGGGTCTGAACCACAGACCTTGCAGTTCAAGCTGACCTTGCAGTCTAGCGCATTAAAACATCCAACTCATGAGTTCAGAAAATTGCCTTTCAAAAACTTGTAAAACTGGTATTTTCTTAAAGTCAAAACGCACAGTTAAAATAGTTAAGGTAGTAGATGCTTAGAATGAAAAGAATGAAACACTACATCAAAATCCTCTCTGCAAATTGGACAGTCTGATGTGGGACAACTTCTCTTCTTAAATGAATGGTTAGGCTAGATTGAACACATACAGGTATGAAATCACTCTCTGATTCCCCTCTATTCAGTGGAAGGATTTGTCCCAAACTTCTTGGCTTTCCATTCAAGACTTTTTATAGTGTTCAAAATTCAATAGGAAAGAGACTGACTATCTTTTTGTGTATCTAATTAGTGACAAAAGTCTTCCCTGAGGCTCCCCCTCAAGCTTCCTCAAATGAATTCCATTCCATGCCATGCCTAACTGATCTCTTCAGCATCCCTGCCTGCTATATGTCGCCACTTCCCTGTTGTTGTTATTGTTGTGTGCCATGGAGTCGGTTCTGACCCATAGCGACCCTGTGCAGGGTTTCCGAGGCTGTAAGTCTTTACGGGAGCAGAACGCCTCATCTTTCTCCCGCGTAACAGCTGGTAGTTTCAAACTGCTAACCTTGCGGTTTGCATCCCGATTCGTAACCACTACGCTTCCCTAGCCCCAGTCAAATGTATCACTTGGCCCTGCTCATGTACTTTCCTTCACGTGGAACATCCTTCCTTCCTTCCTCTTCCTCACCCAGCAAACTTCTATGTTCCTCAAGATCCTACTCACACGACACCTTCTATCGAAATCTTTCTGGATCTACCAGGAAGAGTCAGTCTTTGATGTCTCTTTACTCCATTACATTGTCTATACCTTTGCTAGGATATTTTTAATATTATGTTGTCAACTCAGAGAACATTTAACTCTCCTAATAAAAAGACCTTATCAAGAACGTAGGAGCCCTGATGGTGTAGTGTGTTAAACATTGGCCTGCTATCCACAAGGTCAACAGTTCAAACCCACCTACTACTACTCCTTGGGAGAAGGATAGGCTTGCTGCTCCCATACATAGGGTCACTTACTATGAGTCAGAATCAACTCACAGTGGCAGTGTGTTTGGTTTTTTGAGTTGTTGTTTTTTTTTTAATATCAAGAACATAAACTGTATTTTGGTTATTTACATTAATTGTGAAACTAACCCAGTGCTTAATATCTAACAGGCTCACAAAGAACATATATAAAATAATAAAGGAATTTATTCTCTAAAAGGAGAAAGAAATGAGTGAAAGCTTCTACTTTCTGTAAGGTGTATTTCATAAACCTAACAAGATGTATCTAATAGATAAGATCATACATCTTCTCCTAAAGTAAAGATTCTGACATGCCTGTGTCACTCCATTCATTTTATTTTTAAACATTTAGCCATCACGAGACTCAACCCAACAACTGCTTTTCCTTCCTCATGTCTACCTAGGATATTTGATTTGGACTCTAAACTTCCTCCCTAAGAGTTGAGAGAAATCCACCTCATTTAGACTCCAAGGACACAGATGGCCTTCACTAAGATTGAAACTGGGGCTCCAATGTGCCTGAGCCCATGGACAAGGACACTGCCACAGAGGGTTAGAGCTGAGAGTGAAGTGTCCAGCTGATATGAAGGGAGGGGATATGCACAAGAACGCCCAAACTTGCAGATATTACCCATTTGACCTAGCTTCAATGGCTGAATGATCAGAACTTAGATAGAAGAAGGAAAAAAAAACCAACAACTTAATAAAGAAAACAAGCTATTGTAAATAGCTACAATTTGATGAATTTGACCTATACTTATGGATGTAGTAGTTTAAAATGCTAACCAAGAGGAAAGGAATCTTCACAGCAAGGATCATTTCCATCCCCTCTGTATACAGGGTTGATAGGGAAGGGCAACTTAGACATTGGCTACCTAAAATGGGGGTGGGGCCTATAAAGACACTAAGCAACTGGCTTACAATTTTCAAGAGTGAGTTTAGTTTCAGAGTATGTAAGGGAAGGTAGAATCCCCACTGAGTGGTTTTCATCATGTCTAAATGGGTCTGGTAAAAGGAGATGGGGATAATATTCTTACAATTCATTAGTGAGTTAACTGTTATCATGACTAATTGCAGTTGTCGCAACTGCAAAGGTAGAAGTTTTGTAGCAAAAAGCGGGAGGTAAGAAAGACGCTCTTTGTAAGCATTATATAGGGTCACTATGAGTCAGAACTGACTCAATAGTATGAAACAACAACAACAATATCCTCCGTTAACAAAGATAAAAATCAGGTTCATATTCTTTTCCCTTTACATTTTCAGTCTCTTCCAGATATGTATTTTTTTAATACCTAGAGTAACAGTTGATTCCACAAGTGCATTGAGATATAAAAATGATCTTGGAAACACAAAGGTCATTATTACCTCTTAAAAAACTTGATTTTAGACATTTTAAGTTATGTCTTAATATAGGATATTGGACTCCTTCCTGGTATGACGCTGTGGGGATAGGCACTGGACTGCTCATCACAAGGTCGATGGTTCGGACCCACTAGGTGATCCTGGGAAACCATACACAGGGTTGCTATGAGTAGGAACCAACTCGACGCCATTTAACAACAACAAGAACATTGTTGTTGTTGTTAAGTGCCGTCGAGTCGGTTCCGACCCATAGCGACCCTGTACAGGGTTTCCGAGGGTGTAAATCTTTACGGGAGTAGAAAGCTTCATCTTTCTCCCGTGGAGCGGCTGGTAGTTTCGAACCACTGATCTTAAGGTTCGCAGCCCGATTCGTAACCACTACGCTACCAGAGCTCCTTAACAAGAACATAGGTTATTAAAATTATTATTTCTATTCAAGAGAAAAATCACAATCATTTTAACAATAGTGGTGATGGTAGAGGTTGTGTGCTGTCTAGTTGGTTCCAACTTATTGTAACTTTGTATGTAGTTTCCAGGGAGTAGCTGGTGGGTTTGAATCACTGATCTTCTGGTGAGCAGTCCAGTGCTTATCCTACAGTGCCACATCAAGATTCCGTCAATTGAACAACTAGATATTTTAGCATTTTTATGTATTAAAATTGATTTTAAATTTTTTTTTAAAGCAGGGAATGGTTGATCTTACAGTCCAGGAATGGAGGACCCTGGGACCATCATGGGAGAAGAGTGGGAGCAGAGTATGGGACCCTATCCAGAGAAGTGGCAACACCAAAGATGGAAGAAGAGACAATGACGTAGAGAGAAGGAGGATCTGAGTACTCTAGAATCATGGAGGGAAAGGGGCTGTGTGCTGGTGGCCATGGGGGCAGGCTTGCAGGGTGTGCCCTTTGGTTGTTTGAATGATTGTATATTCCTGAGTGTTTTGGTATACATAAAAAAATAAAAAAAAAAAAACAGAGGGGAAAGAAACAAATACTGTTGAATGATGATGCATGGAAAGGATTGTAATCATTGCAATGAAATGAAGTATGATACAATGAGTGTAAAACTGGTGTTCTCCCATGTAAACTATCATTCAATTCACAATAAAAACTTTAAAAAAAACAACCCTGGAGCTCTACCAGTTTGCAGTTGATGGGAAGCATGTATAAACTTACCCAAAATTAGTTTATCACTTCTGCTCTGGATGAGAAAGGGAAATTCAGCAATCAGAAGTAGACTATAAAATTCATTGCCTTTTCTGGTCATTAGTCTTATGAACTTTTCCCAATAATGAGCTGAATCATTCCCTCATGATTTTTTTTTTTTTTAAGTATTGAAAAAGTCAAAGACATACTGCACTCAACACACCTAAAGTGAAATCCTCCAGACAAAACTCAGGGACATAGGACCTGTGGGCAACACGTCAGAGAATACAGCAAAGGGGAAATGAACAGCCAACTCATTAGATCAATGACCACATTAGATCACTTCAGTATTCAACCTGTCCCTTTGTGGCTGGGATGTACAGTACTATGATCCAATCCCCACCAGACCACTAAAAACATCAAAATTAAACCCAACGCTGTGGGGTAATTCTAACTACAAGTGATTCCATATGCTACAGAGCAGAAACATGGTTCATAGGGTTTTCTCAGTTATAATCTTTATGAAGGCATTTCTACTGCCAGGTTTTTCTTCCCAATGTTGGATAGAACTGAACCTCAACTTAGTTGTTGTTGTTGTTGTTGTTGTTAGGTGCCATCGAGTCAGTGCCGACTCATAGTGACCTTATGCACAGCAGAATGAAATACTGCCCAATCCTGGGCCAACCTCACTATCATTGCCATGCTTGAGATCACTGATGCTACCACTTTGCCAATCCATCTCGGTGGGCGTCTTTCTCTTTTTCTCTGACCCTTCACCTTACCAAACATGATATCCTTCTCCAGAGACTGGTCCGCCCTGACAATATGTCCAAAGTATGATAGATGAAATTTGGCCATCTTGGTCTCCAAGGAGCACTCTGGCTGCACTTCTTCCAAAACGGATCTATTGGTTCTTTAGGCAGCCCATGGCACTTTCAATATTCTCCTCCAACACCATAACTCAAAGGCATCAATTCTTCAACAGTCTTCCTTATTCACTGTCTGAACTCAGTAGTCAAGTACAGACCATTCGCACCACCCAGGGACCTTGGTGGTGATGATGGCATGCCATAGAGTCAGTTTCGATTCACAGCAAGGAGTAGCTGGTCAGTTTGGACCAGAAACCTTTCAGTTAACAGTCCAGTGCTGACCCAACAGCCCAACAAAAGGACTCCTCCAGTAACCTTAAAAGTGTTCTTCCCAGCAGGCTGTCAATGAAGCCTCACTTTGGAAGACTCAAATGAGGAAAGAAAAATCTTCATGCTTTTGTTCAGGTTATTCTCGACATCTCTCTCTGACTACTTAAATTCTCTAAAGTACAGTTGAGGGATTATGAGTTACATGTTGAGATGCTAACTACAAGGTCAGCAGTATGAATCCTCCAGTCACACTGTGGGAGACAGATGAGGCTTTCTGCTCTCGTAAAGATTTACAGCTTCAGAAACCCTATATAGGGTCGTTATCAGTTGGAACTGACTCAACAACACACAGCAGCAACAGCAGCAAAACCACTTGCCAACCACACCAACCCAAAAGGAGCTCCCTTTTAAAATGGTGCTGCAGTATCCACTCAACGTGGAGTTGACTGCCTCGTGTCTCCAGAATGAAGAGATCTAGTATTCATAGAGAAGCTGAGCTTTAGAATTACAATCTCATCAAGACTATACACAGTAGGAAGCCGATAAATCCCCAAGAGCACCAATAGCATGGAGAAATGGAGGCTGAACCAGCAAAAAAGTAGCAACATTCAAAATGACTTAATGTTTTCAAAACAAAGGGAGTAACTTGCTTCTCTGTTTTCTAAGAATTCTGGTTCAGAGAAGGGCATTATCCAACTGCAGATCTGGCAAAACATCAAGTAAGGATTGTTGTTGTTAAGTGCCTTCAAGTCAGTTCCGACCCACAGCAACCCTCTATAGGATTTCCAAGGAGCAATTGGTGAGCTTGAACTGCTGACCATGTGGTTCAAACAGACTTTGCAGACCAGCCCATTAATCCACAGCACCACACCAGAACTCAAGTAAGGATTGTTGTTGTTGTGAAGTGCCATCGAGTTGATTCCGACCCATAGCGACCCTGTATAGGGTTTCCAAGGAGCAACTGGTGAGTTTGAACCACCGACCTTGCAGTTCAAACAGCTTTGCAGTCCGACGCATTAGCCTACAACGCCACACCAGTATCCAAGTCAGGATATTTCACCTTTATTCCAAAGTCACTTTTCATTAAAACGCACACAGAAACCTGTATTGCCATTCATCTAGGCTCCTTCCCACTTTTTCAGTAAAAGAAAAGTTCTTTCCCTAGGGACAGTCCAGAGGAGATAGAGTCCAACTTTTTCCTTTGCAAGTAGAGGAAAGGGAAGCTAAGAATTCTCTTTCACTGTAATTAGCACATTCCAGGTGAGAATGAAGAGCTAGCTATACCTGTAGGCTGTGATTTTGCATCCCTAAATGACTGTCCCATGGGGTCAACTTTTTCTGTTCATTCCATATCG
This sequence comes from Chrysochloris asiatica, assembly GCF_000296735.1. Lineage (NCBI taxonomy): Eukaryota > Metazoa > Chordata > Mammalia > Afrosoricida > Chrysochloridae > Chrysochloris > Chrysochloris asiatica. The sequence continues at coordinate 1,229,804 of NW_006408885.1, read as the reverse complement.
ATTAACCCTTCATCTCCAAAATGATGGTCCCTTATGCTTGGTTGTCAGTCTGCCTGCAGATAGATGACAAACTTCCCCTCATAGACTGTTGCAAGAGCTTCTGAAACAGAGTCGCAGTTTCTCACTGCTTCAATCGAGTCTTCAGCATGATGCCCCAGGATTCTAAAATCACAAGTTAGATCATACCACTCCCATCTTTAAAACCTTCTAAGAATCTTCTACAGTCTCAGAATCACTGTAGATTACTTTGTAAGGCAATTCCACGAGGTGCCCGAGGCCATGTAGAACCTGTCTCCACCAGAGCGCTCATTAAACCTCTTTCCACATTGAACTATCTTAATTCACTGTTCCCTCAGTCTGGGATGCCACACATCTTTCAAGACTCAGGTCAACACCATCCAGAGCAAAGAGTGAAGGAAATCAAAGACACATGAAAACAGTTAGTTCAAAGGATGAACTGACCAGGAGAATCTCAGTGTCCACCACCCTGAGAACTGAAGAGCTAGATCACATCTAGCTACCACTCTGAAAGAGATCACAATAAGGGGTCATGGATAGAAAGAGTATGAGAAAACAGTGAAACAAAGCTCAAACTAATAAGAAAGAGCAGGCTTATTAGCTTCATGGAGACTGGTGAAACCCCAGAGACTATGTATGGTCTTTGGTCACTCTTCAAGCTTGTAACTGAACTCCCCCATGGCTCAACTTTCAACCAAACAATGGACAGGTCGATAGGATGTACAATACACACAAGGAAGAATACATTCCTTAGATCAATCAATCATACAAAATCAAAAGTATGTGGCACTGTGGGTTAACGCGCTGGACTGCAACGGTGGTTTGAACCGCAAAGTCAGAGGTACAAGCTCACCAGTTACTCCTCGGAAACCTATACAGGGTCACTATGAGTTGGAACCAACTTGATGGTACTTAAAAACAGGAATAGATAAGAATGAACAAATAAAAATAGTAAACACAGAAAGGAAGCGGGGAGAGTGCTGGTACTTGTAGGTACTACAATAAATGTCATGAAACAAAATGTGCATGAATTGTTAAATGGAAAACTAACTTGCTCTATAAAGTCTTCATTCAAATCACCATAAAAAGTTAAAAAAAAAAAAAAAAAGACTCAGGTCAAAGGCCAGCCATCAGCTTATACCACTTCCTTTACATTTTACCAAATAATATCAACTTTACATCAGATTTAATGCTCACTAGCCCTGGTAGCGTAAGGGGTTATGTGTTGGGCTGCTAACCACAAGATCAGCAGTTCAAATCCACCAGCCACTCTCTGGGAGAAAGATGAGACTTTCTAGTCCCGTAAAGACTTACAACCTCGAAAACCCTACACAGAGTTGCTATGAGACAAAACTGACTTGATGTCACACAGCAGCATAAATGATTAAGTCTTTCGCATAGTTTTTTTGTTAAAGCCAATTTTCCCCACTAACAGCAAACTTCCTTTTGACAAGGATCCTGCATTGTTTGTATTTCCAGAGGGCCTCATTCCACTACCATTTCTTAGTGCATTGTTTGTATTTCCAGAGGGCCTCATTCCACTACCATTTCTTAGAAACATGCTTTTAACATGGTGGTCACTCAAGAACCATTTGCGCAATAATCAAACTAGTAAGCAAAGGCCCAGACCCAGTCAGCACGGTGGCATCAAGGCACAATCACCAGTAATGATCTCATGCTGTCCTCAACTCGTGTGTCTCAAGTCGCCCACTTAAAAAACAGGGCAAAGTCATTCCTGCTCTGAAACCCAAAAAAGGTCTCTGGAGCAGTTGTAATTAGATACTTGCCCAGAACTCTCTCTCCTTCCCTTCCTTGCTGCCAGAGTTCTAATTCTGTCTAGATGTCCAATCTCTGCCAAGGACTGGCTTAGCCATGGGCACCTGGTGCAATTCAAGCTAATGTAATTCCAGAGGAATTCTGCTGGGGGCTTCTGGGAAAGTTCTCCTTGCTGATAAAGATATCTACATGTTACAAAAAGAACTGTAGAGCCATATTGTAATTATGGGGGAAATGGGCCTGAAAATACACTGAATACTGAGGATGGCAGGGTGAACAGATAACAGGAACCTGGGTCCCTGACATTGTTACTGAGCTACTGAATTAATCAGCACTGGGGGTCACATCTAGATTTCTTGTTCTGTGAAATAAACTTGCCACAGAGGGAATCTTAATAGCCTCCCACCAATTAAGTATATTAATAATAATAACAATAACAGCATGTTTTCATTATCTGCCAGGAATAGCGCTCAGCACTGGACAGAGATTTTCCGCTCTAGTCCCTATCATAATCCCTTGTACAAATAAGGTACTCAACCAAGTTTCACAAATATTCAATAATGTGCACAAGCTCCCAAGTGAAATGCTAGGATGTGCACGTAGGTTGCCTGACTAACTTATGCTCTTCATCTCTTATATTGCATGGCCTCAAACCTCAGTTCCTTCCCTTCACATCCTTCAGACACACCACCGCAGCACTTACAATTAGGATGCTGTCCTAGCTCCTTATTGTATGATCTGGGGCCCACACACTTTTAAAAACCCATGTCAACGGAAGCAACGCAAATTAGGAACAGAGGCAAGAATAGAAAACCCAACTCCCTAGGTTTTAGAAGAGTACCCTTCCTGGAGAATTTAAGTTGAGTATAACCAATAGGGAACCTGAGTCACCAAGCAAGCCCCTCAGCTTCTCAGTTACTGCACTCACCAGCTGGGCTGACTTCTGCTTCTCCTGGTCATTGCTGCTCCCCTCCCACTGAAGGCCCACATTCAGGTGATTGGTGGCTGCCTCTCTTTCCCTCTTGACCAGCTGAGAGATCTCATCCTGGATTATGGCCTGCTCCTGTTCATACCTGCACCAGGAGAAAAACAGAGAGAATAAGATGCAGATGGCATGACTAGCAGAAGGTGGCCTGGAAAAGGTTTGCCTGCTCACTTTCGCTGGCAAAAGGGCCTGGTATCTGGGAACCAGTGGAGCTCTGCAACCAGCCAGCAAAGGAAAAGGTGATGTGAAACTTGATCCTGCTGCTCCCAAGGAGAAAGGCCAGTCCTCTTTCAACTACATTACCTGCCTCAACTGTTTCAGCATTCTGAAGTTAGGCATCAATGACTAAGGTAAGGCAATTGAGTCACATTTACTGAGCCAGGACAATCCAAAATTAGGAACACAAGAAGTGACAGTAACCAGGTGGAGGTTAAAGCAGACCAAATGAGAGACTCCCAGGATGCAATCCTGTGTCAGCCGCTCCTTCAACAAGTGTAGGCAGGAGGTAAACCCATTCTCGCCTTGGTAACCCTTAGCGTGGAACATTAAATGATTCATCCTAAATATAATTTAGTTCTTACCCTTTGTCCTTTTCTGTGCCTTCTGCAAAAACAAAATGATTATATAAGAGTGATGTTGTAGGATGAACACTAGAATGCTAATCACAAGGTCCATAGTTCAAACCCACCAACTGCTCCTCGGAAACCCTAGACAGAGTTGCAATGAGTTGGAATGGCCTCAACGGCACTTAACAACAACATATAGACAAAAAGGCTATTGGTACTAAGATGTTCTTAGCATTATTAATCATTGTTGTTGTTGTTAAGTGCTATCGAGTTAGTTCTGATTCATAGTAACCTTGTATAGGGTTTCCAAAAAGTGACTGGTGAGCTTAAAATGCCAATCTTGTGGTTCAAACCGACCTTGCAGTCCAGCACATTAACCCACAGCGCCACAGCAGGACTCCATTAATCATCAGTGAAAAATCGGCAAGCAACCGAAATATCCAACAATCATTGGCAAGTTGAAGAAAATGTAAAACAATCACACAAGGGAGCTTCTAAAAGTTCATGGAAAAATGATGAAATATTTAGGCATAAATCTAACCAGAGAAACAAAAGACCTATACAAAGAAAACTACAAAACACTATTACAAGAAACTAAAAGAGAACTCCATAAATGCATGCACATACCTGTTCATGGCTGGCTGTTGTTGTTAGTTGTTGTTGAGACAGTTCTAACTCATAGTGACTTTATGGACAACTGAATGAAACACTGCCTTGTCCTGCACCATGCTCACATCGTTGTTATGCTTGACCCCACTGCTGCTGCCACTGTGGCAGTCCTTCTCATTGGGGTCTCTCTCTTTGTTGCTGACCTTTCACTTTCTCCAGGGACTGGTCCCTCTTGATGATATATCCAAAGTATGAGAGACAAAGTCTGACCATCATGGCTTATAAAGAGCATTCTGGCTACACTTCTTCCGACACAGATTTGGTAGTTGTTCTGGCAGCCCATGGTACTTTTAATATTCTGGAGACCAGACCTCAAATGCATCAATTCTTGTACAGTCTTCTTTATTCATTGTCCAATGTTCACATGCATATGAGGCTACTGAAAGTACCATGGCTTGGATCAGGCACACCTTAGTCCTCAAACTGACACCTTTGTTCTCGAACACTTAAAGAGGTCTTGTGCAGATTTACCTAATGCAATATGTTGTTTAATTTCTTCACTGCTGCTTCCATGAGTACTGATCATGGATCCAAGCAAAATGAAGTCTTTAACAACTTCAAAATTTCCTCTATTTATTATGATGTTATTTACTGGTCCAGTGGTGGGGATTTTTGTTTTCTTTACATTGAGGTGTAACCCATACTGAAGGCTGTGGTCTTTGATCTTCATCAGTATTTTAAGTCCTCTTCACTTTCAGCAAATAAGGTTGTATCATCTGCATATTGCAGGTTGTTAATAAGTCTTCCCCCAATCCTGAAGCCACATTCTTCATGTAATTCAGCTTCTCAAATTATTTGCTCAGCATTCAGACTGAATAAATATGGTGAAAGAATTCAACCCTGACACACATCTTTCCAGATTTTAAACCATTCAGTCCCCTTCTTCTGTTCGAACAACTTCCTCTTGGTCTACGTACAGGTTCCTCATGAGCACAATAAAGTGATCTGGAATACTCAATCTCCACAATGTTGTTCACAGCCTGTCATTATCCATACAGTGGAAACCCGTTGCACAGTTTAAAAAGTACAGATAAACATTTCCTGGTATTCTTTGCGTTCAGTCAAGTTATATCTGGTATTAGCAATATTTCTTGTTCCACATCCTCATCTGAATCCAGCTAGAACCTCTGGCAGTGTCCTGTCAAATTGCAGCCATTTTAAAATTATCTTTAGCAAAATCTTACTTGCATATGATATTAATGATATTGAATAATGGTTTCCGCATTCCGTTGGGTCACCTCTCTAGGGAATGGGCACAGATATGAATCTCTTCCAATCAGTTGGCAAGGCACCTCTCTTCCAAATTTCTTGGCATAGTTGAATGAGTGCCGCCAGTGCCGCATCAGTTTGTTGAAAGATTTCAATTTGTAGTCTATCAAATTCCAGAGCCTTGTTCTTTACCAATGCCTTCATTGCACTTTGGACTTCTTCCTTCAGTATCATTGGCTCTTGATCATATGCTACCTCTTCAGATGTAGGAACATCGATCATTTCCTCTTAGTCCAGTGACTCTGCATATTCCTTTCATCTTCTTTTAATGCTTTCTGCAACAATCAATATATTGCCCATAGACTCCTTCAATATTGCAAGTCAAAGCTTGAATTTTTTTCTTCAGTTCTTTCAGCTTGAGAAATGCAGACAGTGTTCTTCCCTTTTAGTTTTCTAATTCAGGTCTGTGCACATATTTCATTATAATATTTCAGTTTGTCTTCTTGAGCTACCCTTTGAAAATTTCTCTTCAGCTCTTTTACCTCATTTGTTCCATTTTCTTTAGCATCTCTAGGCTGGAGAGCAAATTTCAGAGTTTCTTCTCCCATCTGTTTTGGTCTTTTCCTTCTTTCTTCTCTTCTTAATGACCTTTTGCTTTCTTCTTGTATGATATTCTTAATATCTTCCCACAACTCTTCTGGTCTTCAGTCATCAGTGTCTAATGCATCATATCTGTTTTTCAGATGATCTCTAAATTCAGGTGGGATATGTTCAAGGTCTTATTTTGGCTCTCATGGACTTTGTTAAAATGTTCTTCAACTTCAGCCTGAACTTACACATGAGCAATTGATGGTCTATCCCACAGTCTGTCTCTGGCCTTGTTTGGCTGATGGTACAGTGCTTCTCCACTATCTATTTCCACATATGTAGTCAATCTGATTTCCATATATCCCATGTGCTAAGGTCCAAGTGTATAGTCGACTTTAATATTTTTAAAATAAGATATTTGTAATAAATATGTCATTGGTCTTGCAAAATTCCATTATGTGGTCTCAAGCATTGTTTTTATCACCAAGGCCGTATTTTACAACTACTCATCCTTCCTTGTTTCTAACTTTGCATTCCAATCACCAGTAAGTATCAATACATAATGATGGCATGTCTGATCAATTTCAGACTGAAGAAGTTGGTAGAATTCTTCAGTTTCATCGTTACTGATTTTAATGGCTGGTGCACAAATCTGAATAATACTGGTATTAACTGGTCTTCCTTGCACGTTTACGGCTATTATCCTATCACAGACAGCTTCAAGTTAGATCTTGAAATGTTCTTTTTGATGATGAATGAGACACCATTCCTCTTCGATTTGTCATTCTCAGCATAGGAAACCATATGAATGTCAGATTCAAGATGGCCAATACCTATTGGTCTGGCACTGTGGATTAATGAGCTAGAATGTAAAGTTGGTTTGAACTGCAAGGTTGGCCGTTCATGCTCACCAGCTGCTCCTTGAAACCCTATGCAGGGTCACTATGGGTCAGAACCAACTCAACAGCACTTAATAACAACAATGCCTAGGATATCGATCTTTATGCATTCTATTCATTGTGACAACTTATTTTCCTTGATTCATAGTTTGTACATTCCATGTCCTGATTATTCATGGATGTTTACAGCTGTTTCTCCCCATTTTGAGTTGTACCCCGTTAGCAAATTGAGGTACCTAAAACTGTACTCCATTCGCCTCATCATAGTCAACTCTACCTTGAGGAGGCAGCTCTTCCCCAGTTGTAATTTGAGTACCTTCCAAACTGAGGGCCTCATCTTCCAGCACTATATCTGATGATATTCTGGTGCTACTCATCATATTTTAATATGCAATATTCTGGTGGCATCTGACAGTGTTTCTCTGTTATTCATAAGGTTTTCAGAGGCTAAACATTTAGAAATAGCCCATCTCTTCTTCTTCCTAGTCTGTCTTAGTCTGGAAGCTCAGCTGAAACCTGTCCATCATAGATGGCCCTGCTGGAATTTAAAATACTAGTGGCACAGCTTTCAGCATCACAGGAAAACACACTAGCTACCACAGTAAGACAAACTGACAGACAAGTGGTGGATGCCCATGGATAGACATTGTTAAAATTGTGAAACGTCAATATAATGAAAAAGCTATCAACAGATATAACAAAACCCTGATCCAGATTCCAATAACATTCTTTACAGACATGAAAATGCTAATCACCAACTTTATATGGAAAGCAAAGAGACCCTGGGTAAGCAAAGCACTACTGAAAAAGAATTAAGTAAGAGGCCTCACACTTGCTAATCTCAAACCCCACTTGCACAGCCCTGGCAGTCAACACAGCCTGGTACTGGTACAATAGACACATACACCAATGGAACAGAATTGACAGGTCAGAGGTAAATGCTACAACCTACAGACAACCCATAGACAGCTGATCTGGCAAAACTAGAAATTCATTTGCAGAAAAATGAAGCTGGACTGTATCTCAGAACCATACACAAAAATTCAAGATGAATCAAATCCTAAATATAAAACCTAAAACTAAAAAGATCATCAATGAAAGCTTAAAGGCAAACTTGTTGTGTGTTGTCAGGTGCCATCGAGTCGGAACCGACTCATAGCGACCCCATGCACAGCAGAACAAAACAATGTTCGATCCTGGGCCAACCTCACTACCGCC
>NW_006408885.1:1214556-1218571 GCF_000296735.1 Chrysochloris asiatica | reverse complement strand
CTGCAAATTCCCCAGCTATAAACCCTCCGAACCTCCAAACATACCTTTATATTTGTTACAGAGTTCCAACACCAACTCACTAATATGGTGATTACGTGCCATGGAGTTGGTTCCAACTCATAGCGACCCCGTACAGGGTTTCCAAGGCTGTAAATCTTTACAGGAGCAGAAAGCCTCATCTTTCTCCCACAAACAGCTGGTAGTTTCAAACTGCTGACCTTGCATTTCACATCTCAATTCATAACCACTACACTACCAGAGCTCCTTAGACATAGCATAAATACACTAAGAAACATAACTAAAAAGGCACAAACAGCAGAAGACAAACTAGATGACTGAGACTTCCTAATCATTAGACACTTATGTGCATCTAAAGATTTCACCAAAAGAATGAAAAGAGAACCTACAGACTGGGGGAAAATGCTGGCAATGACATACCAAACAAGGGAGGGATTAATCTCTAAAATTATTAGAAAATTTCAACACCTCAACGACAAAAAGGCATGACAATAGACACTTCACCAAGGAAGACATTCAGGTGACAAACAATTTCATGAAAAAATTCTCAGGATCATTAGCCATTAGAGAGACACAACAATGGTATATCATCTTATCCCAGCATTTATAGCAAAGTTCAAAAAAACAGAAAACAAATGCTATTGAGCATGTAGGCAGACTGGAACCATCATGCACTGCAGGTACAACTGTAAAATGGTGCAACCACTGTGGAAAATATACATGGTGCTTCCTTAATAAGTTGGAAAAATACCCCATGACCTAACAATCCCTCTAATAGGTACATATGCTAGAAAAATAAGAGCCACGACACTCATAGATAGATGTTTGCAGACCCATGTTCAATAGCAAAAAAAGATGGAAACAATGTAAATGCCTATCAGTGGACTACTGTATAAACAAACTATGGTACAAACACAGAATAGAATGCTACACAACATTACAGAACAATGATGAAACTGGTCATTAAAGAATGACTGAGAAACAGCTCATAGCATGGAGGAACCTAGAGAACACTATGCTAAGTGATATGAATTACAAAAGGACAATATTGTAAAAAGTCAAGAAAAGGTTTTCATTCTAAAAGAAATAGTATTTGATGGTTCCCAGGGATGGAAGGAAAAAGGAGTGTAATTACTAACTAGCAGTGACACAAATTAACTTGGGTGAAGAAGGCAATAAACATTTAGAAGAAGGTCAGCAAAAAATGATGGAGGCCATGGACGACACTGAGAGAAGTTCAAGAGTTAAAGGCAATGGAGGTAAATCCTGTTATATACGCAACCCTTCATTAACAGTGATCTATAAGTAAATGCTTGGATAGAGGAACAAATACAGGAGGGAAAGTAGGGATATACCCACAAATATTTGACCTAAAGCTCACCTTTGCTGCAAATATATCTGTGAATATATGAGAAACTACAGGGAACAAAGTTATAAAAACTTCTTAGACATAAGCAAAAACCTTGAGAAAATAACTCATGGAGCCTGGGACTCAGAACCATGGTTTCAGAGGACACCAAGGTCAACTGGCATAACACAGTACACAAACAAAATGTTCTACATCCTACTTGGGTAAGTAGAGTATGAGGTCTTTATAGTTTGTGAGCAGCCAGCTAAGGTGCAACTTCTGTCCAGAAGAAAGAAGAGTGAAAAAAATCAAAGACCCATAGAAACACTCAGTCTAATGAACCATGGGAACATAATTCTCCATGACCCTGAGTCCAGAAAAACTAGAGGGTGCCCAGTTACCACTAACAATTGCTCAAGAATGGATTTCTTAAGAACGTCTTAAATAGAAAAAAGTAGGAAAAAATGGAACGAAACTAAAATCCTAAAAAAAGACCAGACTTAATGGTTGGATAGAGATTGGTGAAACCCCTGAGCTTTGCCCATTAGCCACCCTTTAGTTCTGGAAATGAGCTCACTTCATGGATCAATTTTCAGCCTAAAAACAGACAGGTCTACAAAAGAGTGTTCTGGTGTGGTGCTATAGGATAAGCACTGGACTTCTACCCACAAGGTAGGTGGTTCAAACTCCTCAGAAAGCCTACACAGGGTCACTGTGAGTCGAAACAACTTGAATGCAATTAACCATAAGGGGGAATAATAATAATGGGAAGTTCTGCACACCTTGGAATAATCAACCATTTGAGATCAAAAAGGCAACATTTACATGAGGATAAATTTTAAAATGGTTAGGAAAGAAGGATGAAAGGAAACAGTAACAGGGAGGGAGTGGTATAAGTGATGTTACATGGTGGGGATTTCAATCAATGATATGAAACCAAATGTATATGAACTGTTTAATTAAAAACTAATCTGCTCTGTTAACCTTCACGTAATTCACAATGAAACTTATTTTAAAAAATCTAAAAGAGGAGAAAATGGCAAGAAGGAACAAAAAGCTGGCAAGATAGAAATAAATAATGGTACAAGGGGTAAAAAAGGAATTTAATATATACAAAACCAACAGCCTACATTACTCTCAATGGAGAGAAACCAAAAGACTTCCCTCTGCAAACAGAATACAGACAAGGATGCCCTTTGTCACCACTCCTATTCAATATTGTGCTGGAAGTCTTAGCAAGAGCAATACGGCAAGACAGGGAAATTAAAGGCATCCAAATTGGCAAAGAGGAAGTAAAACTCTCTCTATTTGCAGATGTTATGATCCTATATATAGAAAACCCCAAAGACTCAGTAAAAATGCTACTAGAGAGAGGAACGAACAAGATGGCGGATCGGGTGGAAGTGCACTAAGGAGCTCCATCAGCAACAACACAGAATATAGGACCAAGCAGACTCAGGGGATGGTCCCAGAACTCGGAACCACATATAAAGAAATATTTATAAGGTTGGAAAGCTTACAGCTGGGGGAATTTGTGGCAGAAGCAAGAAATCCATTGCTTTCTACTTCGGAACACTCAGCTGCTCCAGAAGCAGCCATCTTGGGTGTAAACAAGCAGGGGAGGATCAGAGCAGCCACAGACACCTGGCAGAACCACAGAGATAAAGGTGTGGACATTATTTTCTTTTGGTCTCTGTTCATGGGTCACTTGCTGTCTGAGCACCTCCATTGTGGTGACTATAGGGGTGCCTGAGCTAGTGGACACCCCAGCCCCACCCTCAGAGGGTATTACTACGCATGTGCACACATCTCCTCAAAATTTAAAGAGTTTCCAATTAAAACCAAATGGCCACAGCCGGCCCTGAACTGTTTATAACTAGAAAAAAGGCCTGAATGGGGATTGGAGTGGGACAAGCAGACAAAAAAGGAAATAGGCCGAAAATTAAATCCTAAGTTACATCAAAACCACTAACAATGGCATCTTGAAATTTCTCAAGAAGAAGAGTGAAAAGGGAAGCCCATTTCCTGATCACATCTACCTGGAGGCAATCAGAAAGCATAAAAAATGGCAAAATACATAACCATCTAAGTATTAAGGCCACAGATAACCCCTGAATATGCCCAAAAACAGAAGCAGATGACTATATCTGCACATGTCCAGAAACGAAATAAAGAGACTGAGGCAAATGAGCTGGAAGTAGACCTATCCCCATACTGGAAGATGGGCAGGCTTTGGAAATGCCAGAGAAGGAATTCAGAAAAATGATTATAAAATGTATCAAAACACTATACAATGGAGTTGAGATAAAATAAGGAAGAAGTCAGGAAAGCGCTACAGGAACAATCAAATAAGATGAATACAGCATTGAAAACAATTCAAAACCTACAGAAAGATGTCCAAACAATTAATAATAGAATATCAAAAATGGACAATACACTGAAAGGGCAAAGGAGTAGAACTGAACAGATAGAAGCCAGAACTAGTGAGCTAGTAGATATATCCCTCAACACTACTAAGATAGAAGAGCAAAAACAAAAAAGGATAAAAAAAAATCTGAAGAAGGCTTAAGATTCATGTTGGATAACATGAAGAGGAATAACATAAGAATTACTGGCATTCCAGAACAGGAACAATCACACAAGTCCACA
>NW_006408885.1:1212928-1213781 GCF_000296735.1 Chrysochloris asiatica | reverse complement strand
CTGCTATGAAAAACATCCTAAAGGAAGTTCTGTGGACTGAGAACCAACAAGAACAGACAACAACTACAGAATGACGTACGTGGCAGCATCCAGTCGACAACTGGAAGAATTTAGAACAGAATAAAATTATACAAACAGAGGATCTGGAAGGTCAGTCTATAATCAAAACAATTACAATGTGAAAGAAGGTAAATACAGAGGAACAGAGATCCAGGTGGTGGGAAGGTCTGGTAGATAACTGGATAAAATAGGCTGTCTTAAATGGAGGGAAGAACTAATGGAATATAAGGTAATCACAATGGGGTTGGGATGGGGGGTTTACTTTGGGTGTTGGGGAGGGCAATACAAGAAGGGGAGAGGAGGCAGAAGAACAAGATAGATAGGGGAACACTGAGACAAGTTTACATGGCCTAGTGGGACAGAGGTAAATAGTGATGCATACTCAACTTGGAACAACAGGGCGCTGGGATACAGGGAATTAGGTATAGCTTGAAGAGGGTAAATAATACTAAAATCCTTAACTGCCTTATGAATATTAGTTTCCTTTGCCTATTACTGTAAAATTGACACTTGAGTGGGATAGAAAGGAATGTTGGGAAACATGATTAGAGAAAACTTGTAAGCCAGCCTTCATGCGATAACTGATTGGAATACCTAAAAGGGGTTCTACAACTTGCCCAGTGAAATAGGTCTCGTGCAAAGCTTTTACAGAGTATAGGACCTTAGGTGGAATCCGGACTCCCATCCAGAACTTTATGATGTGAGACATTCCCACTAGAAAAGACAAGCAGACTGGAACAGCTACAGTGACAGAAGATACATCTTCATGATGAACCTGACCTATACTCAGAGC
>NW_006408885.1:1177644-1189428 GCF_000296735.1 Chrysochloris asiatica | reverse complement strand
AAAAAAAAAAGCTAAAGAGGATAGAGAGAAATACTGTTAACTGATGATGTATGGAGGGGATTATAATCAATGTAATGAAATAAGTCATATGAATGGTTGAATGTGAAGCTAATGATCTGCCCTGTAAACTTTCACTTAATTCACAATAAAAAAAAAAAAAAAAAAAAACCCAGAATGAAATGATTACAGAATTTTCCCATTAACTTTTTTGAAACCCCCCATAGAATGCCACGGGAGGGACAGTTGGTGTTAGAAATGGTAGAGGGGTGGAGGGTGGAGTCATGCATGTCTGACTTTCACATCATAGCCTTGAGTGGCTGATGCTGGTGATCTTGACTTTCTCGCTTTCCCCTTAAGTTAGAAGTCAGACACCATCGTCACACCATTTTTACACATCCAACGAGATATTCAAATTATTGCCTTTCAGACTTAGACAGATGAATAACTACCCAAAGTCATAGAACTAGCACATGACCAAATCAAGATACAAGCCTGAATCAGTGCCAGTATTTGTTCCCTCTACATTCTTCTGCAAGGCCTCAAGGGAAAAGGAGCCAGTCCTATCTCAGCTGTGAGGCCAGCTCTATGTGAGTGTGTTTGTTCCATGCTGACAGGAAGTCTCCAGCAGCCACCAACAGTGAATCTAGCCAACTACAGTTCAAATCCTGAGGGCTCACTGTTGTCATCTCTCTAAAGGTATGCATGCACACACACATATAGAAGGGCCAGTCAATCAACTGTTTTACCTTAGTTTATTTTTTCATTAATTTTTCAGAATATTATTAACCAACACCCTATCCCCTTTGGGTGTTTCTTCATCTTCAAACTAGGAACAGTACGACCTATACTACAGGGCTGTCATGAGACTCAAATAAGATAAAATATATAAGGACACACCATCAAGACACCCAAGGGAGGATATTCAGTGAGGAGAGAGCAGATGGCTAGGGATAAATGAGACAAGCTTGGTCTTACCTCCTGAGCAGATCTTCCTTTGCCCCTGAAGGTTGTTGCTTCTCACCATTCTCTGAGCTTAGTGGTTTGGATTCTGCAAAGACAAGAGAGAAACGGCCTGTTAACAGCACCAAAGGACCAGCAGCAGCATGGCTGCAATCACCCAAGAGAAGGAGTTCAACACAGAATGCACTCTTGATCTAACCCATGTGGAGTTTGATGTGCCTATCATTCACACCCTGTCCTCACAGGGTCTCTCTGCTACCAGGACTTCCTATTGTGTGGCTAGCAGCAGGCAGCACTTTTCCAAATCTCTCCCTTCTCACTGTGCAACTATTTGGAGTCTAGGCCATTGAAACACAGGACAGGAAAGGTTAGGGGAAGTCAGCGCTAAGCTTCAAAGAGATAGCCTCATGGGTGATTTTGCATAGGGGTGGGGAAAGGCTCCTTAAATCCTCTTCCCCTTACTAGCCCATTTCACTGATTTATATTCCTAAATGAGGCAAACTCCCCATTTTACACCTAATTCTACTTTACCCTATATCACCTCTAGTGTAATTGAACTCTAAGTTGTTACAGTAGGTCTACCTTTACTAGAGCTGTGCATGGCATAAGACAGGAGATTTCCTGTCTGATCTATTACCATGTCCTAGCTCGAAACACAAGATCAGATTCCCAGTAAGCATTCAAGAAATGCTGAATGAATAGGATCAGAAAGGAGCTGCTCACATTTCTCAAAAATGCTGAAAGAACAAGAGTCACCTTGACTCTTATAATCGGGCTTCAAACCAGTTCATTCTGGTTCAACCCTTGCTGAGAATCTGCATGTCCACCCCAGATATACTGAATTCGAATCTACATTTTAACACAATCACCAAGTGCTAAGAATCACCTAGAGAGCCTATAGATTCCGATTAACTGTCTGTGGTAGACATACTGAGACATGGTGGCACTACAGGATAAGCACTGGACTGGGAAATGGAAGGACTAGAAGCAAAGATGAATAATGGCAAAGATGTGGTGAAACCCATGTGAAAATATTCACTACAAGTTAACAAGTACAAGTAAGCCCATGCTTATATTACTGGGTACTCCATCCCTGTGAGAGATTAAAAGTTTGAAAAGAGACTTTGATTCTGTAGGAAGGTACCTTGGAGTTGAGAGAGAGATGAATGGCAGCCAGATTGAGAAGCAGAATCTCTGAAGTCGTGTAACAGAGTAAGGGACAAAAGTCTGGCCAACATGTGGAACACAGGGTATCAGTCATGAGACGAAACACCAAGGACAACTGATGACAATGGCACCTTCTCACCATCCCGCCTCCCACCCCTCCCTGGCCCAGCTGGTCTAGGAGAGACATGACATTTCTATCAAGTCCCCCTCCCCCAATAGCCTTGAAGTCTCTGCTCTTTGTCAGATATTTGCAAAGACTTATGTTTTTGTTGTTCTTGTTTTCTCATCATTCCATTGTGATACTGAAAAAAACTAAGAAGCTTCATGAAAAAATAAAGTGCTTATGTTGTTAGATTTTTTTAAAAAGTCTGGCCAAAATCACAAAAAGGGTGCCGCTTTCCTCACTCCAAACAGTATCTGAAAGCCACACTTCCTCAGAGAGTGGGTATTACAAAGGAGCTACTCACATCTCTCAAAAATAAACTGGAGCTTTGCTTGTTTAAATTATTATATATTCCTGAGTGTTTTTGTGTACACTCCCCTCAAAAAAAAAAAAAAAAAAAAAAAAACAGAGGGAATAGAAGCAAATACTGTTGAATGATGAGATTGTAATCGTTATGAAACAATGGTGCAAAACCAATGTTCTCCCATGTAAACTATCACTCAATTCACAATAAAAACTTTAAAAATAAATAAACTGGAGCTACATTAGTAGTTATATATTCTGACCAAGTATGTGGTTTTCATTCCTTTCACCAAATCACTGCAATCCATAATACCTTTCTCAGGGGCTTTGGCTTTGCCTTCTGGAGGACCAAATGCAGAAGATGAAGTTGTACTAGGCAGAGGGGTTGGCTGCTCCACTTTTGAAGTCTCACTGGAATCCTTCATACGATTAACCACGTGATCAGACAGCTATGGGAAAAAGGGACAATCAGAACCTCTGGGATATATGACTCTCCTTTCCTCACACCCAAGTGTCCTGGTGGCAGAGTGGGTTAAGCATTGTGCTGCTAACTGCAAGGTTGATGGTTAAAACTCACCAGCCACTCTAAAGGAGAAAGAGGCTGTCTGCTCTCACATTTCTAGTCTCAGAAACCCTAAAGAGCAGGTCTACTCATCCTACAGGGCTTAGTCAAAATCAACTTGTTGCTACTAGGTTTGTTTTGTTGTTTTTAACTCACAACCAAGACTTACTGAACTCATTGCTTCCTCAAAACCAACTCCAATACTACCATTCTACTCAAAGATCTCTCACGGTAGCCCAAAGCCTCCCAGATAAATGCCACACTCCTGTCTGAAATTCTAGATTTACCACAATATGTCTCCTGCTAGCTTTTCAGCTTCAGCTCCTACTTCCATTCTCCATACTCAGTAGACTCCGAGTTCTCACTTTTCTCATCTCCTCTAAATCCCCATATGTGGGTCCCTCTGCTGAGAACCACCACCTGTGCCCACTCCATGCCACCTCAACGTTGCTTCACTTGCCCCAATGCTACCCTTCCTTGAAACGTCTCTCAGTGCACACTCTGCCATGAAACCTTTGCTGTGAGTATCCAAGAATTATATCTCCCCTTTGCTGAAACCCTCATTATTACATGTGTTTGGGGGAAGGACTATACCTCTAACAAGCTTCATCCTGATGGTTTGGGAAAACCTTGAGGGCTAGAATTGCACCTTACTCATCTCTATGCCCACTAATTAGTGCCACACATATAGTAGGTAATCAAAATATTGCTTGACTCATTTAACCTTAGTTTCCCCAAAAAATACTGAAATAACCAACACTTTTCAGTTCTGACCCACAGTGACCCTGTATAGGGTTTCCGAGGAGTGACCGGCAAGCTTGAACCACCGACGTTGCAATTCAAACGAACTTTGCAGTCCAGCACATAAACCCCTAGCACCACACCAGGACTCCTTTTATAGGAAGTGATATAGGTATTAGGGTGTCATACAAAAATTTACTGAAATGGAATAGCAAGTTAGGGATAAATCCAGAATAAAAATCCTTCAGTGTTCAATTCAGTAAATATTTATTAAGTGTCTAATATGTGCAAGGCATCAAGCATGGCTTAAAGGGAGAGATTAAAAATGCCGTTAAGACAGCATGATCTGACCTTTAGGTGGACTCCTAAGCCCCATCCAGAACCTTCTGAGGTGGGACATTCCCACTGGAAAAGACAAGCAGACCAGCCTGTAGCAGCTAGAGGAACAGAAGACACTTCTTGAAAGAAAGACCAACAGGAAAAATCAAAAACAAAAATGGTAGTGATTGGCTACTACAAGAACAAGCAAGTTGTTTGCCAGGGAGCTGTCAAGCCAAGAATCATGTCCCTTCAGGCACGTAAGCTTTCTGACGACCACATTGGTCCACTGGTGAGTGGAAGTGGGGAAAAGACAGCAATGAAAATATGGGCTGAGTTTGATCTCACTCCATAGACTCCTGTCAACCAGGAGATGAGAGAGTGAAGAGGAAGGGCTGGTTGGTCCAAAGTGTGGTGAGACCTGGGAACTCCTGAGCCCATGAACAAGGACATAGCCATGGAAAGCTAGACATGAAAGTGAAGCATCCAGCTGATATGAAGTGAGAGGAGATGAACAAGAACGCCCAAACTTGCAGATAGTACCCATTTGACCTAGCCTCAATAGCTTGATGATCAGAACGAGACTAGAGGCAGATAAAAAAATTTTGATAAAGGAAACAAGTGTAAATAGCTACAATTTGATGAACTTGACCTATACTTATGGATGTAATAGCTCAAAATACCAACTGCGAGGTAAGGAGTCTTCACATCAAGTATCAATCCTATACCCTCTGTATACTGGGTAGATATGGATGGGCAACTTAGACATTGGCTACCTAAATTGGGGGCTGGAGAGCAATAAAGGCATGAAGTGACTGGCTTACAAGTTTTCAAGAGGGAGTTATTTCAGAGTATGAGGGGGAAGGTAGAATCCCCAGTGAATAGTTTTCATCTTGTCTACATGGGTCTAGTGAAAGGAGATTGGTATAAGATTCTTATGATTCAATAGTGAGTAACTGTTATCATGACTAATTGCAACTGTCACAACTGTAAAGTACAAGTTTTGTAACACAAAGGCAGAAGTAGTTAATCTTACAGTCCAGGAACAGAGGACTCTAGGACCATCAAGGTAGAAGAGCTACATACCACAATGTGGGGTCCGATCCAGAAAAGCAGCAATACCAGAGATGGAGGCAGAGATGAGGACATGGAAAGATAGAGCTGCTGAGGACTCCAGACGTATGGAATGAGAAATGCTATGTGCTGGTGGCCAGGAGGCAAGCTTGCAGAATGTGCCCTTTAGTTGTTTAAATGATTATATATTCCTAAGTGTTTTTGTGTACATTCAAACAAAAAACAAAACAGAGGGAATAGAAGCAAATACTATTTAAAGATGATGCACAGAGGGGATTGTAATCATTGCAATGAAACAAAATACGATAGGATGAGTGTAAAACCGATGTTCTCCCATGTAAACTATGACTCAATTCACAATAAAAACTTAAAAAAAAAAAAAAAAGACAACACGATGGGCAATTACATTTCTAGACATCTAGCCAAGAAAAATACTCCCATATATATACAGACGCATGCAAGAATGCTCAACATTGTTGGAAATGGGGGGGGAAGGAAATAACAGACCTTCAACAATATGGAACTGGTGGTGCCATGGGTTAATGCGCTGAAAAGCAGGTCAGTTTGAGCTGCAGGTTGGAGGTTCAGGTACACCAACTGCTCCTCAGAAACCCTATACAGGGTCACTATTGAGTCGGAATTGACTCAATGACACTTAACAACAACAAAGAAATGATGGTATATACAGTCTATGAAATATTATGCAGCCATTAAGAATGAGGTAAGATAAATAGACAAGGATAAACTGACAAGAGTGTATGGGATACACTACCTATTTTAAAGTCACAGAATGCTTATTTCAAGTCCGAAAAAGATATATGCAATTATAAAGATGCTGAACATACCAATACAAATATGTTGCTGTTGTTAAGTGCCATCAAGTTGGTTCTGACCCATAACAACCCTGTATATGGTTTCCAAGGTACGGCTGGTGAGAATACAAATACAGCTGAACAAAAACATATGACATATACATTCACAAATCTGAATGTGCATTTTAATTTGTACATAAGGCACACATCCTTTCTGATATAACTAGTTGTTCCAAGATGAAAATCTACAAGCTATATACCACAATGTTTACAATAATTATCCCCTAAAAGTAGGAGCAGAGATGTCGTAAAGACTTTCACTGTTGTTGTGTGCTTAAATAATATATTGCACTTTCAGTGAAGGTTTACACAGCTTCCCATTCATCGATGTCTGGACACGTTGTTCAGTGACACTGGTTACATTCCTCACAGTGCATGAACATTCTCATTATTTCTATTCTGGTGGCTCCATTTACATGAATCTAGTTTCCCAGTCCCTTGAGGGATTCATGTAAATGGAACCACCAGAACAGAAATAATGAGAATGTTCATGCATTATGAGGCATGTAACCAGTGTCACTCAACAACTTGTGCAGACATTGTTGAATGGGAAGCTAAACTGGAGTCCTGGTGTGGCACTGAAGGATAAGCACTGGACTGCTAACGGCAAAGTTGGTGGCTCAAACTCACTCTTTGGAAACCCTATGCAGGATTACTATGAGTCGGAACCAACTCAACAGCACACAACAACATATATACATACCTCTGTTTTAAAATAATTTTTGACACTTTGGTCTCATATAGGTGATTTTTGAAAGGAGTAGTGTACTTAAGTATTCCTAGTGTGGATGAGGACTGGAATGCAAACCGCAAGGATGGCACTTCAAGCCCATCAGCTGCTCTTCAGAAACTCTATGCAGAATCACTCTGAGTTAGAGCCAACTCGACAGCACCCGACAATATACTTACAGATGACAGTATTTTGTGAGCTGAATTATTATTTAGCTACAAGGTAACCTCAGGGTTAGTTTCAGTTCAAGTTTGAAGAGTATCTCAGGGCAACAATCACAGGGTATTCACTACTTTAAATCAGTCCATCAGATTTGGGTTATTTGGTTATTTTGGGTTTGGTTTCTTTTGTTTTGTTTTTCTAGCCATTTGAGATTCAGTTCCACATTTTTCTCCCATTCTCTCAAAGTTCAACTATTGTGGCCTAATTAAGACAGTCAGTGGTGGTAGCAGAGCACCATTTAATTCTTCTGGTCTCAGGGTAGATGAGGTCAGGGTTCATATATTTATCCTAAAGACTAGAGTCTTTGGTTTCCTTATTTTTCTTTTACTGCAGACTGACAGAGAGCAATAGTTGTATCTGAGATGGCCAGTCTCAATTTTTTAAAACTCCAGACACTACTCACCAAACTAGTCTGTAGAACTTAACTCTATGAACTAGATTATGTCAATTAACCAAGATTTATCATGAGACCATGGTCCTAATCCTTCAACCCAGAGATCCAAAGTGGCTGGTTAGATCTAAGTATCAGTAACTGTGTCCTCCATGTGCTTTATTGCATATAAATATATGTGCATAGTCACACAAATGCATATACATATGAGGGGGATTTCAAAAAGCTTGTGGAAAATCCCATTATCTTTCTATTCCATTTTCCACAAATTTTTTGAAGTCCCCTCATGTATACATACCTATACGTACATATTTAGAAGTCCTGGTGTTGTCCTGTAGGATCAGCACTGGACTGCTAACTGTAAGGTTGATGGTTCAAGTTTGCCAGCTGCTCCAGAGACTTTAGATCCAGAGAGGGAGAGGGGCTGTGTGCTGATGACTGGGGTGCAGGCTTGTAGTGTAAACGCTTTGGTTGGTTGATGATGCATGGAGGGGATTGTAACCATGGCAATGAAACAATATACGATAGAATGAATGTAAAACTAATGCTCTCCCATGTAAACTATCACATAATTCACAATAAAACATTAAAAAAAAAAAAAAAAAAAGTATGCCAGCTACTCCTCAGAAACACAGCCATTACCAGCAGGCTAGATAAGTATGAACCGACTAAGTGCAACTTAACAAATCAAAATATAACGTATGCCTACATAGCATAGTGGTTACAAATCGGACTGTGAACCACAAGGTCAGCAGTTCAAAACTACCAGCTGTTCCATAGAAGAAATATGAGGCTTTCTGCTCCCATAAAGATTTACAGCCTTGAAAACCCTGTACAGGGTCGCTATGAGTAGGAATCAATTCCACAGCACATAACCACCATGCACATTTTGGAGGGTAGTTTTTGCTGTTATTTCAAAATTATACATACCGTAGCAATTACCAACAAGTTCCTTCTTCTGATGTAACATCATTTTTATAGTGACATAATTTACCTTTGTAAAACTGTGTGCACTTCACTTTTAATTTGACGTTACCTTTCCCATTACCAAAAATAACAGGCGTTCTGTTAACCACTAATGAACGTTAGTTTCTATGTACTTGTTCATGTCAGCTCATGTGTGACTGACTCATGTATGACTCAACATAATGTCCTCCGGGTTCATCCATATTCCAAGATGTTCTAGGAGCTCATTTTTCTTTGTCATGTATCATTGAGTAGTATTCCATCGCACTTATGTACCACATTTTACTTATTCATTTACCCATGAATGATGGGCACTTAAGTTCTTTCCATCTTTCTGCTATTGTGTATAGTGCTGTGATGAACATACACATTCATGCCTGGTGTCAGTTCTGTTAGATCCCTGGAGTATACACCAAGGAGTAGAATGGCTAGGTCATATGGCAGCACTACCTGTTTGCCAAAAGCCTGAACTATTTGCAGCATTCTCACTAACAAGGGATGAGGGCTTCAATTTCTCCACATCCCACCTAACACTTGTTATACTTTTCTTCTTTTTTTAATTGTGGCCATCCTCAAAACCCCAAATCCACTGTAATAGAGTAAAATGATACCTTGTTGTGGTTTTCATTTGCATTCCTTTGCTGGTTAATGACACCGAGCATCTTTTCATGTGTCTTTTGGCCATCTGAATATCTTCTTTGGTGAAGTGTTTGTTCATGTCCTTTACCCAATTTTTGGCTGGGTGGTTTCTCTTTCTGTTCTCAAGTTATAGACATTTTCTATACATATATTTTAAATGCTCAATCCTTATCAGTTATATCGTAACTAGGGATTTCCCCCAGTATGTAATTTGTCCCTTTACTCTTTTTATATTATATTATAGTGTATATAAAAAGGAGCTCTGGTAGTGTGTGGTTACGAATTGGGCTGCAAACCGCAAGATCAGCAGTTCGAAACTACCAGCTGTTCCACAGAAGAAAGATGAGGCTTTCTGCTCCCGTAAAGATTAACAGCCTCGGAAACCCTGTGCAGGGTCGCTATGAGTCGGAACCGACTCCACGGCACATAACAACAACAACACAAACAATCATTATGGTGTCCTGGTGTGGCGCTGTGGGTTAATGCACCAGACTGGAAAATTATTTGAACTACAAGGTTGGTGGTTCAAGCACACCAGCTGCTCCTTGGAAACCCTAAACAGGGTCGCTATGGGTTGGAATCGACTTGACGGCACTTAACAATAACAACATTTTAAATCATGCTTCAGGTGAAGTTTACAAATCAAATTAAGTTCACGTTTGACAACTTTTATGCAAACTTCTCTGTGACCTTGGTTCAACTCTCAGGTGTCAGCATCCCTCGTTTCCATTCTATTTATCCTCGTGCCATTGATCTAGTGGCCCTTTCCTCCTTGCCTTTTCATCTTTGCTTTTGGGTCAGTGTTAACTGTCTGGTCTCATACAGTTGATCATTTAAGGCAGCACATTACCCACAAGTGATATCGTTTTTTGGAAGCCAATCTACTATCTGGATGACAGATGACTGTGGTGAAGGTTTGTGTCAACTTGGCTGGGGCAGGATTCTCAGTGGTTTGGTAATAATGCAACGATGTAATGTAACAGTTACATAAGGATCCCATGATGTGATCTGATGTGATAAATCAGTAAGACGATTAAGGGTGAAATACAACACCCTAATCCC
The DNA here is from genome assembly GCF_000296735.1 of Chrysochloris asiatica. Taxonomy (NCBI): domain Eukaryota; kingdom Metazoa; phylum Chordata; class Mammalia; order Afrosoricida; family Chrysochloridae; genus Chrysochloris; species Chrysochloris asiatica. Next base: position 1,179,258 of record NW_006408885.1, on the reverse strand, counting down.
ATCATAGCCCTGATGTGATGTAAGAAGAGTTTACTTCAGCTGTGGCCTGCATCAGCTTTTACATACAAGAGGTAAAAGGAGAAAGAAGTGAGCAGAGATCAGAGGGACCTAACACCAACAAGAAAGAGCCGGGAGTGGAGTATGTACATTAGACCTGGGGTCTCTGCACTGTGTAGTTCCTAGACTCAGGGAAAGATTGATGCCAAGACACACAGAGCTCTCCAAAGAATGCTAAAGACACAAGGTCCTTTGCCCAGAGCTGACAGAGACAGAAAGCTTTTCCCTAGAGTCAGTACGCTGAATTGAAACGAGCCTCAACTGTGAGGAGCTCTGGCAGCGTAGTGGTTATGAATTGGGCTGCTAACCTCAAGGTCAGCAGTTCGAAACTACAAGCTGTTCTGCAGGAGAAAGATGAGGCTATCTGCTCCCATAAAGATTTACAGCCTGGAAAACCCTGTACAGGGTCGATATGAGCCGGAACCGACTTCGTAACACATAGCCACCACCATCACCTCGACTGTGAGAGAATACATTTATGCTTGTTAAAGCCATCCACTTACGGTATTTCTGCTATAGCAGCACCAGATAACTGAGACAGTGAGAAACCTTAAAGCGGTGTCTCAAGGAGTTTCTCTAGTTCGGAGGGCTGGCTTGTTTTTTCTGGAGTTGTTGTCAAGTACTGTCAAGTTGGTTCTGACTCATAGCAATGCTGTATAGGGTTTCCAAGGAGCAGCTAATAGGTTTGAACTACCAATCATGTAGTTAGCAGTCCAAGTAGGGTAACTACAGTGCCACACCAGGAGTCCCTGGCCTTTTTTAGGAATTTGCAATTGTTCTACATCTTTCTGCAGTTCTATCCAGGACCTTCTATTTTGTCCCTAGACACTGTTGGTTGTTGTTATGTGCTGTCAAGTTGGTTTTGATCCAGAGTGACCCTGATAAGGTTTACGAGGAGCGTCTGTGAGCTTGAACTGCCAACTTTGCGGTTTAATCTGACTTTGCAATCCAGCGCATTAACCCACAGTGCCACACCAGGCTAATACCATCTTCTGGTCTCAGGTTAGAGGAGGTCAGGATTCATGGTGGCTATTAGTTCTGCAGAGTTCTGGTGTGGCACTGTGGGTTAATGAACTAGACTGCAAAGTCGGTTTGAAATGAAAGGTCGGCAGTTCAAATTCACCAGCTGCTCCTCGGAAACACTATTCAGGATTGCTGTGGGTCGAAACCAACTTGACGGCACTTAATAGCAACTAGTTCTGCAAACTAGTTTGTTCCTTGAGTTTTTGGTTTCTTCATTCTCCTTTTCTCCAAATAGAGGTAATAGTTGCCTTAAATAATTGTTCGCAGCTTTTAAGATCCCAGACACTACTCAAAAAATTAGGGTGTAGAATGCTATCTTTATGTCAACTGACTGAGTTGGTCTGCAGATTTTCAACACTGCAAACCACTCTCATGAGTTATTTGGATATGTCTAGGAGGTCGCCGTAAAAGTGCCTGTATGTGCTTTATTATATATAAGGATGTGTATGCAGCTCTGGTAGCGTAGTGGTTACGAATCGGGCTGCGAACCTTAAGGTCAGCGGTTCGAAACTACCAGCCGCTCCGCGGGAGAAA
>NW_006408885.1:1162581-1168434 GCF_000296735.1 Chrysochloris asiatica | reverse complement strand
ATAAGCAGTGACAACAGAAATGGTGGCCGAGGCAATGGCATAGAGAGACAAGAGCAGCTGCAGACTCCAGGCCCATGGACTGAGAAAGACTGTGCCTGTGGGCAGGAGGCTGGTTTGCAAATGTGCCCTTTTGACATTAAATGAATATAAATTTATTTTGTTATGTGTACATGGAATATTTTTGCTTTGTTGATTTGTGAAAAATAAGATGTGAAAGGGAAGCCACAGGGAAGAATCAGGATGACTGCTGTTGCAGGAAGGGATTGTAATCATTGAGTGAAACAAAATGTAAAGTTGATGATCTTGTCTACTAACCTTCACTCAATTCACAATAAAAAGTTAAAAAATGAAAGATGTAAGTGAAAACAGTTTGATGCTTCCTCAAGAAATGAAACAGAACTACCACATGACCCAGCAATTCCACTCCTAGGCATATACCCAAAAGACTCAAAACCATGAACTCACGTAGAGAGTTATACACCAGTGTTCACTGTAGCACTATTCACAATAGCCAAAAGGTGTAATCACCCCAAGTGTTGAACACATGAATACAAAATGTGATGTGTTATTGTTAAGTGCCATCAAATCGACTCCAACCCATAGCGACCCTGTATAGGGTTTCCAAGGAGCAGCTGGTGAGCTTGAACCACCAATCTTGTAGTTCAAATGACTTTGCAGTCTGACGCATTAGTCCACAGTGCCACACCAGGACTCCACAAAATGTGATACATACATACAATAGAGACATTCAACCTTAAAAAGGGATAAAATTCTAGTATGTGGTACAACATGGGATGAACCTTGAAAACACTGAAAAAAATCAAATACAAAAAGTCAAATATTGAATGACTCCACGTGTATGAAATATCTAGAATAGACAAATTCATATGGAAATAAAGTAGATTAAAGATTACTAGCCACACAGTGGGTTATACTTTGGGTTGCTTTAAATCAAGGTCAGTCGTTTGGGTCCACAGGCACTCTACAGAGAATGAGGCTTTCTGCTCCTGTAAAGATTTAAAGTCTTGGCAACACTATACAGGGTTGGCTATGAGTCTGAATCAACTTAATGGCACACAGTGAGCTAGGCAGTGTCTGGGGGGAAACAAGAATAAGGAGTTATTGCTCAGTGAGTACAGAATTTGTTTGAGGTGATGTCTTAGGTTGGGTGTGGTATAATGAATTATCTAATGTCTCTTCTAACCAAAATCTGTAACTCCCAACAAACAATGTTTCTGCCCTGCTTGGTCTGGGTAAGAGGTGGGAGAAGATACTGATAGGATGACATAATTCAGCTTGGATATTAACAGAGTTTGTTATAATTGTAAAAACTTGAAACTCTAGCATGAATCTAAAATGATGTATCTTAGAAGCAGGAGAGGAGCATGTCCTTTGAACCCCAGGACCCTTGTGCATTGAACCTCCTGGACCCAGGGACAAAAATCTGTGGCACCAGAGGAGTAGCAGAGGAGCAAGGGAAGCCAAGCCAAGAGTCAGAGCACAAACTGACATTGCAGTCCAGCTCATTAACTCACGGTGCCACACGAGGACTCCTATATGTAAAGAGATTTGTCTCAAGGAAATGGCTCGCACAGCCGTAGTGGCTGGCAAATTCCAAGTCCATGGGTCAGATGTCAGGCTAGAGACTTCTCCTAACTCATGTAGCTGCAGGGGCTGGTGAACCCAAGATAGGCAGGCTGCTGACTCACAAAGGCTGCAGACGCTAACTCCTCCCAGGATCAGCAGGCAATATAGCAGGCCACTGGTTTGAGTCTAAAGAACTGGAGGTCAAATGATGAGGCAGGTGCAGGATCCAGATCCAGCAAAAAGTAAGGGATCTTTGCCAGTGTATTCACATATACTGGAAGCAGGCCACACCTCCAGGAAACTCCATTTCAATTGCCTGGTTGCTCATAACAGATTTCATTATGGATGTGATTACAGACCTCATCGTAGTGAATGACTACAACATAACTGCCAAGCCACGTTGACACACAACCTTAACCATCACAGGTAGTTCAAAAGTTCTGGAAATAGTGGTGTGAAAATAATGTCACTGAAATCATATACTTGAAAATTATTAAAATGACAAATTTCATGCTACGCTTATTTTACCGTAATAAAAATATTTTTACAACCCGTAGAATGGGAAAATATATTTGAAAATCATATATCTGATTAGAAACTTGTACCAAGAATATATACAGAACATCCTTATGAATCAACAAATATCTTTGAAGTGGTGAAAAATGTGAAATTGTTCACTACAGATTAGTAAGTAAGCACAAGTAAGCCTGTCCTTACCTTGTGTAAGAATGGCAGGTGGGCAGCATCCAACCTCCACTGATTTCACAAGGGGGAAAGAGGAGAATCACTATCAGCCCAAGCCAATTACTAAGCGGTTGAGATCAGACATGCCTCCAATCTCCAACTTTACCAATTCTGACACGAACCATCCCTCAGCCTCCCACAACACTCTCTACTCTGTTGGGTTCAATAATTCATTTCAATGACCACACAGAACACAAAAACCATACTTAGTGATGGTGCTTACTAGGGAAGTTAACAGATAACAATGCAGGATTAGGAATGATCTGTCGTCTTTCTTCCAGTCAGGACAACCTCTTCTCAGCAGTGCTCACAGGCAGGCCACCGTTCTCTGGCCTTCTGCATGGCCTCTGCCCTGCTCTAGCAATGTTACAAAGCTCTCTTAGCACTGCTGATAAATGCCAAAAGCACACTCCACTCTGCTATCAGCTTCAGCCCAAAGGCACTCAGCTCTAGCTCAAGGATCAGCAAATCTAGCTCCTCAGTGAAATGCCGGGAGGCACTCCACACCACAAATGAGCCTCCCACCCAAAGGCACTCAGCTTTACTTGCTGCATGGTCCTGCTACCACTGCTGCTCCTCTACAATTCCTCTGGTGCCATAGTTCTGTCTACCAGGTCGAGGAGGTTCAACATTCAGGGGCTGTAGAGACCAAAGGACACACTCCAAGTCCTAGCTCTTCAATTTCAATGGTAGTGCGTCCTCCTTTCCTGTTTCTGAAATGGCTCATTTTATATCTACATTAGAGTTCCAAGTTTTTACAATCACTGTTAACAATCACTCACAATTAAATCATGCAATCCTATCAGCATCTTCTCCCACCTTTTCTTTTCCAGACCCATCAGGAAAAAGAGTTGTTTGGTAGGAGTTACTGGCTATGAAAGAGCCATATGAAGTAATTCACTACACTGTACCTTGCTTATTGGGTAATCCCCAACCAGAATTCAATCTTAAACACCAGAAAAAAATGATTGTGTTCCAAGCAGAGGAAGGAGCAACTGCAAAGTCCCTCATAAGTGCATCAGGCGTGTCCAAGGCCCTGGCAGGAGGCCTGTATGCTGGCATGCAGCAAGAAGAAAGAGACTATCAGATGGTTAGGTCAGAGTACAGGCAAAGGCAAGGCTATGCAAGCCCTGCTTGGCCAAGGTCAGAAGTTCACATGTGATCCCAGGTCAAGAGAAAGTAACTGGTAGGCTCCACACGGGTGAATGACAGAGCCCAATTTACGATGGCATCAGCTGAAGCACACAACCTGGTGAGTGAAGGGTTAAAGAAAATATTGGCAAGATTCTTGCTGGCAAACGAGAGTAGTATACTATTTTTTAATGTTGCTACAAAATACAGCAAGTAATATTTTTAATCAACAAAAACACATACACACACACAGTAGTCATGTACGAATAAACACCATCTGGGCAGTGCTCCCTTACCAACACACCAGAAGGGAGGGCCCCCGGAGCAGCCGAGTGTGAGAACTCAGTGTCAGAGGTCCACTGGTCACTGTGCCATCAGAGCAGGCCACACAAGGACTGGTGCGGCCAGGAAAGAGAAGCCAAATCCATAGCAGGGTAGGAAAGAAAATCTCTGCTATTCTCTGTAGTATGATCTTGACTTGGTATTAAGTTTTTCTAAGCCCCATTTTCCACACTTATGAAATGGGGATTTCCCTCAAGGCTGAAATGAATGTGAAAAAGTTCAAGGATTAAGCACATTAGGGTCAGACAGGTCTGGATTTGAATTCCAACAAAGCTACTGACTTGGGGAAATGATTTCTTACTCCTAAGTCAGTTTTTTCACCTGCAAAATGGAAATCATTATTAATACCTACTGTAAAGCTGTTGTGGGGATTAAATGAAACAATCCTCATAAAGCACTTGGTACAGAGTAAACAATCAATATTAGCTATGATGCAAAACTGCAAAGCTCTATCCAAGATCAATTATTATCCACACTAGGCACATGGGAGCTTAAACTATGTGAACAAATCAATAACAGTAATAGTTAACATTTAGGATGAACTATAAATGAAGTACGGTTTGAAATGTTTTACACATAGCTTTGTGACACTGAGGAAGTCTCTTCCTCTTTCTGAATCTGTCCCAAAAATCTTAGAAGATTAAGTTGGGTCAGCTTCTTTTAAAAGTCCCCTCCACCTCTAACATCCTATAGTTCAAACCTAGAATTGCCCTCCTCCTGGAATAACAGGATTCCAACAAGAGGTGGCCTTTTCCTTTCACCACCCTAACATACTTTACTGGGACCCCCACAAGTCTCTAGTGGCGAAGTGTGATTCAAAAGAGGTGCTCTCTCCTCCAGTGTCCAGCCCATATACCTGAGCTATGACTCATTGGCCTTGAGTGGAAAGGTGTATGGAGAAAAGTCAGAGGCAAGTATAGATCAGGGAGGGACCCAAACCTCAGTCTGACTCACATGTGCACAGAGTTCTCACCGCTTCAGGACTAACAAGTATGTCTGGGAACCTAGATCCCATTCCTAACTCCATGACTGTAACCAAAATGATTCTCTCAACAAAAAAGATAATCAATCCAATCAAAAATTAGGTAAAGGACTAAAAAGACATTCCGCCAAAGATATAAAAATGGCCAGAAAGCACAAGAAAAGATGCTCAACGTCATTAGTCATTGTCCTTGAGCATCACCAAGTTAGTTCTGACTCATAATGATCCTGTACAGTTTCCAGTGAGCAGCTGACAGGTTTCAACAGGCAACCTTACAGTTAGCAGTCTAGTGCTTATCCTACAGTGCCATACGAGGACACCATTAGTCATTAGGGAAATGCAGTAAGATACTACTTCACCACTACTAGAATGACTATGATACATACAAAACAACATGAAGGAAACAGTATTGGCAAGAGTATGGAGAAACTGTTTGTGGGAAAATAAAATGTTATCATCATAGTAGAAAATGGTATGGTGACTCCTCAAAAAATAAAAAATAAATTACTATACAAACATATAAGGGGGCTTCAAAAATTTTGCAGAAATTTCCATTATCTTTTAATTCCATTTTCCCATGACCTTTCTGAATCATTCACATAGCATCTTCATAATAGCTAAAAGGTAGAAGCAACCCAAAGGTCCATCAACAAATGATGGGATACAATGGACTAGTCTTTTTTATTGTTGTTGAGTATTGTCGAATCAATTCTGTACAGAGTTTCTGAGGACCTGTTGGTGGGTTGGAACCGACAACCTTGTGGTTAGCAGTCCAATGTTTATTCTACAGAACCACACCAGGATTGTTACAGTAGAATACTACTACTCAGCCTAAATTAATGGTGAAGAAACAACACGGGCATAGAATTATGACAAAAAGTAAAGTATATAACCGGTGCTATTGAACTGTTCATATAAAAACTGTGAAGGGATGTGTGCTAGGCTATTTATATTACACCCAGACATTATATATATAGATAGATAGATAGATGAGGCTTTCTACTCCCGTAAAGATTTACACCCTCGGAAACCCTGTACAGGGTCGCTATGGGTCGGAACCGACTCGA
>NW_006408885.1:1156769-1162481 GCF_000296735.1 Chrysochloris asiatica | reverse complement strand
GTATGTGTGTATATATCTATACACATATACATATATATGAATCCAAGTATTGTGCTGTAGGATAAGCGGTCGACCACAAGGTCAGTTTGAACTGCAGTCAGCAGTTCAAACTCACCAGCCACTCCTTGGAAACCCTATACAGGAATCAACTCAACGTCACTTAACAATATATATATATACACACATATATACATGCCATGCTTATACTCACATATGCCCTCCTACACACATGCAAATCTATACATTAGGAAAATCTGCTGTGCAAGACCTCTTTAAAGTGTTCAAGAATAAAGATGAAAGTTTGAGGACAAAGGTATGCCTGATCCAAGCCAATAGCCTTATATGCATGTGAACCAGCGGTTCAAGCTCACCAGTCACTCCTTGGAAACCCTAAGCAGGGTGGCTATGGGTCAGAACCAACTCAATGGCACTTAACAACAACAACAACAACATCTGCATGTGAAAGTTGGACAATGAATAAGAAAGACCTTAAAAGAATTGATGCATTTGAGTTATGGTGTTGGAGAATGTGCCATGGACTGCCAGAAGAACAAACAAATCTGTACTGGAAGTAGTATAGTCAGAATGCTCCTTAGAAGTCAGGATGGTAAGATTTTGTCTCTCATACATATTGTCAGGAGGACAATGAAATTGACTGGCACAGTGGCAACAGCAACAGGCTCAAGCATCATGATTGTGCAGGACCGGGCAGTGTTTCATTCTGTCATGCACAGGGTTGCTATTAGGAGGACCAGCACCCAACAACAACATACACATACATGGGCATATCCTTCTGTATAAACATTTTTTTGGTTGTTAATACTATTGCTGCGAACTGATATATGTTATACATTTACTAAAAGTATCCCTTTTTTTTCCTTAGTGTCTTCATTTAGCTAATTGTGCAGTCTTTACCCTCGTTTGGTATTGCCTTTCTCACAACCAAAAACAGTAACTGTTTACTATCTGGAAAGTGATTCTACTTCCTTACCTCTCTCATTCCTGATAACCATCAAAAAAGGTTGTTTTCTCTATGCATATCTATTTTTGACTTTTTATAACAGTGAGACCATACAATATTTCTCCTTTTGTAATTGACTTATTTCACTCAGCATAGTTGATAAAGTCTTTAAATGAACAAAAGGATCTAATTTTTATGAGTTTCCCATTTCTATTTTGTTTTCTGTTGCTCATACATTCATTGCTGTGTTTGATCATCTATCATTGATTATCAAATCTCAAATCTTTGTTCTTATATTTTCTTCCAAGAACTTTAGGGTTGACTGGAGGTGGCAAGATGATGGACTATACAGAAAGGTTGTAGGCACCCTCTACAACAAAGATAGAGAAAAATTAAACAGATGCAAATGATAGTGCTTGAACTCTGAACTTCATATAAAGGGAAAGAGAAGTGGATTGAATACTTACTAGGAGAGTCAGCAGACGTGGCAATAAAAAAGAGAGAGAGACTAGTGACCTGTGCCAGCCAACCACATGGGCACAGCCGTCTTAAGCTTCTGTAAGCGATTTCAGAGGCAAGAAAACATATGGGTACAGATACCTGTTGCTCTCAGAGTTAAAGAAGAAGCAAGTGCATCCATACAGTCCAGCCACAACCATACCCTTTTACAGCCCCACACATTTGGCTAAATCAATCCTTAACTGGACAATTCAAACAGTGAACAGAATATGGTGCACAAGCTCATCCAATGAGCACACCCACCAGGAGGTAGTTGGTGAGTGACTAAGAATATACTAATATAAAATCAATCTAATACAAATACAACCCCACCACAATGTCTCAAAAGCAGCAATTTCTGTTCATACAAAATAACACGAGAGAGTGGTGCAAGCAACTGACCATAAGGCAGAACTAGACATTTTGAGGGGGGAAAAGGCATTATTAGAATTACCTGAAAATGAGTTCCAGAGGATGATATTTAATTCACAATAATTGATGGAAAGATTGAAGAAAACAAGATGGAATTCAAGAAAGCACTAAAAAAAAAAAAAAATCAAATAAGATAGATAAATAATGATAGAAAATACAAAACATGGAAACAGAAATTCAGAAGATTAATATTAATATTTCAGAAACGGGCAATACATTGAAAAGGCAGACGAATAGATTTCAATCAGTGGACGCCTGAATTACAGAGCTTGAAGATAAAGTTCTCAACACTAGCAGGCTAGAAGAACAATTAGAAAAAATAATGAAAAAAATATGAAGTAAGCCTACAATTCCTGCAGGGCAACATGAAGAGGAATAATGTCTGGGTGACTGAAATTCCACAATAAGAAGAGACAAAGAAAATCACAGAAAAGATAGTCAGTCTAAGAGCTGTTGGAAGAAAGTTTCCCTAACATCATGAAAAATGGGAAGATAAACTTTCAAGATATTGAATGAACCCTAAACAGGATAGACTATAAAAGAAAATCACCAAGACATATCATAATCAAACTCACCAAAATAAAAAACAAGGAAATATTTCTGAAAGCAACTCAGGAAGCATGAAAAGTTACCTACAAAGGAGAAACAATATGATAAAGCTCTGATTTCTCCGTAGAAACCATGCAGGTAACAAGGTACTGGGGAGATGTACATACAAAACTCTGAAACAAGAAAACTGCCAACCAAGAATCATAAACCCAACAATCTGTTCCTCAAATAAGAGAGCTTTGAAAAGAAAATTAGGAAAACAATACAATTTGTGATAGGCACTCAAAAGATTAAATACTTAGGAATAAATCTAACCAGAGAAACAAAAGGACCTATTCAAAGAAACCAACAAAACACTACTACAAGAAACCATAAGTGACTTACAAAAATGAAAAAAATATATTATGCTCATGGATAGGAAAACTTAACATTGTGGAAATGTCAACACTACCCAAAGCATACTATACATTTAACACAATCTCAGTCCAGATACCAAAATCATTCTTTAAAGAGACAGAAAAACTGATCACTACTTTTATATGGGAAAAAAAGACACCTCAGATAAACAAAGCATTGCTTAGGAACAAATATGAAGACCTTGCACTCCTTGACATCAAACTTTACTACACATCCATAGTGCTTAAACAGCCTCGTACTGCTACAGTGAAGATTCATAGATCAATGGAACAGAACTGAAAACCCAGAAGCAAATCCATCCACATATGGTCAGGTAATCTTTGACATTCATCTGTCATTTTTCCGAACTGTGGTGGTGTGCATGTTGCTGTGATTCTGGAAGCTATGTCACCAGTATTTTGAATACCAGCAGTGTCACCCATGGTGGACAGGTCTGAGATGGGCTTCCATACTAAGACAGACTAGGAAGAAGAGATGGACTAGCTCTAAACATTTAGTCCCTGAAAACCTTATGAATAGCAGTGGAACACTGTCAGATCTCACGAGAATATTGAATATTAAAACATGATGAAGAGGCATTTAGTTGTGCCAGCAGAATTGAGATGGATGGGGGCACAGAGGCTGTGGGTGGTCAGGACGGGCTCCGGGAGCGGTGAGACTTGAAGGAGGCTGGGAGGCAGGAGCAAAACCCAGATAAGCAGTCTCAGTCCATGATTCCAAAATACTCCTACTGGTTAGACCTCGGGCTCTTCATCGTCCTCGACCTGGTGGTGTTTTTAGTTGTGTATTTTATGCCCTGATTGGCCTGCTTGGCATCTAAATTACAAAGTTGACTTCTGGATTGGCTTCTGAAAATGACCTTAGAGAACTTGAAGAAAGAAGACAGGATTGCGCAGCAGCAGAATTTCAAACCCCTAAGGGATCTTTATTTCATTTTATATATTATGTTATCCATTTGGGGACGAAGTTAAGTGGAACATGATCTCACCCACTTATAACTAAATTATTAAAACTAGACTACTTTGTTCTGCAAACACCTGATGGCTTTATAAGGGTTGAATATAAAAGTATTTGTATTTAAGGACTTGGTGTATTTATTAATAAATATAGTCAATGTATTTTGTGTAATATTTTAAAGGTTGACTAGGGTACCAGTACGATGTAACTATTTAAAAATACTGTTGTTAAGTGCTGTCAAGTTGGGTCTGACCCATCACAATCCTGCATAGAGTTTCCGAGGAGTGACTGGTGAGTTCAAACCACTGACCTTGCGGTTCACACCGACTTTGCAGTCCAGAGCATTAACCCACAGTGCCATACCAGGACTCCATTTACAAATAATATGCAAATAATTTGGTGAAGTAAATAAGGTATTTATAAAATCAAAAGTATTACACTAAAGGAAAGGAGTTTGAGAGAAGGTACAAGGTATTTAAAAATGGCATTGTTGTTGTTGTGAAGTGCAGTTGAGTCAGTTCCGACCCATAGCAACCCTGTATAGGGTTTTCGAGGAGCAGCTGGTGAGCTTGAACTGCAGTTCAAACAGCTTTGCAGTCTGGCGAATTAATCCACAGCGCCACACCAGGACTCCAAAAATTGCATTGAGAGGCTATAAATAACAAAAATCTTTAGAGAAAATGCAAGTCCACAGTGAATTGTTTTTTCTTTAAATTAAGTAGGACAGTGTTATGAAGTGTTATGGTTAATGGATACAGACTTAGAGAAAGCACATGTATGCTCTCTTACCTGGAAGCTGCCACTTCCTTCCTTTTAAACCATTGAGAACCTTTTAATTATGATTGCATTAAAGATGCTTATGACCAAAAAAGAAATATGATGAAGAGCATCAAAATATTGTCAGGTATAGTGCCAAGAAATGAGCCTCAACTGGAGAAGAGCTGCCTCCTCAAAGAAAAGTTGACCATGATGATGCAAATGGAGTAAAGCTCTCGGGACCTTCATTTACTGATGGAACACAATATAAAATGAGGAGAAACAGCTGTAAACATCCATTAATAACTGGAACAAGGAATGGACAAAGTATAAATCCAGGAAATTAGAAGCTGTCAAAAATGAAATGTTAGCGTTATTAAGTGCTGTTGAGTAGGTTCCAACTCAGCGACACTATATAGGATTTCCAAGGAGTGGCTGGAGATTTTGAACCACTGACCTTGTGGTTTAAATAAACCTTGTGGTCAGTGCTTTATCCTACATCACCACACCAGGAAATGGAACACATAAGTATGGCTATTCTAGGCATTAGTGAGCTGAAATGGACTGGTATTGTTCATTTTGAATCTGACAACCACATGGTTTACTATATCAGGGATGACAAATTGAAGAGGAATGGTGTTGCATTCATCATCAGAAAGAACATCTCAAGATCTATCTTGAAATACAATACTGTGGTAGGTTAATATCCACATGCCTACAAGGAAGACCAGTTAATATAACCATTAATCAAATTTACACATCAACCACTAAAGCCAGTGATGATGAAATTAAAGAATTCTACCAACTTCATCAAGTCTGAAGAGCAATCAAGATGTAATGAAGATTATGCTGAGTGAAATTAGTCAGTCACAAAAAGAGAAATACTGCATAGGACCACTACTGTAAAAGACTAAGAAAAAGAACACATACAAAAGGGGGTAGGGGGAATTCTTTGTTGATTGCTGGGAAGTTGGTGGTGGGTGAGGGGAGGGAGGTGAAGGTGGAGCACAGGGCAGGGATTAGACACAGGAAAGTTTTAGGTGCTGGGAAGGGGGCAGTACACAAGGAGGGAGAGGGAAATGGAAGAACAAAGCAGATGGGAGAACAATTAGGCATGTTTGAATGGGCTAAGTGGGACAGAG
>NW_006408885.1:1139246-1148628 GCF_000296735.1 Chrysochloris asiatica | reverse complement strand
AGCCTCGAAAAACTAAAAAACACAACTATCATATGATCTAGCAGTCCCAATCCTAGATAAATACCTGAAAGGAATGGAATAAAAACAGATAGACATACACCAGAGTTCATTATAATACTGTTCATAATGGCCAAAGGACAGAAACACCCCAAAAAGATTATCAAGAGATGAATGGATAAACAAAATGTGGTATATGCATATGCTTGTTGTTTTGTTAAGTGCCATAGAGTCTGTTCCAATTCATAATGACCCTGCATAGGGTTTCCGAGGAGCGACTGGTGAGTTTGAACCATTAATCTTGTAGTTCAAACCAACTTTGCGGTTCAGCATTTATTCTACAGTGTCACACCAGGACTCCTATATACATAAATATAAAGTAACACTGTAAATATATATACATATAACATTTAATTAAAGGACTATTGGGGCTCACTTGTAGAGCTGTAGAATAAGCAATGGACTGCTAATCACAAGGTCGTGAGTTCAAACTCAACAGCCACTCCATGAGAATGATGAGGCTTTTTGCTCCCATAAAGATTTACAGCCTTGGAAACCCTAATACAGGGTCACTATGAGTCACAACTGACTTGATGGCACCTAACAACAGCTGACTCAACATAATGGACAGTCATATAAACTATAAATTGCAATATCCTAATTGCTATTGTTATGTGTCACTGAGTTGGTTCTGACACATAGCGACCCTGTCTAGTGTTTCTGAGCAGCTGATGGGTTTGAACCTTGGGGTTAGCAGTACAGTACTTATCCTACAGTGCCCCACCATACTACTATCTATCCTTCTCATACTACTATTTAGTACTCAATCAGTACTTACTACTATGTACAGATGAACTCTCTTAATCCTTAAAACACAATGCCCACTTTCCAGCAAAGTAAGGCATAAAAAGGTTAAGGAACTTGCCCAGGGTCTGGAGCTATTAGCATACAAATCCGGCTTCAGAACAGCCTGCTCGGCTCAAGGACAGCATGCTTAACCACTGTGTAGTCTGCTGTGGAGAGTTCAACAATGCTTAACCCATAAGGGCAAAGAGAGAAGACACTTAGTAAGCAGCACTCACAGGCTGGAACACCCTCTAAAAGAGACAACTATCGTAATAACAAAAATAATAAAAAGAGGAGGAATCAAGATTTCTAAAACACAGTGAAGGAAAGCCAACCAAATTCAAAGTAGATATCAACCATGTGTCCAAAGGGAACTTCATTTCTCTGACTCTGTCTGAAACCACAGCTGTTTTTTCTCTACCTGACTCTATTTCATTTCTCATCACAGAATGACCAACTGACAGTGTACACTCCGTGACTTGTTACTGTCACATCCACTCAAGCACGTTGTTCTTGTCATTGTTGTACGCTATCCAGTACGTTCCCACTCATAGCGACTCTTTAGAAAGAGCTTCTGAGGCTGTACATCTTTGTGGGAGCAAAAAGCCTCATCTTTCTCCCGCAGAGGGGCTGGTGGGCTTAAACCACTTGTGGTTCCCAGTTAATTGTTTATTCTATAGAGCCACGACCCTCCCACTAAAACACAAGTTCCATAAAAGTAGAAACTCCAGTACCTGAAAAACACTGCAGATGCTTACAGCTTTAGTATACATGAATTAAATCAATACTTATTAAAGGTTTCGATCCAGATACTGTATTACTCCAGTAGAGTATGTAAAGATGTAACAGTCATGAACTTATGGTCACATAGGGTAGATAGGGCAAATTCACAAAGCCACCAAGCAGCCAGAAAAGAAAAGCTCAGTGCAAGAGACCAAGAGTTTTAATATCAGAAGCAGCAGATGCAGCTAAAAGGGATATGGGCATTTGTGCTGGTTCTAAGCAAATAACTGTAAATAAAAGGTAGAAGTGAGAAAAGCATTCCAAATAGAGGATGAGCGTAAGCAAAGACACTGAGGGGAAATATCAGACAAGTTTGGGAGTTCCTTTTGACAGAGCGCACCAGGTCCTGAAGGAGATGAGATGTGAAAGGGAATATATCCTCCAGTCAACTAGGAGTCACTGATGATGTTTCTGAGCAGAGACTCTATCAGGACCTTCACTTTGCAAAAACAAACTAGTCTGGCAACTCAGGTGAGACAGACTGAGATCAAGAAGGGACTGGAGGCAGGGTTGTTGTTGTCAGGTACCATCAAGTCAGTTCCGACCCACAGCAACCGTATGCACCACAGAACGACACACTGTCCAATAGTGCGCCAGCCTCACAGCTGTTATTATGCTTGAGGCCATTGCTGCTGCCACTGTGCCAACCCAGCTAGTTGGGGTTTTCCTTTTTTCGCTGACCCTCCTCTGTGCCAAGCATGTTTTTCTGAAGGCAGGGTAACTACTATGATATGGCAGAAAACTGCTAACAGTTGCAGAAGTGAAAGGCAGCGAATATGAGAGGGCTTCAAAAAGTTCATGAAAAAGTGGAATTAATACACAGTGGAATTTTTTCTGAAGACCCCTCATATATACAGAAGGTCTGTGGAATGCCATAAAGAACATCATACAGGAAGAAAGCAAAAGTTCATTAAAAACAGAAACAAAAAAAGACCAAACTGGATGTCAAAAGAGACCCTGAAACTTGCTCTCCAGCACAGAGATACTAAAATGAATGAAAGAAATGAAGAAGTAAAAAGGCTGAAAAGAAAATTTCAAAGGGCAGCTTGAGAAGACATTATAGTGTAATTTACAGTTTACATTGTAAAGCATTATAGTGACATGTGCAAGGATCTGGAGTTAGAAAACGAAAAGGGAAAAAACATACTCAGCATTACTCATGCAGAAAGAATTAAAGAAAAAAATTTAATATAGAAGAATTACAATATAGAAGAGTCTATGGGCAAAATATTGATTGATGCACAAAGCATCAAAAGAAGATGGACAGAAAACACAGAGTCACTGATCTAAAAATAAATGGTCACTGTTCAACAATTTCATGAGGGAGCTAAGATCAAGAACTTACGATATTATAGGAAGAAGTCCAAGGTACACTGAAGGCATTGGCAAAACAACAGGGTTCCAGAAATCAGTGGAATACAAATTGAAATCTTTCAACAAATTGATGAAGCACTGGAGGCACTGACTCATCTATGCCAAGAAATTTGGAAGAGAGCTACCTGCCCCACCAACTGGAAGAAATTAACATTTCTGCCCCTTTCAAAGACAGGTGACCCAGTGGAATGTAGAAATCATCAAACAATATCATTAATATCATATGCAAGCAAATTTTTCTGAAGATAAATAAAAAAACAGCAACAATAGTATATAAAAAGGGAACTGTCAGAAGTTGAAACAGGATTCAGAATAAGATACAGAACAAGAGATATTACTGCTGACCTCAGATGAATTTTGGCTGAAAGCAAAGAATACCAGAAAGATACCAATACAGACTATGCAAAGGCTTTAAACTGTGTGGATCATGAAAACCTATATATAACATTGCAAAGAATGGGCATTATAGACGTGTTCAATAACAATACATCAGTTTGCGGATTAAGGTGTACCTGACCCAACCCATGGTATTTTCACTAGCCTCATAGGCATGTGAAAGTTGGACAATGATACGAAAGACTGCCAAAGAATTGATGCATTTGAGTTATGGTGTTGGTGGAGAATATTAAAAGTGCCATGCAATGGCAGAACAAACAAATCTGTGTTGGAAGAAGTACAGCCAGAACGCTCTTGAGCACTTTAAAGGTCTTGTGCAGCAGACCAGCATCACAGCAACACGCAAGTCAGCACAGTAGGACAAACTGACAGATGAGTAGTGGCATCATTAAAGCTACGAATATACATAAATCATGTTCAACACTGGGAAATACAAATTGCATTTTATCTTCTATTATGAACTCATACATAACAACAAGAACAAAATTTGTCTTTCCTGAATGTAAACTTAGTTCTCATATAAGAATGAAATTGTTGCACTTCTCTATGCAGGTTGCTATTTAAGCCTGTATTAATTTCTTGGGTGTCTTCATGCATTCTCCATCAGGTATACCCACATAATTAAAAAGGAAAATCTATTTGAAAGAACTTGATCTGCTTCTACCTTTCTTCTCATGCAAGATTCAAGTGTATCAAGATGACGGTGCAGTATGTGGTTACGTGAAATTGATCTCTGGAATACTTCTGTCACTTACTTCTTTCTAATACTTCCGTGATGGGACACTGCTTGATAATCAGTATTTGGAAATATTTATTTTGTTGTTTTTCTGGAATCTACCTTTATATTATCTAAATACTCTGATAATGACTGGTAGAAAACGATGCATGTCATTAAATTTACTTTTCAATCTTGGAGAACTTCATACACCCACAGAAAATGCTGTAATTTATTATTCCATATATTCAACATAAATAAGTACGCAGTAAATAGTGTTTGCATTTTGTTGGCAATGCTTCCGTTTATCTTTTGTTACCTCCAGTAATATTTCTAAGGCATTTATAATCCGAGTGTATGTTTTCCTGACTGCACTCACTGCTATTGCCTGCACTTCCCAACATGTATTAGAAAGACATCTGAATACTTGACCATTGCCTAAATATGTTTTCAGAGCTATCCACCAATGAGAGGTGGTGGTAGTGTGCAGTCGAGTCAGTTCTGACTCATAGTGACCCTTTACAGAATTTCAGAGACTGTAAATCTTTACAGTAGCAGAAAGCCTCATCTTCCTCCCTCAGGGCGCCTAGCAGACTCAAATTGCTAATCTTGCTTTCAGTAGCCCAACAAGTAACCTGCTATGCTACTTGGGCTCCTTACCAGTGAGTTGTTGTTGTTAGGTGTCATCGAGTTGGTACCAACTCATAGCAACCTTATACACAAAAGAACAAAATCCTGCCAGGTCCTCCGCCAACATCACAATCATTGCTACACTTGAGCCCACTGCTGCTGCCACTGTGCCAATCCATCTCATTGGGGTCTTCCTCTTTTTCACTGACCCTCCACTTTACCAAGCATGATGTCCAGGGACAGGTCCCTCCTGATAATATGCCAAAAATCTTAGAGACCAAGTCTGGCCATCATGGATTCTAAGGAGCATTCTGGTTGTACTTCCTCCAACACAGTCCATGTTGTTTTGGCAGTCCATGGTACTTTTAATATTCTCCTCCAACACAATAACTCAAAGGCATCAATTCTTCTATGATCTTTATTCACTGTCCAATTTTCACAGGCATATAAGGCTATTTGAAAATACCATGGCTTGGGTCAGGTACACCTTTGTCCTCAGACACTTTTTTGCCACCTTTACCAATGAGTGGAGGTGGCAAAAAAAATGTGTAGAGTAACTGAACAGTAAAAAAAAAAATTAAATTTCTCCCAGACAACAATCTCCTGAGCTACATCCTATACAATTAAGCAAATGTGCAACACATGGTATGAAAATGGCATATTCATTATATTCTAAAATTTCCTGTAGCATGTCTGACATATGGCACCATTTTTATAGGACTGGCCTCTGGACTTAAAAAATCAGTTCTGCAAACCTAAAATACATAGTGAAGTATTTGCTTTGCAATTTCTTCACTGGCATAACTTTTTAAGCTAGTAAAAAATGATAAATCACAACAGGTTTTCCATCTGTTGGAGATATGTGTATTATAACGAAACATAGCTGATTAAAATCAGGAGTGGAATCTACAGAAAAACTAAAACATTGAGCTATACTTAATTCACTGAAAATACTTGACTGGATTTTATCACTTATTAAGTTTATTAATTCTTCACATGTTGTTTTAGATATATGCAATGACTTGTCCTTTCCTGAATTACCACATACTGAGATATGGTCTTCCAAAAATAGATCAGACAAGGCAACAAATTCAAGTAAACCTCCAAAGTTTCATTTTGTGGTAACTCAAACACTTCAATTCTTCCTCAAAAAAAAAAAAAAAAAAAAATTACATTCAACGATTATAATAATGACAGCAACCACATACTGAGATATGGTCTTCCAAAAATAGATCAGACAAGGCAACAAATTCAAGTAAACCTCCAAAGTTTCATTTTGTGGTAACTCAAACACTTCAATTCTTCCTCAAAAAAAAAAAAAAAAAAATAGTTCACATTCAACGATTATAATAATGACAGCAACAACACACTGCAAAACAGCTCCCTACTACTGACATTGTTCATCAATTTGTGTATCTGTTTGTGTTAAGCCAAAACCATGTCTTTAGTTTTAATATGATAATATACAATCTCTATGAATTAAACTGTTTTCATGTTTATCAATCACATTCAAGTTGTACCAATTGCTAAAATCTATCCATAACAAATAGAGAATTAAATGACTTAGGGCTGAATAATTTGCAAATGGAACCATACATACAGCAAACAAATGGAGAATACAATAGACACTCCCTCTTATAATTTTCACCATTAGCTTGACACACTGGAAATATATTCTGGCTATAAAACTTTGTTCGTTTACCATCCAGAAATACTCAACACAAATTCTCAAACGGTCTAGTGTGCTGTTGATAATCACTTGGCCCTCTTTCAAAGAAAAAGCATTCCACAAAGCAGGATCTGTATTTCTGTTATTTATGGCATGTACAGATGCAACAATTTCAGTTTCTAAAATAGTTTCATTTTCTACACTTTTTTTTTTTACTATTAATATTGCTACTAGTCTTGGTTTGGCATTGTAGTACAAGCACTGAATTGCTAATCTCAAGGTAGGATGTTCAAACCCACCAGCCTCTCCTCATAAACCCTATACAGGGTCACTATGAGTCAGAAACAATTCTACCACACTTAACATTGAGTAATTTCAGCAGTAGCATAACTAGCATAGTTTGTATCCATTAAATTCAAGCAATAAGGAAAGAAGTCTCTTCTGATTCATTGCATTTTAAAAAGGAAGTTAATTTTGAAATCATCTTTAGGGATTTACAAATCCTTTTAATCTTCTGTAATATTTCATTTTTGTGCTTGTGGTATCATGAATTTATTTGATATGGCTTTTCTACTCAGTCTTCTCAACTCCCACCAAATGACTGGGTGGGGCCAGGCAAGTTAGATGCACAGGACTCCTACACTGGAATTGGTGGTTTTACCAGCCCATTAGGTTTTAAAGGAGTCATCTCAGAAGCAGGAACAGACAAGCCAAGGACCATCAAGAAAGAAGAACCATGAGTGGAGCCTGAGATCCCTATCTGAAAAAGTGGCAACAAATGCAGGGACAGGGACAGGGACAGAGCGGTTGCGGGCGTCCAGGCCCATGGACCAAGTAAAGCTGAGTGCCTATGAGCAGACGACTAATTTTCAGAATGTACCTTTTGGGCATTCACAAACTGACTAAAGGAGCTTTGTAGCACGTGCCCAAATGTGCAAAGGCAGAGGCTGAGGGGCCACATGACTGTGAGGCCAAAGACAAGAGCAAGGTGTGCCTGCAGCATGGTAGAGCACAGATATTCCTCAATGTAGACATGCTACACCCTGAACGATTTCTGATCCTTAATTGTATGTACCCTGTTTACTTTCCTAATAAATCTTATAATCATGAGTATTGTCTATGAGTTCTGCATGGTAACTGCAATGGACTATCAAAGCCAGCAGAGAAGGACGCTGGTGTCAGAACAGGAAAAAGAAGGTTGTAGAGTTGAAGCATGTCTGACCTTCACCTTACAGGAATCAGCCTTGGCTGATTGTGAGTTTGATTCTCTTTACCCCTTGCTGTGGGTTAATGCGCTGGACTACAAAGTCAATTTGAACCGCAAGGTCGGTGGTTCAAGCTCACCAGCCACTCCTAGGAAAGCCTATATGGGGTCTCTATGGGCCGGAATCAACTCTATGGCACTTAACAACAACAACACCCCTTGTGAATTGTGAATGCAGAAGAAGCCAGACATGGCCTCCATGCCATTTTTGCAGTGCTGCACTAGTTATTGCCATTTCATTCTACCTAGATATAAAAGTCTGTCACTTTTAAAATTTGATTCTACCGTAGCAAAAATTGAACTATTAAAAATGAAATTGATGAGTGCAGAGGGCGGCGCTTCCCGGACCAGGCAGCTCAGGTAGGGCTCCTGGGAAAAGGGGTGGAATCGTACATAGAAAACCTCTATCTAGCAGACAGACAGCCTTTGAACAAACATAAGATCTTATATTTCAACATTCTGAACTCGTTTTTTAAAAAATCAAATTGCTGAGGAATTACAGGCATTTTAAGCTTTTGCCTGCCTGCACGTGGCTCCCACTTCCGTTCCCGCACCAGCGAGTGCCTCTGCCCCCTGCAGACCTTGGAATGCAGGGCTAGAGCAACCCCACTTAGAAGGCTGCATTTCCAGAGAAAAGGAAGCATAAACTAACAAAGCCGAACAAATAGAGAGGGATATCGGCACAGATATCAGGAAATTCGGGGTACCCACAGTACAGAGAGACTGAGAGAGGCATTTTTTACGTCATCAGATGCAGACAATATCCCCCTGCAGCCATTACCCGCAGCCCTCTACTGTCCCGGCCTAGACCAGGCCTCTGCCAAGCCGCCGAGGCTAAGGAACGCCCAAGGCACAGGCCCGCCTACTGAGGCCAAGGCCCTCCTAAGGCCCAGACACTCCCACTGAGGCCAAGGCCTGCCCTAAGGGCCAACCTGCCCACAGACTGGTCACAAAGGCCCAGGCCCAACCAAGGCCAAAATTGCCTACCCGTGATTGCCGCATAGCCAGGTCGCTGAGGCCCAGGGCCCCTGAGGCCCAATCCACCGCGTAGCCTGGTCGCCAAGGCCCAGTGCCCCTGAGACCCAAACCGCCCTCAGCCCAGTCAATGAGGCACAGGCCCCCCGAGGCCCAATCCGCCCAACCTGCCCGCTGAGGCCCAAGCCGCCTGATGCCCAGCTGCTGATACCCAGGCCTCCGGAGGCCCAAACTGCCCGCCCGAGGCCCAACCCTCCTGCAGCCCAGTTGCTGATGCCCAGGCCCCTAGAGGCCCAAACCTCCCGCCCTAGGCTCAACCCACCAGCCCGAGGCCCAAACGGCCCACCGCTGAGGCCCAGGCCCAACTGAGGCCCAAAAAAAGTTACTCTGAGTTAAGCAATAAGGAGAGTGAAAAGGGAAGACCACATCCTGATCACACCTTCCTGGAGGTAATCAGAAAACATAAAAAATTACCAAAATACATAATTAATTACTAGGGCCACAGATAAACATTAAACATGTCTAAGAAGCAAAAGCAGATAACCATATCGGCACATGTCCAGAAAAAAAGATAAAATATCTGAGACAAATGTACCAGAAGTAGACCTTCTCTCCAAGCTGGAAGGAGGGCAGGCCTTGGAGATACCTGAGAAAGAATTCAGAAAAATGATTACAAAATCTCTCAAAACACTTTACAATGCAGTTGAGAAAAATAAGGAAGAAGTCAGAAAAG
>NW_006408885.1:1121285-1137434 GCF_000296735.1 Chrysochloris asiatica | reverse complement strand
ATGGAGGGGATTGGAACCATGGCAATGAGATGATATACGATGGAATGAATGTAAAACTAAAGTTCTCCCATGTAAACTATCATATAATTTTCAATAAAACATTTTTTATAAATAAAATTGATTAAAAGTCACTATTGTCCGATAGATTCTGGCTCATAATGACCATACAGGACTGCCAAGTCTTTACGGAAGCAGACTGCCACGTCTTTCTCCTACAGAGTGGCTAGCGGGCTAGAACTGCTGTCCTTTCCTGTTAGCAGGCAAACACTTTAACACTGCATAATTGGGGCTCCTTAAAACTTATTTTTTTAAAGTAAAATTTATAAAATTTCATTTGAATTTGGACATTAACACAAAAATTTTAATTTGAAAATGTATCAGAAAAAAAAAATTTTTGATTTGGAATATGTAATTTTAGTACAAAGAAACAGTACTTACAAGGCAATCTGAAATACTTTCATTCGTTTTTCCTCTGATGTTAGTTAGTAGGCCCTTCAGAGATCTCAATGAGTGTTTTTCAACATAAAGTAATCTTTAAAAACATGTACACTGTTTGATGCTGTGTCTTCACAATCCATTTTAGACTGCTGATGCTCCTTAATGGGCACGAGAGAGATTGCAAAGAGCAAGATACACATACAAGGGTAAACTCAATCTGAAGTCACATTCTGGTTCACTTTACACAGGATCAGATCTGTCAAAAGTCACATGATAATAGTGCCACTTACATGTTCGACAAGAGACAAATGAACATGAAATTATATCCAACAGGTCCACAATGACAAGGAAAATATAATTGTTATCATATACAAAATTTGGAGTTCTGTGTGGCAATACAGGATAATGCACTAGACTGCAAGATCAGTTTGATCCACAAGATTGGCAGTTCAAACCCACCAGCCGCTCCTTGGAAACTCTATATAGGGTCGACATGAGTCAGAACTTGCTCAACAGCACTTAACAACAATATAAAAGTTATAAAATGGCATCAATGTCATTTAGTGACCTGCCAATTCCCTTCCAGCACTCTTTTCTTTGTGTCTTATCTGCTTGGCATTCTATAGGTCTTTGCTTTAGACAACTGGGGCCTGTTTTGTTGATGTCCTAAGCACAACATGCTTACCTTGTTTATTGGATAACCCGTGCCAGGTAACACGGCTTCTAGTTAAAGGTAATGTTAAAAACACCAGCTATTCATTCGCATATACTTTCTATGTGTGTCAGTCCCATTTACAGTTGAAGAACCAGAGACAGAGGTTAAATAGCTTGCCCAAGATCACAAGAGTACTAAGTGCTTGAGTGGAGATTTCAGATTTAAAACCTGGGCACTTAACAGTGACACATATTTCCCCAGCTATCCAAAAATAGGAAATTCCTATGAAACCTTTCTTATGCCAAAATGGCATAAAGTGAAGCAATTACCATTAATCTATATGGAGAAAAAAATTGAGTATTCCCAGATCCAAAAAATAACGTAGCTGCTTTTTTGGAGGGTCTGAGCTGCCTCTTTAATTTGTTGTTGTTAAGTGCCATCGAGTGAGTTCCGACTCATAGTGACCCTGCATAGGGTTTCTGAGGAGCTGCTAGTGGGTTTGAACCGTGGTTTGCAGTCCAGTGCTGATCCTACAGTGCTGCACTAGGAGTCCGCCTCTTTAATGGCTTACTGCAAAACAAACATTAGTATTGCTTTTACCTTTTTCATAAAGGTAAAAATCCTCTTCGGATTTCTGTTATTGAAAACAGGTACTAATATAAGTCAACTGTGAAAGTGAGATGGTATAAAGCAAACTTTTGGAAATCAGGGGATACCTGTACTTGAACAAGTGAAGGGAGTACTACAGAGCTACTCTTAGGTGACAAGTAGAAGGGTCAAGTTAAGAAAAACAAAATATTTTTCAAGTTACATTTGCCCCTATTCATGATGCTTTATGGTACCCTAGGGTACAGAATCTATGTATTCATAAAAGAGAGTACCTACTTAAATTAGCACAATGCCATTATGAACATTAGCCTCTAAAATGTTACCATGTATGCACATTTGAGAAGTTGCCATATGAAAGCAGCTTTCTACACATTTTACATGGATTAGGGCTATGAACACCTAAATGTTCAAAAAGGAAGTTCACAAGTATCACTCATGCATCTACAGGGACATAAGGAGAAGGAAAGCATGGTGGAGAGAGAAACAGCTGGCCTGAAGTTATACAGCGTGTGGGAGCCAAGCTAGACCTATACCGCCATAGCTTGATCAGCTCAATGCAGCATTTTCTAAGCACACATTGGGTGTCAGGCATTGTGACAGTCTGGTCCCCATTACAGCTTAATGAAACCCTTTCACCTCATCTGGCAGAACAGGGGAGGGCCGGCTAAGAACCCAGAACAGGGCCAATGCTGCCAGCTTCCAAATAAATGAGTTTACAGGGTGCTTCAGACTGTTAGTGACGCCTGATGCCCAGACACGCCAGTCCCAAGTGGAGCAGCTGACCAAGCCTATGCTTCTCAAGATTCCTCTCCTTGCCTAAAGCTGCTATCTTGGAGACTATATTCCCAAGTCCTTCAGATTTATATGCATTGAAATTAGGTCCACCGACTGCTCACTCCAGATACAAATTTCAGATGCTGGAAGAGTTTTGGAAGCCACTTACAACAAATATGGCATACACAAATGCCCACAGCGGTTGGGCAGATAACAGAAAAAAAAAGGGGGCGGGGGACAGGTAGGAAAGAGAGAAAAACACACTACAAGAACAAGGTGGTGGTAAGCAGGAGAGCACATCCACACTGAAGAGGGCAGCCACCTTACTACTCCTGCAAAAGCTGCCACAGGGTATGTGGACCAGACCTCCAATCTTTTTTCAAAAAATCCTAAAATTAAACTTATGTGAAGCCTCTCAATTTTTAAATGTTGGCAATTCATTCACATCAATGAATACCACAAAGTTTCTGAACTCATGATTCAGGTAAGAAAAATGAGCCAATGACTTAAAATTTTGCTCAACAAGTATTTTACTGACCTGTGCCATACTCTGACTAGATCCTGGGAACAGAGAGATGAGTAAGTTGTGACTGTTCATGGAACAAAATGAGCAAGTGTATAAATAGAACTATCGCACCCAGTGGTAGGCACTGAGAGGAAAGCAGCGTCTACAATACACCAGGATGATGGGACTGCGGAGGGGTGATGGTGTTGTGTGCCGTGAGGCCAGTTCCAACTCACAGAGACCATGTATAGAGATTCTAAGCTGGAAAATTTTACAGGAGCAGAAAGCCTCATCTTTCTCCCGCAGGATGGCTTGTGGTTTTGAACTGCTGACCTTGGGGTAACCACTACACTATGGAAAGTCCCCTGCAAAGGTAATTTAGTCCTGAGCATGAGTATAACCAAAGGGCAAGAAAAGTATCCCAAACTGAGAAAATGAAATCACAGACCTTAGAGATATAAGTACCCTTGTTGCTAGGTTATCCCATTGGGAGGAGACAATGTCACCAGCACACAAGGGACTTCATGAGTCAGGCCAGGGAATACGCCTTTAACCTAGAGACAACAGGGAGCCAGGGGAGCCAGCAGAGATGGTGTGAGACTGAACTGAAATAAGCAGTTGTTAAATGCCATCGACTTGGTTCCGACTCATAGTTACGCTATGCACAACAGAATGAATCACTGTCTGGTCCCTGAATAATCCTCACAATTGTTATTATGTCTGAGCTCATTGTTGCCGTCACTGTGTCAATCCATCTCATTGGAGGTCTTCCTCTTTTTAGCCGACCCTCCTGCTCCAGGGACTGGTCCCTCCTGATGACATGTCTGAATTATAAGAGAAGAAGTCTCAACAGTCTTGCTTCTAAAGAGCATTCTGGCTGTACTTCTTCCAACACAGATTTGTTTGTTCTCCTGGCAGTAAATGGAACTTTTAATATTCTTTGCCGATACCATAATTCAAATGCATCAATTCTTCTACGGTCTTCCTTATTCATTGTCCACTTTGAGGCCACGATTACGAGTATTCTGTGGTGGTCCTCCATTTTTCGGTATGATATAATTATCCTCCATTGTATGTGGTCTAAATCCCGACCTCTTGGAACAGAAAGTGCAAGTGTATACACAGATCTCTCAACCCAGTGGTAAACAATGGAAGGAAAGCAGAGTCTATATATAGTACACCAGGATGATGGGACAGCAATACCGGCGGGGTAGGAGTCACGATTGGGGAGCTTCTCTACAAAAGGTAATTTAATCCTGAGCATGAGGAGTTTATCCAAAGGGCAAGAAGAGTATCCCAAGGCAGAGAAAATGAAATCACAGACAATATGAGATAGAAATACCCAGGCTGCTGGGCTATCCCATTGTGTGGGGGTATAGATCCTGACAGATGTGGTAATGAGGCAGGATTAGGTGGTGTTCATGACATCTGGTTGTTATGTTAAGGAGGCTGAATTAGGATCAGATCACTCAAGTCACCACCTTTACCTGAGTCACACTTTTTACATAGTAGATAACAGGAGAGAGAAGGGAGCGGAGAGAAGGGATCTGACTACCACCAAGAAAGCAGCAGGAGTGGTGAGTGTCTTTTAGACCCAGAATCCCTGCACTGAAATCTTCAATACTCAGGAAAGAGAGAGAGGAGAACTCCCTCCAACACCAGAGACAGTTAGGAGGAGGAGAGAATCAGAGGCAAAGAAATACTGGCCACAGACGCAACAAAAAACAGACCAGGGTTTCCTGGCCCACAGAACAAGAAAGCTTGAGTGCCTTCAGACAAAAGGCTTGCTGGCAGAGTGGGGTGCCTCCAAGATTTTGATGGAGCTAGGCTTTCGGACACATCGAGAAAGCTGAGCACATTCAGAGCGAGGCTTACTAGTACAGTGGGCAGAGGCCCGGCAGAAGTGCTAAGGGCTGAGAGACCAGAAAGAGGTCTGCCTTTGGACACATCTGTCAAGTTGTCCTCAGCAAAGAATTGTATCTTGATTCTTTCTGAATCCTGAATTGTAACTTGTTACTTCCCTAATACACTCCATAACCATGAATATTGTCTGTGAGTTCTGTTTGTCTGCTGCTATGAATGATCAAATCCAGCAGAGAAGTTAAAAGTACTGTAGGAGTGATAACTCGGTCAGAATTGGTAAAAGAGAGAAGAGAAGAATCAGCCTGGGGCTATTGATCTTAGACCTCTGCCACAACATTTTCACAAGGACTGACTCCAGGAAACATTTTACAGACTCTAGCAGTTACAGGGAATCCTAGTTTGGTGCTGTGGGATAATACACTGGACCGTAAGGTCAGTGTGAATCACACAGTGGTTCAAACTACCAGAGGCTCCTCAGAAATCCTATACAGGCCATGGGTCGGAACCAACTCGACGACACTTAATAACAACAACAATTTAACAACAGCAGTTGTAGGGAATTCCAATGTGGCACTGCAAGATTAGCACTGGGCTACTAACTGTAAGGTTGGCAGTTCAAACCCATCAGCCACTCCCTGGGAATCCTATACAGGACCTTATGAGTCAAAGCCAACTCGATGGCGCTCAACAACAGCAGTGGTACAAGGAACCCTAGTGGAGCTATAGGATAAGCACTTGCCTGCAAACCACAAGGTAAACAGTTCAAACTTACCAGCCTCTGAGAGAGAATAGAGGAGGCTTTGTGTACCTGTAAAGATTTACAGCCTTAGAAACCCTATACAGGCTTGCTATGAGTTGGAATCAACTTGATGGCAGCGGGTGGGAAAAATGGTAGGAGATGCCCTGATGGCACAGTGGGTTATGTGTGTCACTGCTAACTATAAGGTCAGCAGTTCAAACCCACTAGCCACTCTTAGGAAGAAAGATAAGGCTGTCTGCTTCCATAAAGATTTACAGCCTTGGACACAGCAGTGGGTTTGATGTTCTGGTTAGCAGCCACAGTGAAACAGCAGACTACAGATTGGATCCTCAAAATGCAGGGCTGCTGTGGAAAGGCGCGCGTGTGTCCCTCCATCTAACAGTGAGACATGCAACACTTGAAACCTGAGAAAGCAAAAAGGCCTTCCAGTGCACTGCCATCACTTTACAAGTGGGGGAACTGAGGAACAAAGGAAGGCAGCTGGCCCAAGAGGAAAGGAACAAGGACTGAAGTATGGTGAGACCTGGGAACACCTGGGCCCATGGACAAGGGCATAGGCATGGAGGGCTAGAGCTGATAGTGAAGCATCCAGCTGATATGAAGTGAGGGGAGACACACAAGAATGCCCAAACTCGCAGACAGTACCCATTTGACCTAGCTTCGGTGACTTGATGATCAGAACTCAACTAGAGGAAGATAAAAAAAATGTTTGATAGAGGAAACAAGTGTAAATTGCTACAATTTCATGAACTTGACCTCTACTTATGGATGTAGTAGCTCAAAATACCAACTGAGAGGGAAGGAGTCTTCATGTCAAGTATTAATTCTATCTCCTCTGTATACAGGGTTGATAAGGATGGACAACTTAGACATTGGCTACCTACAATAAGGGGCTTTGGTAACGCAGTGGTTACAAATCGGGCTGCTAATCTCAGGGCTAGCAGCTCAAAACTACCAGCTGTTCCATGGGACAAAGATGAGGCTTTCTGCTCCCGTAAAGATTTACAGCCTTGGAAATCCTGTACAGGGTCGCTATGAGTTGGAACTGACTCCACGGCACAATAACAACAACAACAACCTACAATAAGGGGGGAGGGGGAGCTATAAAGGCACGAAGTGACTGGCTTACAAGTTTTCAAGAGGGAGTTTAGTTTTAGAGTATGCAGAGGAAGGTAGAATACCCACTGAATAGTTTTCATCTTGTCTAGATGGGTCTGGTGAAAGGAAATGGGGATAAGATTCTTACGATTCAATAGTAACTGTTACCATGATAACTGCAACTATCACAACTTTAAAGGTAGAAGTTTTGTAACAAAAGGGGGGAGTAGTTAACCTTACAGTCTAGGAACAGAGGACCCTAAGACCATCAAGGAAGAAGAGCTACATACCACAGTGTGGGATCCTATTCAAATAAGCAGCGACACCAGAGATGGAGGTAGAGGTGATATGGAAAGATAGAGCAGCTGAGGACTCCAGACGTATGGAAAGACAAAGGCTGTGTGAGGCCAGGAGGCAGGCCTGCAGAATATGTCTTTTGGTTGTTTAAACGATTATATATTCATGAGTGTTTTTGTGTACATCCCACCCACACCTCACCCCCAAAAAAAGAGGGAATAAAAGCAAATACTGTTGAAGATGATGTACATTGCAATGAAACGGTAAGTGTAAAAGTGATGTTCTCCCATGTAAACTGTCACTCAATTTACAATTAAAACTTTAAAAAAAAGGAGGAAAAGAACAGTAAAAATAAACAACTCTCCCTTGTTTTTGTGTGCTGTCAAGTCAGTTCCAATTCATAGAGACCCTGTGAAGGGTTTCTGAAGCTGGCACGTTTGAAGCACTGACCTTGTGGTCCACTGCTTATCCTAACTGCGCCACAGCAGGACTCCAATTCTCCCTTACACTTACATTATTTATACATCTATCTTTTACAGAGATAGAATTTCACCACTATACTGAGAGACAGTAAAGTAATGTTACGGTGGCATTTCACCTTATCTGAGAATTATATTCTAAAGACAGAACGTAAGTAGAAATCACCTCAATCCTGGATTGCTGAGAATTACTGGTTTGACATTGCTGTAGTTGTTGCTGAGTGCCCAAGAATTTGTTCCGATTCAGTGCGACCCTGTATAGGGTTTACAAAGAGTACCTGGTAGATTACCAGTCCAGTGCCTATACTACAGCATCATGCCAGACCCCAGTTACATTGCAGGACTATTAAAATCAACCTTGAAAACTGATCAAGCTACCCAGAGTGTACAGCATGATTTGTGTAGAGACTTTTACTAAAAACTGGAAAATGGCAGAGACAGATGTGGGAAGGCACTAAGGAAAGGTCTGTACACTGACATCTGGGCAGACACACCAAAAAGTAGCGTGATCTAAAATGTCCTGCTTCCCTGCAGAACGTGCTCCACTTTGTTTTCTAATACCTAACATGCACCCACAGACGTTATGTGTTTGGGGAGTATCAAACAGAATGGTACATCACGAAAGCACCCAGGTCAGGGACTAGCACACAGTATAAACTCAAACAACATTCACTAGATTTGAAATTCAGATTGAGACATTGTTCACTAGAAAGCTGTAGAGAACTTGGCCACCTGGTTGCTCTTTCCAAGCTGGCA
This sequence comes from Chrysochloris asiatica, assembly GCF_000296735.1. NCBI lineage: Eukaryota > Metazoa > Chordata > Mammalia > Afrosoricida > Chrysochloridae > Chrysochloris > Chrysochloris asiatica. The sequence goes on along the minus strand of NW_006408885.1, from coordinate 1,129,200 downwards.
TTTTCTATTGTAGCATCAACAGAGTGCACTCAGAGGGTCAGCTGGTAGATCTTCAAAGCTGGGGAAGGCTGAAGAGGACTTGTGATCCAACCCCTTCCTTCAGGGCATCTAAGCTAAACAGGGTTGTTGTTACTGTTGAGCTGGTTCCAACTCACTCACAGCAACCATATAGAGGGTTTCTGAGGAGCAGCTGGAGGGTTTGAGTCACTGGCCTGGGGGTTAGCAGTCCGGTGCTTATCTTACAGTGCCACACCAGGACCAGGGTATAAGTGTCTTATAAGAATAAAGTGTGGAAGCTGAACCCTTTAGGTATCAAACCTCAAGTCTAAGTCTTTTGACATCTTTAGTTCACCACACTACCTTCAAGTAGGCAACAAAGGTGGAAGATGCAATCAAAACAGCAGGAAGGGGAGGGTTAGAATCCCAATCACAGAGGTTACCATCTAGCATGAACAAAAGAAATAAAGTGAAGTAACAGGAACAGCTAATCATGAAAAACGATATAAGGAGCATAGACAGTCATGCTGAAGCATTAAAAGAGGCAAGTTCAAATTATATTATGGGGCAAAAACAAGTTAGAAAAGAAAGGTTACAGTACATACATGGAAAAAGTCAGTATTAAAGCCTGCAAGAGGAAGGTTCTCATGCACAATTGCCATAGGCTGCCAGGTTTGCTAGAAGGAATATTGTCAATTCATTAATCCAAGCATTCAATCAAACATATACATACAAGGTAAGGATGTTCATGCTCACCAGATCTACTCAACATTGTACTAGAAATGGCAATAAAAATACAGAATTAAAAAAAAAAAAAGCAATAAAAACACAAAAAGGGGATTCAGATTAGAAAGTGGTAAAACTTTTATTTGAAGACAACATAATCCTATATATATATATATAATCCTAAGGAATCCACCAAAATACTACAAAAACTAATATAAACAAGTTCAGCAAAGTTGTAGGATACAAAAGTTAACTGTATTTCTAGTAATTTTGGATTAACAATTCCAAAAAAAAATAAATAAAACCATTCCATTCACAACAGCATTAAAAAGAATAAAATACTAGAAAACCAAGTTCAAAACTTGTATACTGAATGCTACAAAACACTGCTGAGAAATTAAAGATCTAAATAAATGGAGGAATATTTCATGAATTGGAAGACTCAATAATATTAAAATGGCAACTCTCTTCAAAATCACCTATAGATTCAACACACCAAATCTGTTACCATCAAATCAATTCTGATTCAAAATGTCTCTCTAAACAGAATACAACTGCACCCTATCAAAATTCCAACAGGTTCTTTTGAAGATGTTGGTAATTAAACCTTGTTAAAATTTTATATATACATGTATGTATTGTTTTGTTGTTAAATGCCGCTGAGTCAGTTCCGACTTATATAGACCCTGGATAGGGTTTCCAAGGAGCAGCTCGTGAGTTTGAACCGCCAACTTTGTGATTCAAACCGACCTTGTGGTCCACTGCTTCCCTACAGCACCACACCAGGACTCCATTCTGACTCGTAATGAGACAAAATAGGGTTTCCTAGAAGCAGCTGGTGGGTTTGAATTGTCAGACTTGCAGTTAGCAGTCCAAGGCTAACTATAATGCCATACCATGACTCCACATGGTTGCTGAGTCACAAATGATTTGACGATACTTAACAGCGACTACATATCTCTATTTATGGACTCCTGCCATGGCACTGTAGGATCAGTACTAGATTGAGGACCACAAGGTCGCAGTTCAAACCCACCATCTGTTCCTTGGAAACCTTACAGTGGGTCGCTATATGTTGCAAACAATTCAATGGTATAATTCAATGTTGACAAGAACAACATCTATATAAAGAGCCCTGGTAACATACTATATTACTTCTAACTCAGTAGTTCAAATCTACCAGACACTCCACAGGAGAAAGCTAAGGCTTTCTGCTCCCATAGAGATTTACAGGCTTAGAAACTGTAGGTCACTAAGAGTCAGAACCGACTCAGTGGCACACAACCACCACCACCACTACCACCACCATACACACGTTGTTGTTGTTAAGAGCCATCGAGTCAGTTCCAACTCATAACAACCCTGTGTAGGGTTTCCAAGGTATAGTTGTGAGTTCAAACCACCGACCTTATACTTCAAACCTACCTTGTGGTGTAGTGCTTATCCTACAGCGCCACACCAAGACTAGAAGAGCCAAAACAATCTTGAAAAAGAAGAATGTTAGAGGTTTTACACTTCCAAATTAGCGTAGTGGTTACAAATCGGGCTGTGAACCGCAAGGTCAGCAGTTCGAAACTACCAGTTGTTCCGTGGGAGAAAGATGAGGCTTTCTGCTCATGTAAAGATTTACAGCCTCGGAAATCCTGCATAGGGTTGCTATGAGTCGGAACTGACTCCATGGCACTTAACAACAACAACACTACAATAATCATGACAGTGAGGCATGAAGATAGACACATAGATCAATGAAACAGAACTGACAGGCCAGAAATAAACTCATAATTATAGCCAAATGATGTTCAGAAAGGTCCCAAGATAATTCAATGGAGAAACAATAGTCTTTTCAACAGAGTTGAGAAGAATAGGACTGTTAATGCAAAAAAAAAGGTGCATTAGACTACCACCTGATTTTGTAAATAAAATGTTCTTGGTACTCAGCCATACCCATTAATTTACATATTGCCTATGGCTGTTTTCATCCTACAGTTGAGTAGCTGTGTTTGAGACCCTCTAGGACACAAGGCCTAAAGTACTTACTATCAAGTCTTTCACCAGAAAACATCCTGCTGCATGATCTCATTTAAATGTAATAACAATATATAGAAACCTAAGTGGTTACCATGGTTAGGGAAGCCTATAGTGTGGTACTACAGGATCAGCACTGAACTGTGAACCCCAAGGGTTCAAACCCACCAGCTGCTCCTCAGAAACCCTGTACAGGGTCGCTATGAGTCAGAACTAACTCAAGAGCACTTAACAACAATGGGTAGCAAAGGAAAAGGGGGGAATCTCCACTTACGGGGCATTACGTTTATGTTAGCAGTGGTAGAATGATTTAGAAAAAGATAAAGAGAATGAGTGCTTAACTTGAAGAATACAATCAATACCACTGAACTGTTCATGTAGAAATTACTGAGATGGCAAATACTCTGTTACACACACTTTCACAGCTATGGTTTTTAAAAATATTAAACTTAATGATCCACCATTTTCATACATAAACAGCAATTTCTCTCAGTTGTTGCTGTTAAATGCCATCAAGTTAGTTCCAACTCAGAGTAACTGTATGAGGCTGTAAATCATTGTGGGAGCAGAAAGCCTCATCTTTTTCCCAAATTTCACTCTAGGTGAAATGAAAATACATGTCCACAAGAAACATCATCCACAAATGTTCATAGTAGCATTATTCCTAATAGCCAAAACTAGAAACAATCAAATGACTGGATATGAAGTACTAAAAGATGCTACAACATGGATAATACGTCTCAAAAACATTATGATAAGTGGAAAAAAACAAGCTCAGATAGTGCAGTGGATTATGAGCTGAGCTGCTAACCAAAAGGTCCGCAGTTCAAATCTACCAGCTGTTCCGCAGGAGAATGAGGCTTTCTGTTCCTGTAAAGATTTATAGACTCTGAACCCCTATACAAGGTCGTTATAATTCAGAACCAACTCCACAGCATACAATAAAAAATTTTTTTTTTAAAAAAGGAAATTAACCTCATCAGAAAAAGCTCCATTCCTAATATGAGAACCATAAATTTGTCTGACGATTAAGGTCTTCCCTGGGAAGCTGCCAACACAGGTTTTGCAGTCAAAACCTGAGCTTTCATTGGAAACAGAAATACCATATGATCCAGCAATTTCTCTACTTGGTATTTATCCACAAGAAATATGAGCCAAAACACGAGTAGATATATGCACACCAATATTCATAGCAGAACTTTTCACAATAGCAAAAAGATGGAGACAGCCCAAGTGCCCATCAATGGCAGAATGGATAAACAAACTTTGGTACATACCCACAGTGGAATATTATGCTACCTTGAAGAATAACAAGGAAGCTGCCAGCCACCACATAACATGGATGAACCTTGAGGACATTATGCTGAGTGAAATTGGTGGTGGTGGTTATGTGACGCAGAATCGTCATTTCCGACTCATAGCGACCCTGTACAGGGTTTCCGAGGCTGTAAATCTTCATGGGAGCAAAAAACCTCATCTTTCTCCCACAGAACAGCTGGTAGTTTCGAACTGCTAACCTTGCAGTTCGCAGCCCAATTCAAAATCACTATTAGTCACAATAGGACAAATATTACATAAGACCATTACTATAAAAGCTTAAGAAAAGATACCCATCCTAAGAAAAAAAAAGTTTTTTTTTTCTTGGTTGGTTACCGATGGGTTGGAATGAGGGGGTTTGGTGGAGGTAGAGGGAGGCGACGGCAGAGCAGAGGTTAGGGGCAGACACATCATAGTTCAGGTGTTGGGGAGGGCAGTACACAAGGGGGTGGAAGACCAAGGTAGATAGAGGTACACTGAGACAGGTTTGCATTGACTAAATGGGACAGAGGTAAATAGCGATGCATGTTAAACCTTGGAACAACAGGGCTCTGAGATACAGGGACCAAGGCATAGTTTGAAGAGGGGAAATAATACTAAGATGTTTGACTGTCTTGTGAATATTGGTTTCCCTTGCCTACTATTGTAAAATAGACACTTGAGTGGGATAGAAAGGAATGTCACGAACCATGATTACAGAAAGCTTGTAAGCCCATCTTCAGCCTATAACTGATTGGAATACCTAAAAGGGGTTCTAAATTTGCCCAGTGAAATAAGCCTCCTGCAGAGCCTTTGCAGAGAATAGGACCTTAGGTGGAATCCTGAGCACCATACAGAACCTTCTGAGGCGGGATATTCCCACTAGAAAGGACAAATGGACCAGCCTGGAACAGCTAGAGCAACAGAAGATACATCTTCAAAAAAAGATCAGGAAAAACCCCAAACAAAAATGGCAATATAACTGGGTACTACAAGAATAAGCAAGTTGTTTGCCAGGAAGTCATCAAAGCAAGCAATCAAGTTCCTCAGGACAAACCCCCCTCTAAGACTGGAACGCAAAGGGAACACATGAGCAAGTATGTAAGCTTGCTGATAACCACATTGGTCTACTAGTGAGTGGAAGAGGGGGAGAAGCAGCAGTGAAGAAATGGGCTGAGTGCAAACACATTCCACAGACTCCTGTTGACCTGGAGATGAGAGAGAGAAGAGGAAGGGCTGGTTGGTCCAAAGTGTGGTGAGATCTGAGGACATCTGAGCCTATGGACATAGCCACAGAGGGCTATAGCTGACAGCGAAGCGTCCAGCTGATATGAAGTGAGAGGAGGCGCACAAAAACACCCAAATACGTAGACAGTACCCATTTGACCTAGCTTCGATGGCTTGATAATCAGAACTCGACTAGAGGAAAATTAAAAAAAAAAAAAAAAGGACAACAAAACAATTTTTGATAAAGGAAACAAGGGTAAATTGCTACAATGCGATGAACCTGACCTATACTCATGCAGGTTGTTGTTGTGAAGTGCCGTCGAGTTGATTCCAGCCAATAGCGACCCTGTATAGGGTTTCCAAGGAGCAGCTGGTGAGCTTGAACTGCCAACTTTGCAGTTCAAACGACTTTGCAGTCTGGTGCATTAACTAACAGCGGCACATCAGGACTTCATACTCATGGAGGTAGTAACTCTAAATACCAAAAGAGATGGAAGGAGTCTTCACATCAAGTATCAATGCTAGCTCCTCTGTACACAGGGCAGATAGGGATGGGCAACTTAGACACTGGCTACATAAAATGAGGGGGTGATAAAGGCACCAAGTGACTGGCTTTCATAGTTTCAAGAGGGAGTTTAGTTTAAGAGTGTGTGGGAAAAAAGAGTCCCCATTGAATAGTTTTCATCTTGTCTAAATGGGTCTGATTAAAAGAGATGGAGATATATTATGATTCAATAATAATTGTTATCATGACTAATTGCAACTGTCACAATTGTAAGTGTAGAAGTTTTGTAACAAAAACAGGGAGTAGTTAATTTTACAGTCCAGAAACAAAGGATCCTAGGATCATCAATGGAGAAGAGCACAAGCGGAATGTGGGACCTTATCCAGAGAAGCAGTGACAGCAGAGATGGAGGCAGAGATGGGCACATGGAGAGAGGGAGGAGCTGAGGACTCTAGATTCATGGGAAAAGAGGGACTAAGAGCTGGCAGCCACAAAGTAGGCTTGCAGAATGTGCCCTTTGGTGGTGTAAATTATTATACATGCCTGAGTGCTTAAAAAAAATAGCTAAAGCAAATAGAGAGAAACACTATTCTGACGGTACACGGAGGGGATTGTAATCATTGTAATGAAATAAGTTGTATGATTTGTTGAATGTAAAACTGTAGAACTAATGATCTGCCCTGTAAACTTTTACTCAATCCAAACCTTAAAAACAAAACAAAACAAAACAAAAACTGAGCTTTCAGCTCTACCACTAACTTGCACTGTAACCTTGAGTAAATTACTTTCATTTCACTAACCTTTTTCCTCACCTCTAAAACGGGGATAATAATCCATGAGTTAACCAGTAGAATGCCTGAGAATAATGCTCTTAAAATGCTCAGCACAATGCTTAAATCAAACCCAAATCCACCACCATCAAGTCAATTCAGTGCATAGAGATCCAGCAGGACAGAGAACTGCTCAGAGACTAAATCTTTACAGGAGCAGACAGCCTCATCTTTCTCATTCAGAGCTATTGTTGGGTTTGAACCTCTAACCTGACAGTTAGTAGCCTAATGCCTAACCTACAGCCAACAGGAATCCTTAGCACAGAGCTTGATATTGTTAAGTGCTGTGAAGTTGGTTCCGAATCATAGTGACCTTGTATAGGGTTTCCAAGGAGTGGCTAGTGGGTTTGAGCCATCAACCTTACAGTTAGCAGTCCAGTGCTTATCCTACAGCCTCACACCAGGACTCCTACCACAGAGCTTGTTAAGTGTCATCGAGTCAGTTGCGACTCATAGCGACTTTGTATAGGGTTTCAAGGAGTGGCTGGTGGGTTTGAACCACCGACCTCGTGGTTAGCAGTTCAATGCTTAGCAAGGCCACAGCACCACACCAGGAGCATTCTTCACATGATGGGCAAAAGTCACACCTGAAATGTAATCACATCAGAGAGGTATTGTCTGACTACACACTTCAGGTAGGCAAATCCCATTACTCTCTTTGTTCCCAATTTGGATTTTTGGAGTCCTACTCTTTTGTATCTTTACCTCTGTTCATTTGGGTCTTGCCCCTTTCCACCACAACTAGGCTGAGATCTCCATGAAGCGAGGGACTTGTGCTTTCTACCTTACGGTCTCTGCAAAACCAGGCCTAGTGCCTGGCAAGGAACATACTCTCAGTAAATATTTGCTGAAACAATGACAGCTACTGGTGCGGTCCTCTGGCACACACTCCAGGACACTAGCATGTCATGGGACTGCCTCTTGTGTGTAGGACTACATACTTTTGTCTTCACCAAAGACACATTCTGCAAACTTGCCTCCTAGCTGCCAGCACACAGCCTTTCTCTTTCCATGAGTCTAGAGTCCTCAGCTGCTCTATCTCTCTCCATGTCATCATCTCTGCCTCCATCTCTGATGTTGCTGCTTCTCTGGATAGGGTCCCACATTTTGCTCATGCTCTTCTCCCTTGATGGTCCTAGGGTCCCCTATTCATGGACTGTAAGGTTAACTATTCCCCCACTTTTTGCTACAAAACTTCTACCTTTACAGTTATGACAGTCGCAATTAATCATGATAACAATTACTCACTACTGAACCATAAGAATCTTATCCCCATTTCCTTTCACCAGACCCATCTAGACAAGATGAA
>NW_006408885.1:1113300-1117390 GCF_000296735.1 Chrysochloris asiatica | reverse complement strand
TACGTTCCATGTTCCAATTTTCAATGGATGTTTACAGCTGTTTCTCTTCATTTTGAGTTGTGCCCCATCAGCAAATGAAGGTCCCTCAAGACTTTTCCCCCAGGGGCTTTACTCCATTCGTGTCATCACTATTTTGAGGAGGCAGCTCTTTCCCAGTCGCATTCTGAGTGCCTTTCAACCTGAGTGGCTCATTTTCCAGCACTGTATCTGACAGTTTCTCTGCTATTCATAAGGTTTTCAGTGATTAAATACTCAGAAGTAGTTACTCATGCCTTTCTAGTCTGTCTTGGTCTGGAAGGTAAATTTCTTTTACCTTCTTTGAAATTAGGGTTTGATTTTACTATGTAAATTTATGTTAATGAATATACAGATTTAGCAAAGCCCCAGCACTTAATTTTAAAGAGAATAGATGTGGTATTGTGACATCTTAATGTGGCTCTATAAGGAGCTCTGGTAGAGTAGTGGTTATGAACAGGGCTGCTAATCTCAGGGTCAGCAGTTCAAAACTACCAGCTGTTCTGTGGGAGAAAGATGAGGCTTTCTGCTCCTATAAAGATTTACAGCCTTGGAAACCCTGTACAGGGTCGCTATGAGTTGGAACCGACTCCACGGCACATGACAAGAACAACAATGTGGCTCTATTGGATAAGCACTACACTGCTAACTGCAGTTAGCAGTTCAAACCCATCAGTCACTCCTGGGAAACCCTACACAGGGTCACTATGAGTCAGAACCAACTCTAAAGTTAACAGAGCATTTTATAAGGGGGTCTGGTGACCCAGTGGACTGCTAACCACAAGACTGGCAGTTCAAACCCACCATCTGTTCCAAGGGAGAAAGATGAGACTGTCTACTCCCATAGGTATTTCTAGCCTCGGAAGCCCTGTATAGGGTCACTATGAATCGGAACTGACATAACAGCAGCGGTTTGGTTTTTATTTTAGAGCATTATCTAAGGAGCCCTGATACACAGTGGTTATTGATGGCTCTTAAACCAGTGGGAGAAAGATGTAGCAGTCTGCTCCCTTTAAGAGTACAGCCTTGGAAGCCCTATGGGGCACAGTTCTACTGTGTCTGATAGGGTCACTATGAGATGATACTAACTCAGACAGCAATGAAGAATATATTAGGGGCTAAAACAAAAACACTGAATCTTCTCTGAAGGAGCAAGGGCAGCTACTCTTATTCATGTTGTACCATGAATTAACTTTTCATTTGTTCACTTTGGTAACACCTTGGTTAATGATTATCTTTTCTACTGATTTTTACTCTCCAGGAAAGATGAATCTGCCAACCCTCAAGCAACTTTGCTAACACAAAAAGCCTTATGTCAAAATACTTCAATACAATCATCCTACTTTCTCCTGTCCCTCCCATCAAAGCAGACACAAAAGCCAAAGGAGGTGGCTTTCCTGACATGGGGTCATGGACAACTCTTCTGGATAGGTCAGCTATTATTCTCTGATTAGCTTTCTCAGCTAGAAAAGGCTATAGTTAAACAGACAACAAAGTTAAAGTTGTATCTAATTGAACAGTCTCTGATAGAACTAACTGGGGCACCAGAGTTTTTGTCAAGACAGATGAAGTCATTGTCACCAATTTTTCAAAATGCCTTGGCTATCGCTGCAGGGAATATCGTGAAAAGATATTTTCTGCAGCCCAAAATATCTGAGTAACTCAGAAGTTACTCAGGTGACATTTTAAGCAAAGTCCTTAACCTATCTATATCTGATTCTTCATCTTTAAAGAAAATTTATAAATGCAGAATTATTAACAGAAATACAAATAATACATGTTTGATATAATACCCAAAAAAGAGGATGTTCCTTTGTCAATAAAGATGGAGTCACTTACTAAAGGGACTCCACTGAACCTACCCAACTTTTCAACATTCCTAAAAGCAAGAGATCATGAATGGATCGCAGGTGACCTCTCTAAATTACAATTCAGGTTTCAGCCTCCCAACCTCACATTTGGCAAGCCAGGTCAGCATTACCATACACCACCTATAGTACCAAGTATGCCAAGTACTGTGGTAGAGAACCCCTATAAAGCACTCAGAATTTTATAAACATTTTTCTGCACATTTCATCTTATCCTAGGCATCAGAGCTGGTATTATCACCACCATCACACACACCTCCCACACGCACAAACTGTTTTTTTAAAATGAGGTGATCGAGGCCCAAAAGATAAGTTGTTCATCCAAGGTCACAGAGCTAAAGCATCTCTGCCTATTCAGAAACCAGACTTTCTGAAGTCTCTTTCTGAGCCTCCACAATTAATTCGCCTACACCCTACTGTGTGAATTCCACTTACACTTAATCCATCTCAGTGGGTTCATTCATTTAATAACTCAACAATTATTTACACAACACCCATTATGTTCTAAGCAGAGGTGTAAGAAAGGTACCATAGTAGTTCTAAGAACAGGCCTTGAAGTTGGCCTACTTAAATTCACGACACATCTGCCAGATTGTCGTACTGTGGTAGCTTGCGTGTTTCTGTGATGCTGGAAGATATGCAACTAGTATTTAAAATGCCAGCAGGGTTACATATGGTGGACAAGTAAAAGTCAAACTTCCAGATTAACAGACTAAGAAAAAGGAGAGGTGAGCCACTTCTGAATGGGTTAGCCACTGAAAACCTTATGAACAGCAGCAAAACATTGTTAGATATGGTGCCAGATAATGAATCATTCAGGTTGGAAAGCACTCAAAATATGACAGGGGGAAAGCTGCTTTCTCAAAGTACAGTTGACTGTAATGACTTGATTGGAGCAAAGATTTTAAGATCTTCATTTGCTGATAGGGCATGACTCAAAATGAGAAGACACAGTTACAAATATCCATTCGCAATTAGAACATGAATGTAAAAACATGAACCAAGAAAAACTGGAAGTCATCACAAATAAAAATAAAGATCAAAATCTTAGTCATTAGTGAACTAAAATGGAAAGGTATTGGCCATTTTGAATATGAAAATCACATGGTTTACCTCTCTGAGGATGACAAACTGAAGGAAGAATAAGAAAATCATATGGTTTGCTATACTCGGAATGACAAATTCATAGTCAAAAATAGCATTTCAAGATCTATATTGAAGTACAATGCTGTCTCTGATGGATAATAACCATACACCTACAAGGAGTCCTGGTGTGGCAATATAGGATCACTGGATCACAAGGCAGTGTGAACTGAAAGGTTGGTGGTTCAAAAACTCACCAGCCTCTCCTCTGAAACCCTATACAGGGTTGCTGTGAATCAGAACTGTTTCAATGGCACTTAACAACAACAACAAGGAAGAGCAACTAATGCTACTATTCAAATTTATTATGTACCAACCACAAAACCAATCATGATGACTACAGAATTCTATCAACTACTCTGTGTGTGTGTGTGTGAACAGAGTGATAGTTTACATGGGAGAACATCAGCTTTACACTCATCCTCTCGTATTTTGTTTCATTGCAATGATTACAATCCCCTCCATGCATCACCATTCAACAGTATTTGCTTCTATTCCGTTGTTTGTTTTTTTATGTACTCCAAAACACTCAGGAATATACAACCATTGAAACACCAAAAGGGCATACCCTGCAAACCTGCCCCCAGGCCGCCAGCACACAGCCCCTTCCCCTCCATGAGTCTAGAGACCCTAGCTGCTCTATCTCTCCACATCATCTCTGCCTCTATCTCTGGAGTCGCCACTTCTCTGAATAGGGTCCCACACTCCACACCCGCTCTTCTCCCTTTATGGTCCAAGGGTCCTCTGCACCTGCACTGGAAGATCAACAATTCCCCTCTTTTTGTTACAAAACCTCTATTTTTACAGTTGCAACAATCTCAATCAGGCATGATAACAATTACTCACTATTGAATCACCAGCCCCATCTAGACAAGATGAAAACCTCTCAGTGGAGATTCTACCTTCCCCCACACTCTCTGAAACTAAACTCCCTCTTGAAAACTTGTAAGCCAGTCACTTTGTGTCTTTATTGTTGTTGCTATGTGCCGTGGAGTCGGTTCCGACTCATAGCGACCCTGTACAGGGTTTCCGAGGCTGTAAATCTTTATGGGAGCAGAAAGCCT
>NW_006408885.1:1111241-1112935 GCF_000296735.1 Chrysochloris asiatica | reverse complement strand
GTTCTTGTGCATCTCCCCTCACTTCATATCAGCTAAACACTTCATTCTCTGCTTTAGCCCTCTGTGGCCATGTCCTTGTCCATGAGCTCAGGAGTCCCCAGGTCTCACCATACTCCAGGTCGACGGGAGTCTATGTAACATGGTCAGACTCAGTTCACCTCTTCATTGCTGCTTTTCCCCCACTTCCACTCATCAGTAGACCAACATGGTCACCAGCATGATTACAGGTCTGCTCGTATATTCCCTTTGAGTTTCAGTCTTGGAAGGGGGTTTGCCATTAAAGGGATTTCATTGCTTGCCTTGATGGCTCCCCAGTAGACAACTTGCTTGTTCTGGTGGTAGTCAATCAGACTGCCATTTTTGTTTTTGATTTTTTTCCTGCTGGTCTTTCTTTCAGGTTCTATTCCTCTAGCTGCTCCAGGCCGGTCTGCTTGTCTTGTCAAGTGGAAATTTCCCACCTCAGAAGATTCTGGATGGGGATCAGGATTCCACCTAAGGTCCTATACACTAGAAAGGTTCTGCAAGAAGTCCCTTTTACTGGGCAAGTTCTAGCACCCCTTTTAGGTATTCCAATCAGTTATAGGCTGAAGATGGGCTTACAATCTTTCTATAATCAGCTATTCCTTTCTATCCCTCTCAAGTGTCTATTTTACAATAGTAGACAAGGAAAACCAAGATTCATAAGACAGTCAGGACTCTTAACACTATTTCCTCTCTTTCTATCAACTACTTTAAGTCTGAAATAGATCAAACATGCAACCAAAGTACATAAATAATTACTGGTGATTGGAATGCGAAAATTGGAAATAAAGAGGAAGGGATGGAAACTGGAAAATATGCCTTGGTTACAGAAATGATGCTGGAGATCACGTGATAGAATTTTGCAAGACCAACGACCTCTTCATCACAAATAACTTTTATCAACAACAAAAAAGGCAACTATACACGTGGACTTTGCCAGATGAAATATTCAGGAATCAAAGTGACTACATCTGTGGAAACAGATGGTGAAAAAGTTCAATACCATCAGTCAAAACAAGGCCAGGAGCCCACTGTGAAACAGACCATCAATTATTCATATGCAAATTCAGGTTGAAGCTGAAGAAAATTAAAACAAGTCAATGAGAACAAAAATATGATTTTGAGCATATTCCACCTGAATTTAGAGACCATCTCAAGAACAGATTTGAGGCATTAGACAGTAATGACTGACGACCAGAAGAGTTGTGGGATGACATCAAGAACATGATACATGAAGAAAGCAAAAGGTCATTAAAAAGACAGGGATGAAGGAAGACTATAATGGATATCTGAAAAGACACTGAAACTTACTCTTGAATGTAGAGAAGCTTAAGTGACTAGAAAAAAATGATGAAGTAAAAAAGCTGAACAGAAAATTTCAAATGGCAGCTCAAAAAGACAAAGTAAAGCATCACAATGAAATGTGCACAAAGGCCAGGAGTTATAAAACCAAGAGGAAAAAACATGCTCAGCATTTCTCAAGCTGAATGAACTGAAGAAAAAATTCAAATCTCAAGTTGTGATACTGAAGGAATCTACGGGCAAAATATTGAATGATACAGTAAGCATCAAAAGATGGAAGGAAAACAGACTCACTGTATAAAAAAGAACTGGTCAACGTTCAACCATTTCAAGAGGTTCCATATGATCAAGAACCAATGGTAACCAGAGAA
>NW_006408885.1:1107530-1110041 GCF_000296735.1 Chrysochloris asiatica | reverse complement strand
GGGATTGGAGGAAGACACATTAATGATACAACTTTGCTTGCTGTAAAAGAAGAAGACTTGAAATACTTACTGATGAAGATGAGAGTATAACCTTTAGTATAGACTGTACCTCTATGTAAAGAAAACAAACATCTTCACAACTAAACCAATAAATAAGTTGTCAAAGAATTCATTTTGCTTGGATCCATAATCAATACTCATGGAAGCAGCAGTCAAGTCAAGCTACATATTAGGCAAATCCACTGTAAAATACCTCTTTAAAGTATTAAAGAGCATAGATGTCACTTTGAGGATCAAGGTATGCCTGACCCAAATCATGGTATTTTCAATCGCCTGATATGCATGTGAATGTTGGCAATTAATAAGGAAAACCACAGAAGAATTGAAACATTTCAATCATGGTGTTGGAGAAAAATACTGACAGCACCATGGGCTGTAGAAGGACAAACAAATCTGTTCAAGAATGCTCCTTAGAAGTGAGGATGGGGAAATTTTGTCTCTTGTATGTTGGACATGTTGTCAGGAGGGGCCAGTTCCTGGGAGGACATAATGCTTGGTAAACTGGAAAGTCAGCAAAAAAGAGGATGACCCCCACTAAGATAGACTGACAGTGGCTACAATGGTCTCAAACAACAAATAGTGAGCACGGTGCAGGACCAGGCAGTGTTTTATTCTGTTGGCATAGGGTCACTGAGCCAGAAGCAACTCAACGGCACCTAACAAGAACAATCTCAGCTCTCTCACTTATTACCCAAGCTACTTGGATAAATTAATCTACCAGTAGCTATTTCCTTAATCTATACGACGGGCTAATAAAATGCTGTTTCACATGACTGTTGAAAATTAAATGATACCTGTAAAAGATATACTAGGAAGAGTCAAAAATTATCTGTACTCTGGTTTTATTAAAACACCCATCCACATCCAAGGCTGATGACAACACTGAGCTTAAATGTGATTCTGTTGAATAGATGAGTGACAGTGGATTATGTGGCAAATCAGTCATGGCTCTGCCTGTAAAATAATCCACGACAGAATTGGGTTTTGAAAAGTTTGTTTGAGATGGGTACCAAAACAACTCACAGAAGAGCATAAACAGAGCATTTGGACATCCGTCTGAGAGTAAACAGCAGAATATGGAATGGAAACATTTCAATCGCTGACAAAGAAAAAGTTCAAAAGTCAACCATCACCCATTTGACCTAGCTTCGATGGCTTGATGATCAGAGCTTGACCAGAAGATAAAGAAGTTTGAAACAGGAAGCAAGTGTAAATTGCTACAATTTGATGAACTTGACCTATACTTATGGATGTAGTAGCTCAAAATGTCAACTGAGGGGGAAGGAATCTTCTCATCAAGGAGCAAACCGATCCCCTCAGTATACAGGAATTATAGGGACAGGCAACTTAGATATTGGCTACCTAAAATGGCAGGGAGGGGCTATAAAGGCATGAAGTGGCTGGCTTACAAGTTTTCAACAGGGAGTGTAGTTTTAGAGTGTTCAGGGGAAGATAGAATCCCATTGAATAGTCTTCATCTTGTCTAGATGGGTCTGATGAAAGGAGATGGGGATAGGATTCAGTTGATTGACTAGGGAGTACTTGTTATCATGATTAATTATGATTGTCACAACTGTAAAGGGAGAATGATATATAACAAAAAGGAGGGAGTAGTTAATCTTACATTCCAGAAACAGAGGACCCTAGGACCATCAAGGGAAAAGAGCATGAGTGAAACATGGGATCCTAACCAGAGAAGCAGCAACACCAGAGATGGAGGCAGAGATAAGGACATTGAGAGATAGAGTGACTGAGGACTCTAGACTAATGGAAAGACAAAGGCTATATGCTTGCAGCCAGGAGGCAGGCTTGCAAAATGTGCCCTTTGGTTGTTCAAACAATTATATATTCCTGAGTGGTTTTGTGTACATAAAAAAGAAAAAAAGAAAGAATAGAGACAAATACTGCTAACTGATGGTACACAGAGGGGATCATAAGCATTACAATGAAATAAAACATAATTGGCTGAATGCAAAACTCATGTTCTCCCATGTAAACTAGCACTCAATTCACAGTGAAAGCTTTAGGAGAAAAAAAAAAAAAGTCAACCATCAGCTGGAAAATTGGTGCTTATAGTTTTCCGGAATTTTTAAGAGTCAGCATTGGAACACTATCAGGAAAAAGCTTTAACAATAGTGCTCCTTACAGTGAGATGCTCACTGAAGAACTGAAGCCTAAACGTCAAATTAAACGCAGAGAACTGCTATCCAAGGGAGTTGTGATCTTGAATCACAATGCACGTCCACACACCTCTGCCCACACTGTTGACACTCTGCAAAAACTTCATTTTGAGAGATTCAAGCATCCTCCCTATAGTCGTGATCTTGCTCCATGAGACTTACACCTATTTGGTCCTCTGAAATCAGCCCTTCGAGAACAAAGACTCACCTCTGAATGAAGAAGTGAAGAAAGCAGTGCATTCATGGCTTACAGCTCAGCCAAAAACATTTT
>NW_006408885.1:1103507-1107430 GCF_000296735.1 Chrysochloris asiatica | reverse complement strand
AAAAAAAAAAAAAAAAAGTCAACCATCAGCTGGAAAATTGGTGCTTATAGTTTTCCGGAATTTTTAAGAGTCAGCATTGGAACACTATCAGGAAAAAGGTTTAACAATAGTGCTCCTTACAGTGAGATGCTCACTGAAGAACTGAAGCCTAAACTTCAAATTAAACGCAGAGAACAGCTATCCAAGGGAGTTGTGATCTTGAATCACAATGCACGTCCACACACCTCTGCCCACACTGTTGACACTCTGCAAAAACTTCATTTTGAGAGGTTCAAGCATCCTCCCTATAGTCGTGATCTTGCTCCATTAGACTTACACCTATTTGGTCCCCTGAAATCAGCCCTTCGAGAACAAAGACTCACCTCTGAATGAAGAAGTGAAGAAAGCAGTGCATTCATGGCTTACAGCTCAGCCAAAAACATTTTTTAACAAGGGAATACAAAAGCTTGTTGACAGATGAACAAAGTGAATTGAAAAGCAAAGAGATGTTGAAAAATGATGTATCTGTCTGTCTTTTCTAAAAATTGATTAAAATAAACTCTACAACCAGAGTACAGATAATTTTTGACTCACCATCATATAATAAAGCATGGTCATCACTGTGTACTCAAATGTAAGCTGCTTTTATTATTCTAGGTCCTTAAGATAGAGTAGTGAATCAGATAAGAATCTTGGCCTCAAGACAGATGGGACTCCTAGTGTAGTGCTGTAAGATCAGCACAGGACTGCGAACCACAAGGTTGGCAGTTCAACCCTACCAGGTGCTCTTCAGAAACCCTACACAGAACTGACCTAACAGCACTTAACAACTGGAGACAGATAAACTATCAACAGCTATTTTGAATTGTGATGCACACTATGAAAATAACAAATGTGTGGTCTTGGGGGTAGGAAACTATTTTAGATAGAGTGGTCAGGTAAACATTCTCTGAGATACTTGATCTATGACTACAATGGCAAGAAAGAACCTTATACAAGAAATGCTAGGGAACTGTGCTTGAAGCAAGCTGCCACCTTCCAGGAAGAACAAAGTCCATGAAGCTAGTGAACAATAGGATAGAAGGCAGGGGAACTGGCATGAGATACGGTCAGAGAAGTCAGCAGGTAACTTCTAAAAGCAAGGTAAGGTGAAGTGTTTCCTCTTCATCTGTCTTAAAGGGCTAGGAACCCAAAGGAGAATTTTAAGCAAGGGGAAGAATATATGATCTGATTTACACATTTCAAAGTGCCCCTTTGATAACATAGTCCACAAAGACTATGTTCTATATCCTGCTTTGGCGAGTAGCATCTAGGATCTTAAGGCCCATGAGTGGCTATCTATGGTGCAGTAGTCTCTCCATGTACAGTAGAAACAAAAATGATGGAAACTGAAGATGCTTGGAATCAATTAGTCCAAAGAACCAATGCAGCAGATGAACATCAGTTACAACTCTCAAACCAAAGAGTGAGATGGTGCCCGGATACCACTAGCAACTGTTCTGAAAGGGATCACATTAGAAAGTCCCACATGGAATGGGAGAAAATGAACTCGAAATTTTAAAATAGAAGACCAGGTTTACTGGTCAGAAGGAACTCAAGACTATGGCCCTGTATCATCCTTTAGGTTTGGAAAAGAACTCACCCTCTTGGCCAAGCAGTAGACAGGTATACGGAGGGGTGGGGTGGGGAGGGGGTGGTGTCAACATTAGTAAAATATGCTCACGGTGGAATGACCAGTCACTCAAGAACAAAAGAGCAATATTTACCTAATGGCAAAGTTGAGAAGGGATGGGAAGGAGAGTGGAATGAAAATATGAACCACAGGGAGGAAGTGGGATAACTTTTTTTACATGGAGATTGCAATGACTGAGATGAAAACATGTGTATGATTTGTTCAATGTAAAACTGATGACCCTATCTGTAAAACGTCACAATAAAAAGCTTTTTTTTTTTTTTTTAAGTGGGGGGGGGCTTTAACTGCTGTATGAAAAAGGGACTGAAGAAGGGACTGTCGGGGCAAGAGTGGGGGCTCAAAGACCCCTATAAAGAGGCTGTTGCACTTGTCCACGATTCAAAGCACACAAGCAGAAGTACCGGGCATGTGGACTGGTGAGCAGGAAAAAGAGTGCAAATTAAACATAAAAAGTAAGCCACCGGCGCTGGTATGTCGTAATCCAAGGTCCCTAGCATCATAGTGGCCTTCTTCTCCATGCCCGCCCTGAAGCCAGTGTAGTGTTCACCTTGGGATTCCAATACAGTGCTCACTTGGGAGTAGTGCCAAGCCACCCTTTCTGGAGACCCGTCCCCGGTCGCCCTCCATACACCGCCCCAACCCAGGTCGCGCTCGCTCCTATCACCGCCAGCAGCACCGCTCACCCGGATGCCCTGCAGCACCCGGACCCGCTCCTCTTCATCCATTCCGAAGGACACCCTGCGACCCTCGCTGCTCTCGGCGCTCCCCATGGTGGGAGGAGGCAGTGGCAACAAGACCTGGCACCAGAAAAACGGGTAGACGCCGGATTAAACTCTCAAGCCCCACACTTTGCAGCACTCGTTGCTGCCGCCTCAGTTGTCTTGGCCGGCATACACCAACAAAACCACATCCTATTGGCTACTACCAGAGACTCAGCCAATCACGGAAGCGTGGCCGCAAGGCTTTGTGGGTGCTGTAGTCTCGAGTCGGGTGATGGTCAAGTACGGGTTTGGGAAAGCTCGCCATTGAATCTGAGCCAAAGTTAATGTTCTGAGACCCGAAACCACTGAGGAGACTGCATGGCCCACTGCACCATCATTTCAACAAACACGTATTAAGATGCGCTACTATTGTAGCGTAGTGGTTACGAATCTAGCTGCGAACTTTAAGGTCAGCGGTTCGAAACTACCAGCCGCTCCACGGGAGAAAAATAAGTCTTTCTACTCCTGTAAAGATTTATACCTTAGGAAACCCTGTACAGGGTGTCTATGGGTCGGAACCGACTTGACGGCACTTAACACCAACAACAACTATTGTTGGTAGGTCCAATCTAGCGTGTCCCCACTCCTACTGGCCCTACATACAACAGAACGAAACATTGCGCCATCTTCACAATTTTTGCTGTATTTGTGTCCATTGTTGTAGCCACTGAATCAATTCTCTGTGAGGAGTTTCATCTTTATCGATGACCCTCTACCAAGATTGGTCCTTCTCCAGAAAAAGGTCCCTTCTAACACCATCCAAAGGAGCTCTGTTAAAGTAATGGTTACAAATCGGACTGCGAACCTCAAGGTCAGCAGTTCGAAACTACCAGCTGTTTCGCGGGATGAGGCGTTCTGCTCCCGTAAAGACTTAACAGCCTCGGAAACCCTGTACAGGGTCACTATGAGTCGGAACCGACTCCACGGCACAAAACAACAAAACAAACACCATCCAAAGTAGTCTCATCATCCTCCCATCTAAGAAGCATTCTGGCTGTTCTTCTTCCAAGAGAGATGGCTATATTTTCTCCACGTAGCCCACGGGATATTCACTATTCTCCACCAACATCATAACTCAAAAATATCAACTCTTCTTCCTTCGTCTTTCCCATGCATACAAGACTATTGAAACATCTTGGATTGGGTCAGGTGCACCTTAGTACTCAACATGACATCTTTGCCTTTTTAATATTTTAAAGAGGTCTGTTGAAGCAGATTTGCCCCATGCAATCATCATTTGATTTCTTGACACCCGCTTCCATGGGCATTGACTATGAATCCAAGTAAAATGTTATCCTTAACAGCTTTAATATTTTCTCCATTTATCATGATGTTGCTTATTGCTCCTGTTGTGAGAATTTTTGTTTTCTTTATATTGAGGTGTAAGCCCTTCAAAAAATTATGTTGTTGTTGTTGTTGTTAAGTGCCATCGAGTCGGTTCCGACCCATAGCGACCCTGTACAGGGTTTCCAAGGGTGTAAATCTTTACG
>NW_006408885.1:1098196-1102957 GCF_000296735.1 Chrysochloris asiatica | reverse complement strand
ACATTTGCCTAATGCAATACACGTCCGTTTGATTTCCTAACTGCTGCTTCCATGAGGATAACTGTGGATCAAAACAAAATGAAGTCTTTGACAACTTCAAACTTTTCTCCATTTATCATGATGTTATTTATTGCTCCAGGGGTGAGGATTTTAACACTGAGGTACAATCCATACTGAAGGCTGTAGTTTTTCTTTGGGGGAGGGGGTTTAATGTCTCCATGCCATTCATAGAGTTCATATACTGTTTGCCCTCGGTCTTCATGTCCAGTATCTTCTCCACCTCGAACACATCCTCCCCATCCTCCTCGCTGTCCCCAACGGCCTCCGCTACTTTCGCGAGTGGGTCCTTCTCTTCGCCCACGGCTCCAACTCCTTCTCCGTCGACTTCAGGAGACTCATCATTGCTGTCGGCACCTGGAGCCGGAGTTGCAGGGGAACTCACTCCCTCTGCAGCCGGAGCCGCCGCCATAACAAGAGGTCGGCCAAATCAAAAGATTATAGTCTTTGATATTCATCAATAAATGAAAGTTTTCTTCCATTTCAGCTAGCAAGTTTGTGTCATCTGCATATCACAGGTTGTCAATGAGTCTTTCTCCAATCCTGATGTCATGTTATTCATGATAAATTAAAGTCCAGTTTTTCAGATTTTCTCCACATATATATTGAATACATCTGATGAAAAAATAACAACCCAGATGCACACCTTTCCTTATTTTAAGCCATTCAGTATCCCCTTGTTCTGTACAAATGACTGCCTCTTCATCTATGTACAGGTTCCACACTGAACACAATTAAGTATTCTGCATTTCCAGTTTTTCTCAATGTTATCCATAATTTGTTATGATCCACACAGTCAAATGTCTTTCCACAGCAGATAAAGCACAATCAGACATCTTTCTGGTATTCTGTGCTTTCAGACAAGATCCATCTGACACAAACAATAATATCCCTCATTCCACATTCTCTTCTGAATCTGGCTTGAATTTCTGGCAATTCCCTGTCAATGTACTGATGCAATGGTTTTTAATTATCCTCAGCAAAATTTTACTTGCTTGTTATATTAGTGATATTGTTTAATAATTTTTGCATTTTGTTGGTCCAGCTCTCTTTAAAATGGGCATAAATATGGATTTCTTCCAGTTCGTTGGCCAGGTCTTTAAAATTTCTTGGCATAGATGAGTGAGCACTTCAGCATTGTATCCATTTGTTGAGACATCTCAATTGGTATTCTGTCAAATCCTGGAGTCTTATTTTTGCCAGTGCCTTCCAGTGTAGCTTGGACTTCTTCCTTCAATACCATCAGTTCTTGATTTTATGTTACATCCTAAAATGGATAAACATCAACCAATTCTTTTTGATAGAAAAACTCCATGCATTCCTTCCATCTTCTTTGGAGGCTTCCTGCAATCATTCAATATTTTTCCCATGTTGTTATTATTAGGTAATATCAAGTTGGTTCCAACCCATATGGACCCTGTGTACAACAGAAGGAAATTCTGTACTGTCTTACCTCATCCTCACAATCAGTGTTATGCTTTGCTCATAGAATACGTAATAGTATAACTTGAGGCTTGAATTTTTTTCTTTAATTATTTTAACTTCAGAAATGCCAAATATATTCATACCTTTTGACTTTTGCACATTTCATTATATTACTAACTTTGTCTTCTTAAGCCTGTCTTTGAAACCTTCTTTTCAGTTCTTTAACTTCATCATCACATCCATTCACTTTAGCTACTCTATGTTTACTGTCTCTTTTGACATCTTTTTTGGTCTTTTCTTTCTTTTCTTTTTAGTGACCTTTTTCTTTCTTCAAGTATGATGTCATTGATGTCATCCCACAACTGATCTAGTCTTTGGTCATTAGTGTTCAGTCTGTCAAATCTGTTCTTTAGATGACATCTAAATTAAGATGGAATACGTTCAAGGTTGTATTTTGGCACTCATGGACTTGTTTTAATTTTTTTAAACTTAAACTTAAACTTACTTATGAGCAATTAATGGTCTGTTCCACAGTGGACCCTGACCTTGATGATTTTAAGTTCTCCATTGTCTCTCATCTCTTTCCCAGACATAATTAATTTGATTCCTGTGTATCCCATCTGGTGATGTCCATGTGTATAGTTACCAATTATGTTGTTAAATAAAAAGGTATTTGCAATAAAGAAGTCTTGATCTTGCTGAATTCTTATCAAGGGGTGTACTGCATTGTTTCTATCACCAAGGCCATATTTTCCAGCTATCAATTCTGCTTGATTATCTATTTCTAAGCAACAACTTTTCAGGTTAAATTTTCCACACACACAACCCTTTTTGAGCCAATTAATAGTCTAGGGTTAGTCTGTTTTGATAAACAGCATTTCTGAATTGGGTTTGTTGCTGAGCTAAGAGGGTTAAGCCTCTCCCAGTTTCATTGGTTATAGGTTCAGTTACCTAGGAGGGTGCCCTCACATTCATAGTAACTATAGAAGAGTAGTGTGGTGGTCACTGTTTGGCCTGCCTTGGTGGTGGGGGTGCATAGATTATACAGATTTTCTCCCCTTCCCACACCTCTAAGTCCAATTAAGATGAGTCCCATGGTGGATGTCCTCTTGCTTTGGCCGTGCATAGATCAGCCAGCTCCCAGTTTGTGGCTGAAGCAGGGTGGGTTGTGCGTCAGGGTAGGGTCAGTTTCAGCTTTCCATGGAGACTAGGCTTTTTTCAGTCTGCTGTGGTGAATCCAGGTGGGGACTCCTTTTACCTTGGCTGCTGTAGGAGTGGTCAGGAGTGGTCAAGTCAGCTCTTCTTGCCACTTGAGTTTCAGTGAGGCCAAATTCCAGTTTCTCACCCACACTAGGTCACCTGGGCTTGGGAAAATTTCTCGTTCCAGCCCTCAGTAATCTTTATAGATGCTTCTGGATGCCCTCGCGAAAGAAAAAAATCAAACACATTTATTACACTCTGAGCTAAATAGACCCAAATGTTTTCATCCCATTGAAAGAAATAATGTCTTGTGAGAGTCCTATTGTAAAGAGCAGAAGATACATTATTTTAAGGGGCATCTTCTTATCTTTAGTTGGATTTTTCCAGTTGCTTCTGATGTCCAGGTGGTCCTGCTGACTGGCAGCTAAGACTTCATTCTGGTATGATGTGTCCAAGCTTTGAGTCCGGCTAACTTGACAGCTGATTAGGTGACTAGATGACATCTCAGGGTCCATTCCACTTTTCTTCTGATTTTTAGGTCCCTCTCTCCACGTTCTGAGTAGAACATGCTCTCCAGGCTGGAAGGAGACCTAGGAAGAGCAATTTTACAAATAATAGAATGTGCATGGTTGCGCATACCACTGCACATTTAAATTGTGGCTGAAGTCAGATAGAGGGTTGAGGGAAGCTGCCTGGGAAGGTTTACTATATACAATTTTACAAGGGCTCAATTTAAGTACGCTTCTGGGGGCTACCCGAATTCGAATCAGGCCTAAGGCAACACCTGGTCCCAATGTAGATAAATTTCCTGACAGTTTTGTCATTTGTTTCTTTGGAATATGGTTCATTTTCTCGAACTTCCATGTTGAATCTAATCTCCATTTCCTCTGTAGGGGTTTGCTGCTCTGTTGTCACTTTGAACACTTTTTTGGAAGTCCAAACTTGGAGATAATCTCCTTTAAGAGGATTTTCACTATTTCTGAAGTTCTTCGTTCTGGTGGGGGAAAACCTCTACCCAACCAGAAAAGGTGTCTATAAAGACAAAGCCAGCAAATATTTAATTCCGCTGCTTGGGGGCATCTGCATGAAATCAACCTGTTAATTTTCAGGGGGTTGTTTGCCTTGATATTGGTGCAGGACAGCCTGGGATTGTTCCTGAGGCAAGTAGAACAGTTAGACCTAATATCCTGAATGATTTTTTTGAAAATTTCTTGCCCTAAGCCCTAATGAACCAAACCAGGAACTCTTTCCGTAGTATGTCATTTCACAGACTTATTTAAGAAGAGCAGGGGCTAGTTTTCACAGGATCAAAACCATTCTATTGCCATTTACTTTTTAGCTTTTAACTTCTCAAAACCAGAAAAATTCTATAGTCATTTGCTTTGCATCCTTTAACCTCTCTCTCAAATCCTGTCTCAGTTCTACTCAAGCTCTCTGGGTACACATTCACAGTCTTTCTTGTCAACATTTCTAATGCCCATGTCAGTGTAATCAGTTCAGCTTTTTCAGCTGAGGTCCTCAGCAGGAGAGCTATTGTCTCCACCAGGTCTTGTAAGATTACTATTACATACCCTGGTATCCAAGTCTCTTTTTCCTTGCAACTATTTCTTTTCATGAACAACATCTAGTCAAATAGATCAGGTTGGCTGGAAATACTTAGTCAATGATTTCTATACAATTATGGTTCAGCCCACCAGTTGCCACATCATGGAGGAAGATGGCAGGTTTTGTTGTTGTTGTTGTTAGGTGCCACTGAGTCAGTACCAACTCATAGCGACCCTATGCACACTAGAACAAAATACTGCCTGATCCTGGGCCAAACTCACTATTTTGCCATGCTTGAGCCCAATGATGCTGCAACTTAGCCAATCCATCTCACTGGGGGACTTCCTAGCTTTCTCTGACCCTCCACCCTACCAAACATGATAGCCTTCTCCAGTGATTGGTCCCTCCTAACAACAAGTCTAAAGTATGAGAGATGAAATTTGGCCATCCTGGCCTCCAAGGAGAACTCTGGCTGCACTTCTTCCAACATGGATCTGTTGATTCTTTTGGCAGCCCATGGCGCTTTCAATATTC
>NW_006408885.1:1090997-1097363 GCF_000296735.1 Chrysochloris asiatica | reverse complement strand
GAAAGCCTTTGCATGGTCAATAAAGCACAGGTAAACATCTTTCTGATATTCTCTGATTTCAGTCAAGATCCATCAGACATCAGTAATGATATTCCTCGTTCCACAGCCTCTTCTGAATCTAGCTTGAACCTCTGGACGTTCTCTGTCAATGAATGCTTGCAGCCATTTCTGTATTACCTTTAGTAAAACTTTACTCAAATGGGATATCAAAGATGTTGTCTGATGATTTCTGCATTCCGTTGGGTCACTTTTCATTGGAATGGGCACAAATACAGATCTCTTCTAATCAGAGGGTCTGAAAGGCTTAGTCACTCCATAATTTACGGGGTAATATTCGGATTGTCTAGTAAAATAACCTTGTATTGTCTTTTTGTCCTGTTATGAGCTATAGGCTTCCCTTTTTTTCAGTAGGGAGAAGACCTAATTGGGATGGTGATGGGTTTGGCCAGAGTGAATTTCACGGCCTCTTTCCTGAGAGGATATTAGTTTCTGTGGGATGTTCAGCTTCTAGGCTTCAATCAGACCTCGATGGGGAATGCTTCTTGGCTCTTCCCGGACTTCCGCTAGTCCACACAAGGGGTTTACCTGATTGTTGACCTCCTCAGGCCAATGTAACTGGTTTCCGGAGTTTAAATCAGTAATTGCCAGGCATGTTCATGAGGAACCTCCATCTGCAGATTTTTGGTTTCAGGAAGCTGTTTGAACATGCAACTTTGGAAGCAGGTCCTGGCAGGCAGTTATTTTCTTTCCCCCAATGAAACAGTGTAAATTTTCAAGAATAATTGGTCTTCAAGCCTCCCTGAGTTCTCAGTCACTCAGTCACTGTCATCATGAACAGAATGATGTGAAATTCAGAGGCATGCTGGCCAATGTCTCCACCACCATTGTTATTTTCAGCTGAGTTTCCAGGGGGTGAGGGGCACAGCGTCAATAAGGGTGGCAGAGGTTGATGCTAAATCATGCTGGACCCGCTTTCCTAGGCACTCTTAGTTCTCTGTAGACAATGAAGCTTGTCTAACCAGCTGTTGAGTTGGAGGGTGGCTTTTTTCTGCCAGATCCTCCCCTGAGATTTGAACATTCATTTTTCCAGTGTCCAGGTTTTTTGTAATAAGCACATGGGTCCTTGTTTAAGGCCTCTTTCCTTTTAGGGGTCCTTCCTGTGGCCCCACAGGCTTACTTCTAGTGGTCTTTTGTTGTTGTGAAGTGCTGTTGAGTCGATTCCAACCCATAGCGACTCTGTATAGGGTTTCCAAGGAGCAGCTGGTAAACTTGAACCACCGACCTTACAGTTCAAATGACTTTTCAGTCTGACACATTAGCCCACAGTGCCATACCAGGAGGGAAGGCAGTAATAGCCTGAGACTTCATGTGCTCCTGGCTGTTAAATATCTTGAAGGTGATGTCCACCAGCTGGCATGGATTCAGGTCAATTGTCCTGTGGAATTTCTTTTTAATATCTGGGAGAGATAAAAATCATGTTAACCATTCGGATTATTTTCTGAGTTCTCAGGACCAAGGTCTGTGTACTTACAGTAAGCCTGGTAGATTCATTCAAAGAATTTAGAGGGGTCCTCAGCTGACTTCTGCTGAACTGCCTGTACCATGTTCAAGCGCTTTTGTTTAGGGAACTCCCTTTTTCAGACCTCTGAGAATATACCTTTTATAGTGCTCCAATTGTGGCAGGCCCATTTAGGTTTCAATCTGTGTCAGCTAGAGGAATTGCCTTGACTGGGGGAAGGGTCCCATTCAGGTATTTCTCCATGGATGTGTGCTGTTTCGTCCCATGCCTTATCTCAGACCAGCCTTTTTCATTGCTGGTCAGGAGCATTGTCAACAGAGCCTGAATATCTGCCCAATTAAGATGATGGGTAGCAAAAATGGTGGTTATTAAATTTGTATTTTGATTAGGTCATCCTGGTGTGGCACTGTGGGTCAATGCACTGGACCACAAAGTCTGTCCGAACCACAAGGTCAGTGGTTCCAGCTCACCAGTCGCTCCTTGGAAACCCCACACAGGATTACCATGAGTCAGAACTGACCTGACGATGCTTAACAAAATCTCAGCAGTAAGTATTTGAATTTTTCCTATATAACAAGTCCAACCAAGATAGAGAAAGGAGTATGTGCCCAGTAATAACCTGCAGCTTGCCCTTCCGCATTCAATCCTATGGGCATCTGCAGAGGGGGTCTTGCCTTGCTTCTGTTCTGGGTAGCCCTCTACCAAAATGGGTCCCTTGAAGGGTATGGTATAGAGAAATCACTTCCAAACTACTTTCCTCAGCAGCTGAACATAGTCGGGCAAGTTTACTAGGTCAAGCTATACTTTTCCCTAATGATAGCTGCTGGTGCACCAGAAGTCATAATAAGACAATGCTACAATCAAAAGCTACATTTCACAAGAAAGTAACCATTCATCTCTTTGTATATTCACATACAGGGCTACTTAGAACTCTGTTTTCACCTATATTCTGTATTCCTTTTTCCTCTGCATGGCTTTCATATTAGCAGTATAAATGCATTATAGTACATATAAGTGATATAACTAACATACTTTTGGAATTCCAGGTTATTTTCAGTTTCTTAAACATAAATACAAGACAAAAACAAAGTAATTTTATAAACAAATAGACAATCTGACAGTAGTTTAATAATTCAAGCTGTAAAATGGTATAATAGTTTAAGGATCCATTCAAAGGTTATTTTTCCCATCATAGAGATCATACATTGGCCAAGCTGTATTACAATAAAACACCATTTCCTTTGATGTCATAGAAGGGTACCCATATAGAAACCAGTCAGAATTATGCCTTACAGCGCTTTTTGGGGGGAGGGGGAGGATTGAGGCCTATACTCCCATTTCAGATACAGAGGTTAATCATAACAGAAACAGAAGGGACACTTTTAGGAAATTACTTCCTGCCTACCATGGTCTAATATGCGCACCCAGAATAAAGCGAGAGAATATCAGAAGTGAAGGTGACAATGAGTGCAGGAGACACAGGGCCAAAGACTCCCAAGAAAAGGTTCTTGGCAGCGTTGCTTGGAGTGTTCAGTTACTGTGCTCCTGGACTCATCTGTCCAGGTGGCCAGTGGGCTTCCCATGGCAGCGCATTCACAACAGACAGATTGCGTCCAGACCTTGCTGTTCCTCTCCCAGGATTTTCAAGTATCTCTTACCTTTGGAGAGTTCATATAAACCCAGAACCAGGAGTCTACTCTGTGCTAGCAGTGAGGACTGTCTCCCTAATCTGTATGAGGTTCACCACCAGCCCGGTGCCAGACACACTCACTCTCACCAGTCCTGCACACAAGACCTCCCTTTCCAAACTGATTGAGGACCATCAGGCCTCCCTAATTGTAGGTACTCGGACAATGGTCAGGAGTTCAACAGGCTACCCTTTTGGTCGTTGACCAGGTCTGACTACCTGTGGGCCCACACTCAAAAGACCAGGATCAGCTGTTCCTTCACCCACTTGGTCCCTCAGGGATGGGGATCCATGATGGGTCTCTGCCCCAAAGGAGAGGGTCCATACAGTGAGAAATCTCGGCGGTGTGCACTCTTTAAGCAGTCCCCCCACAAACGAGGGTCCACCTCAGTGTCCACTGCTTCCAGGGTAGCAACAGCTCCATGGCTGGTCCTTCGAGCATAGAGAAGTCGCTCTGAAGGAGTTGCCAACCCCATGCAGGTTGTATAAAGGAAGGACTTTATTGTGCTAGCACATGGCTCAGCAGATTCATATACAGAGGTTGAGCCCCATCTTCCTTGTGAGGATATTTTATAGGGAATAGGGGTGCATTCATGAGGCTGTTTGGGATTGGTTAGTGGGGGCCAACAGCTTCATGGGGTTACCCGGGATTGGCTGGTTCAAACATACTGTGCGGAAGGATGTGTGAGCCTTCAAGCAGCAAGGCTTTACAGAAGCAGAAGCAGGTAAACATTAGCTCCGGCTTTGTTCCCTCCCGGAGGTGGCTCAAGAACAGGAGAATAGCTTGGGCAGTCACCTGAGGCTGGGGTGGTCTGTTGCTTAGTTCCTGGAATGTGAAGTTTGTTCCAGGAATGAAGTGTGGGATTGGGGGACAAGCGATCCTGCACCTGCTTCTGCAGGCCTGTCTGCCTCACTTAGACGGTCTTCCTTATTAACTAGCCAACTTTCACATGCATATGAGGTTATTGAAAATACCATGGCTTAGGTCAGGCACACCTTAGTCCTCAAACTGACCATCTTTGCTCTTCAACACTTTAAAGAGGTTTTGTGCAGCAGATTTGTCCAATACAATACATCATTTGCTTCCTTGAATGATGCTTCCATGAGTGTTGATGGTTGATCCAAGCAAAATGAAGTCATTGACAATTTCAATCTTGTCTCCGTCTATATGAATGTTATTTATTGGTCCATTGGTGAGGATTTTTGTTTTCTTTACATAGAGGTGCAACCCATACTGAAGGCTGTGGTCTTTAATCTTCATCAGGAAATATTTTAAGTCCTCTTGGCTTTTAGCAAGCAAGGTTGTATCATTTGCCTATCACAGTTTGTTAATATGCCTGCCTCCAATCCTGATGCCATGTTCTTCTTCATATAACCCAGGTTCTCAGATTATTTGTTATTCTGGTGCTCTTCATCATGTTTCAATAGTCAATAATCTGATGCTAACAGTATCCCACTGCTATTCATAAGGTTTTCAGTGACTAAATATTTGGAAGTAGTTCATCTCTCCTTCTTCTTGTTAGAAATGAATCCCGATGTCACATAAAAGACACGAGGTGAGACTAAATTACCTTGGCACAGCAAAATTTACTCCTGCAAGAGGGTGTGTGCGCATAGCCGTACATACAGGAACAGGCCAGCGAGCACACCAAGTGGGCAGTCCACCGGGTTTTTAATCCCTGATGTGAGTCTTAAGGCTGTGTCTCACCCTATTGGCTAGGGTTTTGACCGCACAATCTTTTCCCTTACCTGGTTGGCTAGTTCAAATTTTTAAGGCATGCATTCCTACTTTAGGAAAAGAAAAAGAGAGCGATCATAAATTTCTTACTCCAGGAAGTAGTTTAAAGAAAAAGAGAGCAATCATAAATTCCTTGCTCCAGGAAGTAGTTTAAAAAAAGGAGAGCGATCATAAAAAAAAAAAAAAAAATCCCACAATTGCCCCCTCCTTTTTTTATTTTGGAAGAGAGAGAAAGGAGAAAGTTCACCTGGATACAATAAACAGAAAAAAGAAAGAAAAAAAGTTTTTTTGTTTTTTTTTTCTTAGACTTCTTTATTCTTTTCTTCAAATTCTGCAAGGAGATGTTGACTTTGGTGTTCATATGTTTCTAGGTGAAAAAGGTTATTTTGGTATGAGGGTGGGGGTTGTTTGGATAGGGCTGTTTCTATGAGTTTTAGAACTAAGCCTCTTATACAGGGTATAATACAGCATACTATTAGTGTTAATACGCCAAATACGATAATTAGAGAGGTGAGGACTGAAGTCATAAGCCCTTTCCATTTTCTGAACCATTGTTCCATGATATTAGAAAAGGGGTCATCTATGCCTGAATTTTTAGCAAGTTCATTAGCTAAGGTGGTCAGCCCTTGTAATGCTTTGGTAATGGTACCATCAGGAGCTGTTATTGGGGATGAAAGTACAACATTGGACTCCAATCACAACACATACTCCTCCTTTTTTCTGCTAATATCATATCTAGGGCTAACCTATTTTCCCAGGCCAATTTGCTAGTAGGTCCTAATTGTTCTGCTATTTCTCTTATAACATCCCTGGTACAATTTACAAATCTTTGTTGATTATAATAGATGTAGTTAACCCAGTCCACATTTTTGTTAATGGTTGACCACCAGAATAATACAGATTCAAACCCTGCAGCTATTTGGTTTCTTGCTTTGAATTCATTGGACACCACTTGGGGAACTCCTATACTGTCTATGTAAATATGGGGATTGAAAGACCCATGGGGAGTAGTTACACTTCTTTTGGCTTTATGCCTGTTTCCTGTAGTCATTGGTTGATGGAATGCCAGGGTGAAAGGGATGGGCAACTGCACCAGAGAACAGGTGCCACTCCAATTTGCCAGCAAAGCCCCAAATAATTGTTTCCTGCAGTACCACCAGACATCTTCTCATGGAATAGCTAGGGCTGACTGATTTTGAAGCTCTTCAAAGAGTTTGTGCTCACTGTATCCTGTCAGGTTTCCGATGAACATCAAATTCCCCCATGTCTGGAGAGACAAGAAGTAAAATTGACATTCGAGACCGGAAGCCTAATGCTCCTCAGGGGTTGACCTGTAAGACCCCTAACATTAGGGAACAGTTGTGACAACAAGTTACAGGATTCGTTGCCCTAGGCTATGGGGTCCTGGAAGACAGCAACCAT
>NW_006408885.1:1088618-1089647 GCF_000296735.1 Chrysochloris asiatica | reverse complement strand
TACCAGAGGAGGGAGGGTGCCAGGGGGTATGATACTCCCATTTAATTCTAAGAGTATGTACAAGTCCTTTGATTATACTAGCAGTAAAATGACTACCATTATCTGAGTCAATGTTCTCAATTAAACCAAACTGAGGTATAATAGTTTCTACGAGGGTCTTAACTACATTGTTGGCAGTTGCCCCTGGTAAGGGAATAGCCTCTACCCAATGGGTAAGGTGGTCTACAATTAGGAGGTACTTGAGGTGGCCTATTTTAGGCATTTCTGTATAATCGATTTGAATGCTCTGGAAAGGTCATAACCCAGGATTCCTCCCTCCCAGAGGTGTCTGCCGTAAGGCTCGTTTGTTTGTCTTGCAACACACAAAACATGCCTCAGAAACCTGTTTAGCTAAGGTATAAATGCCCATGCAACCATAAACCCGAAGGATTGCCTCACACATTGCCTGGGACCCCATTGGCTACCTTGTTGTAATTGCATCAGGATTTCCCTCATTAGTGGTTTAGACAGCATTTCTCTTCCATCAGACAATAGCTACTTGCCCTCTGGATTCTCCTTTGCCCCTATTTTCTTCAATTGCTCTTTTTCACCTGGGGTGAAAATTGGGGTGGTAACTGGATCAGGAAGGTATGGTGTCAAATGAAAAATAGGTATCTCTGGGGACAGAGTGGGCTGTTTGGCCATTTTATCTGCTAGGTTTTTGCATCAATGTTCAAAACTGGGGCCCTTTTGGTGCCCTGGAACGTGGACTATCACTATTTCTTCAGGTAACTTTAGGCTTTCCAGTACTTGGATTATTAGCTCCTTGTGTATTAGCTTTTCTACAATTTATTGGTCCTCGTTCTACCCATATTTTTCCAAATGTGTGTACTACTCCAAAAACATATTTTGAATCCGTATAAAGTGTCCCCTCTTTTTCTTGTGTTTTAGGGCTTGATTTAGGGCAAACAACTCACAAGTTTGTACTGACCAATTATTGGGAAGTTGACCCGACTCCACCACTGTGAGGGTTTCACCATCCACTACAGC
>NW_006408885.1:1087621-1088368 GCF_000296735.1 Chrysochloris asiatica | reverse complement strand
CATCCCTTTCCAATAAGATTGCCTCATACTTTCAAATCCTGGAGTCTGTGAGCCACCTTCCCACTTTCTGATTTAAGATGGCCCTTACTTGATGAGGGGTACTGATAGTTAAATTTCCTCCAAAGGTTAATTTTCTGCTTTCTTCAGTTGGTAAGGCAGTGGTCGCTACCGACTGGATACATTCTGGCCATCCCCTAGTAACTGGGTCTAGTAGTTTGGACAAAAAGGCTACAAGCCAGCAATGTCCCCCATGCTCTTGGGTAAATACTCCCAGGGGCACTCCCTTATTGACATTTAAAAATAAATGAAAGGGCTGTTCTAACGATGGCAGCGCCAAGACAGAGGCTGTGATGAGGGCCTGTTTTAATTCTTCTACCTGTTGGATTTCCTCAGTGGTCTAGAGGAGAGGATCAGGCCCCTCCTGGGCTAGCTTAAGATAAAAATTTTTAGTCTTTAGGGCATATGAATCAATCCATATGTGACAATATCCAACAAACCCCAGGAACTTTCTGAGTTCTTTTTTGGTGCATGGCAAAAGGAGAGTTACAATTCCTTCTACTCTTTCAGGTTCTAATCTTCGTCTCCCTTGGCTGATTAGGTGTCCTAGGTATTTCACTTTAGGTTCCAAAATTGAAGTTTGTTTTTGGAGATTCGTAGCCCTTGGGAGCCCAGGAAATTTAGAAAATCTATGGTTATATGGTTATCACCAGAGAGGAGTAATTCATCTACATACTGAAGGAGGCACAC
>NW_006408885.1:1065895-1087463 GCF_000296735.1 Chrysochloris asiatica | reverse complement strand
GGGGGTCTTCCCATTCAAAGGCAAACAGGCCCCTACTGTCCTCCACCAAGGGACATGCCCAGAAGGCATCCTTTAGGTCTATTACACTAAACCACTGGCGACGGTATTGGATCCTACTGAGTAGAGTATATGGTTAGGGACTACCGGATGTTTGCTTTGCACTATTTGATTTATAGCTGGCAGGTGTTGGACTAAATGATATGAACCATCTGGCTTCTTTACTGGTAGGTAGAATTGGGGTGTTGTATGGGGACATATAAGGTTCGAGGAGTTTGTCTCGAATTAATCCTTCAATTACGGGTTTCAATCCCAACTTGCCTTCAAGGGGGATAGGATATTTTTTTCTTTTTTGTGACCTCTGAGTGGGAGGTATTTGTAGTTTCCCTCTATTCCCCTCCTTAGTCCATATAATGGGGTCAATTTGTTTCTCTTCCCATGGAGTTAGGAGGTTTAAAGATATATGAATTCTTTCTTGGTTTATATATAAGTCTAAGCCTAGTTTAACTATTAAATCTCTCCCTAATAGGTTCGTTCCTGCTTCTGGTACCAGAAGAAATTTAATAGTGGCTGTTCTCTTGTTTAATCTAACAGTGAGACGTCTCTTCAAATATCTTGGCTCTAAATCCTTTTCCTTTAACCCCTGAAATTAAAATTTTCTCAGGGGAGCATAATAGACCAGGAGGTTGGTTAAAAAGGGATGATCTGGAAGCCCATGAGTCTATTTAAAAGGTTATGATTTCTCTCTGTGGTCCTACCTCTAAATTTACCAAAGGCTCCTGGTAGGAGTTATTAACATAAAAGAGCCCTTGACCCCCCCTATTCCTCATCAAAGGTCATAAGGAGGATTATTTTCTTTTCCCTTTCACCATTCTGGGTATTCCTTTTTGAAATGTCCCCCCTCTCCGCACTTAAAACATCTGTTTTCTCTTTTTGTCTAATTACCTTTGGGTTCCTGGACCTCTGGTTTGATCCTAACAGTGGAGGTTGGGATCCTGTGACTCTTTGACTTTTAGCTATTGCTTGGGTTGCCTGTCCAAAAGTGGACAGCATGATTTTAGTTTGTTTGTCTTTGTTTCTCATCTCTTCTTACATTTACCTCTTGAGCATCCCTCAATAATTCTTCCAAAGGCCTATCTTTCCAGTTCTCTATTTTTTGAATTTCTTTGTAATATCAGGCCAGCTATTAGTGACAAAATGGAGCTTTAACATTCCTTGTCCTATATGATCTTCTAGGTCTATACCAGCATATTTCCTCATTTGTCCTTTAAGTCTTTCTAGGAATTCTGCAGGTCCTTCATCTTTCCCTTGCTGTACATCAAAGGCCTTGGATACATTTTGGGAACGGGGGACTGATTCCCTTTATTATCACCTCTCTCAGGTCTCTCATGTCACCCCTGTGAGCGGCAGAATCATTGTCCATTAGGGAATTTAATGTCGACTGCTGGGACCCTGGGGCCAGCAGGGTGTTCACGCTCCCAGGTAGCCACTGCTGCCCTGTGGATCATTGTCCTTTCTCCCCCTGAAAAGAGGATCCCAAGGATGGACATTAATTCTGCCTAGGTGTCTAACTAATTGAGGACCCAGGAACTGGTCCACTTGGTCTATGACTCCATGTGGATCCTCAAGTAATGCTCTCAATTCTTTTTTTAAATTCCTTACTTTGAAGCTAGTTATGGGTGCCTTAACAAATCCAATTCCTCCTCCCCTAAAGGGAGTTCCCTCAGCGGAAAAAGAGGCTGAGGTTGAGCTTCAGGGAGAGGGTGAAAGGGGAAATTTTGGCTATCCTTTGACATTGTTCAATTGCTTTTTTAAGTTTTGGTAATGATGGGTATTTAATGGGGACAAGGGGACTGGGGGAGCTTTTCGGGGAGGCAAATAAGGCGCTCTGGTAGTGTAGTGGTTACGAATCAGGCTGTGAACCACAAGGTCAGCAGTTTGAAACTACCAGCTGTTCCATGGGAGAAAGATGAGGCTTTCTACTCCCGTAAAGATTTACAGCCTCAGAAACCCTGTACAGGGTCTCTATGAGTCGGAACTGACTCCATGGCACATAACAACAACAAGTGCAGGGTCAAGGGTGGAGGTGGGTCTTCAGGTGAAGCTTGGGACACAGGCTGGGGGCAGGATTATAAGCTGTGTGTGGGGGGCATTTAGGGAGGAGAAGGGGTCCCATGAAGGGGGTTTGGTTTCTTGGGCCGATTCTCCTTCTTCCCTTTCTCCTTCCTTATTTTTAGCTTTAAGAGGAAAAAGGACAACTGGGCCCTGCCTCCAACAGAGAGCATAGTCAATTTCTTCCTGGGACACAGGGCTTTTATCATTTACATACTCAATCAAAAGTTGACAAATCCCATCTTCACATGTGCCAAATTTGGGCCAAAAGCTAGAGGGTTTGAGGATGGATTCCTGTGTCCAAATAAAACAGCAATACCTAATCATTTGTTGGTTTTCCTTCCTTTAGTCTAAGGGCTCTCTTTCCAGTATTTTAATATTAATCCCCAAGGAACTATCAAGGGAATTTTGCTGTTTTGGGTCCCATTTTCTCTAGAGATTCTTTTACTAGTGTTATTTCCCATCCTGGCTACCTGGTTGTGTTTACAAAGAGACTCAACTGACCCTTATACTTGGAGGTTTCTTGCTCTCTTTTATTTTTGCTTCCTCTGTCTCTGGTTGCTTCCCTCTTGGGAAGGTTGGACCCCTCTTAGCAATTGGCCTGTCAGTATAAGACCCCAACTTGGATTGAGTCCTTGACTTGATACCACCCTCAGCAGTATGAAGTGGTCACAGAACCACAGATCAGGTCTCCGCACTCGTTTCATTACGCACATCTCATTCACACACACACATCCTCCGGGATATCCCAACTACCAAAGGAAGTACCTTTTGCTCCCGCTGTTTTCCTTACCTTTGCTCGATGCACGAAATTACCTGGCTGCCACGTGGTGCTCTAGTAGACCTTTTTCCCACTTTGCCAAAGGTCCGGATTTATTCGCTTCCTTGGGAGACTTCAGCAGATCTCACCCGAGGACTACCATTACTCGACAGCAGGACGATGGTGCATGCACATAGCTGTATATACAGGAACAGGCCAGTAAGCACACCAAGTGGGCAGTCCACTCGGGTTTTTAATTCCTGAGGATAGTCTCAAGGCTGTGTCTCACCCTATTGGCTAGGGTTTTGACTGCACAATCTTTTCCCTTACCCGGTTGGTTAGTTCAAATTTTTATGGGCGCATTTCTACTTTAGGAAAAGAAAAAGAGAGTGATCATAAATTTCTTACTCCAGGAAGTAGTTTAAAGAAAAAGAGAAGGATCATAACCCCCTCTCCCCCACACACACACACATTCCTAGCCTATCTTCATCTGGAAGCTCATCTGAAACCTGTCCACTGTGGTTGACCCTGCTGGTATTTAAAATACAGATGGCATAGCTTCCAGAATCACAGCAATACACAAGCCATCACAGTACAACAAACTGAAAGAAGACAACCCCTTTCATTTATCTGAGTTACAGTGTGACTTAGGTTTGCTTAAATCAGCTTGGAGCTGTGTTTGGAATCTGGAACTGCAGAATACTGGATCACTGCAAGAAGCTTTTAGAGATCCTTTTGTCAAGATGGAAACGAAGGACTCTGGAGGAAGAAGTGAATAAGAGAGACAATGAGACCCTTTTGCTCAGGGTGAATATTTCCAGAGGTGGGACAGCTAGAGAGATTTTAAGAACTAGGATTATCTGCTATTCTCATTTAAATATGTAGATTGCAAATTCCTCTTTCCCCCTCTGTCCTCCATTTCTTTCCAAACCACAGGCACAAAGAAACCTGGGTCAGGGACCTTAATGCAAGTGATTTGTTGGGGGAGGGGAATGCCTCAAGAGAAGGGAGGTGTGAGAAAGGAAGGAGGCAGGGGAACACTAAGCAGGACTGGGGTCTCAGCTGGAGACTTCATTTAGACTGACCTCAGTGGAGCTCTGAAGCTCTAATTGCTTCACAGAATGGGTTCCTCTTTAAAGCAACAAGGGCCAGTCTTCTGTACTCCCACATAAGTCATTGGTGGCCCAGGGTAATTCTCCAGAGAGGGTGCAGCTGTGTACTCACAGCAATCCATAATCACAACAGCAGGGCGATAATCTCACGGTCTAGTAAAAAAAAAAAAAAAAATGTAGTGGGGTATTTGTTGTTGTTGTTGTTGTTAGGTATCATCGAGTCAGTACCGACCCATAGCGACCTTATGCACAGCAGAATGAAACACTGCCCGATCCTGGGCCAGCCTCACTACTGTTGCCACGCTTGAGTCCATCGATGCTGCCACTTGGCCAATCCATCTCATTGGGGGTCTTCCTCTTTTTCTCTGACCCTCCACCTTACCAAACATGATATCCTTCTCTAGCAACTGGTCCCTCCTGACAACATGTCCAAAGTATGAGAGACGAAGTTTGGTCATCTTGGCCTTTAAGGAGCACTCTGGCTTCACTTCTTTCAAAGTGGATCTGTTGGTTCTTTTGGCAGTCCATGCACTTCCAATATTCTCCTCCAACACCATAACTCAAAGGCATCAATTCTTCTACGATCCTCCTTATTCACTGTCTAGTTTTCGCATGCATATGAGGTTATTGAAAATACCATGTGGGCTACTAGTTAGCTAATAAATTCAGAAGATAGAAGGGAAATAGCCCAAATAAGTAAAACTATGTTAAAAAGAACAAAGTAGGAGGACTCACACTTTCTGATTTTAAAATGTATTATACAGAAGTCCTAGTGTGTCACTGTACCATAAAGCACTGGACCTCAAGGTCAGTTTGAATCACAAGGTCACCAGTTCAAATCCAGCAACCACTCCTTGGAAACCCTATACAGGGTCACTGTGAGTGGGAACTGACTCAATGGTACTTAAAAATAACAACATACAGGAGCCCTGGTGTGGATAAGCACTGGTCTGTTAACCTTAAGGTTGGTTGTCCAAACCCACCAACCATTCCTTGGAAACCCTATACAGGGTTGCTATGAGTCAAAAATTGACTTGATGATACTTAACAACAGCAACATACAGGACTTCCAGCAACAAATGGCAGACTAGGCAAACAAGCTAACTAGATCCTTTCAACAAAGACAAGAAAGAACAAATGAAACAGGTGAAGATGATAATCCTGAGCTTCAGAGGATAGAACAAAAAAGTGGATCAAATTCTGATGAGGAAAAGATGTTGAGCAAAATGACAAACAAGCACACAAATGGAATTGTCAGTTAGCCTGACACAGGGTGGTCAGTTTTTATTTTTGAAAGCAGCGTTCCCATTAGGAAAACTACCTGATACCAGCTCTGTTTGCCCAGGACCACACAAGTGCCCAGAACCACACAAGTGTCTATACCTATGACTAGCAACCAGAAAGGTGCAAACTTCCCCTTGTTTCCTGTACCATCTTATTGACCAGAAGTGTGGCCAACCTCTAGCCTCACCAACCAAGCAGCCAGAGATACATGCCCTTCCTCTGCACTCCCCCTTTTCTCTCCCCATGAAGTTCCTGTTCCACCTAAGTTTGGAATCAGTCTTCATGGATAAGGCCCCAGGTCAGTGCTACCCCCACATTCGGAGGCACATGTTCAGTAACAACTCAGAGCAGCAGAATATGCAGTGCTGGATGGGCACACTGACTCCAGCTACCACCTAGGCTGGCAGAAACTGGTTCCAGGACCAGGTGCCCTGATCTCAGCTGCCCCGTGGGACCACATGAACTCTGTCTAGGACCAGGCACTCCATATCAGATGGTCCTACATCAACACCTCCATGACAACTCAAGTACTCTGCCACCCCGGTTTTGCCTTTCTTTTTAAAAAATTTTTCTTTCCTTTCCCTTATTATTATTATTTTTCTCTCATTTCTTTCTTCTTTCTTTTCCTGTTTCTCATTTCTTTTTTTTTTTTTTTCTTTGCTAGTTTCTCCTTCCTTTTCCTCATCCTAATTTTCTTTTCTTTTTTTTTTTTAAAGCTATTTTATTTTTCTTACTGCTACTGTTTCTTTTTTTCTCCTGCCTATTTTTATTTATTATTTTCTCTTTCTGTGATTTTGTCTTTGATGAGAGACTGTCAATTTGCCCACTGTACTAACATCATCTGTAGCCCCATTTACTGGGCAAGGGCCATCACCCACTCCTGGATGACTTGATCACCTTTAGTTGCCTTACATAAACAGCACATTGGGAACTACACGGACACTTCCATCTTCTAACACACCCACCAGGAGACAGGTGGTGAGCGCCTAAGTTCTCTCAAGCTATCAAAGACAATAGCATACCTACCCTGTTCACTCAAATATATCAAAACCAGGCACCTGGATGAAATACACTACCATAAACCACAAATTAAATAAAAATGCAACAGTACCACAATGTCTTGGAGACAACAGAAAAGTGCAATTCAAATGAAAAAACAAAACAAAAAAACCCACACGCAAAAAAAAGAAAAAAAAAAGAAGAAGAAGCAAGAAAGAGTGCTTAAAGAAGTGAGCAAAATACAGAACTACAAAATGAAGAAATGGTATTGGAACTACATAATAATAATAATAATAAAAGATATATAAGTACCTTCAGTGAATTGATGGAAAGATCAATAAAACTGCAGATGAAATGAAGGGAAACAAAGGGAAATATTAGAAGAATTCAGGAAAACACTGTAAGAATGATTTGACAAAATAAATGAAAAATTAAGAACCATACAATAACAGCAAAGAGAAATCCACAAGATTAACACTAAGATGTCAGAAATACATAACATTGGAAAGGTAAAGGAGTAGAATTGAATCAATGTAAGAAATAGTGAGATTGAAGACAAACCTCAATACTAATCTGCTCTAGGAACAAACAAAAGAATAGAAAAATAAAACAAGAAAACAGTCTAAGAATTTTCCCAATCTGTGGGTTCTCATTTGATTCTTTTTTTTTTTCTTAAATGTATTATTGTGAATTATGTGATAATTTACATGGAAGAACATTAGTTTTACATTCATTCTATCGTATATTGTCTCATTGCCATGGTTACAATCCCCTTCATGCAATCCTTCCCCCATGCCCCCCAGGTCTTCAGCACACCATCGCTTTCCCTCTCGGGATCTAAAGTCTCCAGCTGCTCCATCGTTCCACGTCATCATCTCTGGCTCCATTTCAGGCATCACTGCTTCTCTGGGTAGGGTCCCGCTCTCTGCTCTTCTCCCTTGATGGTCCTAGGGTCCCTCCGCTCCTAGACTGAAAAGTTAATCACTCCCCTCCTTGCTATAAAATGTCTACCTTTACATTTCCAATCCTCACAATCAGTCCTGATAACAATTATTCACTATTGTATCCCAAGAGACCCTTCTGCATTTCATTGCATCAGCTCCACCTATTCAGATTGAATGCTACTCACTGGAGATTCTACCTTCCTCCAGGCCCTCTGGATCTAGGTTCCCCCTTGAAAGCTTGTAAGCCAGTCACTTCCTGCCTCCGTAGCCCCCCACCCCCCATTTTGGGTAGCCAATGTCCAAGTTGCCCATCTTTTGATGTATACAATTGTCTAATTTTTAGGAAATCTCAATAATCTAGTTTGTCTTCTGCTGTTTGTGAGTTTTTAGTTGTATTTACTAGTATATTTATCAAATTAAAAAATGGACAAAAGGCATGAACAGATTCTTCACCAAAGAAGATATTCAGGTGGCCAACAAACATGTATAAGAAATCATTTGCTGTTCCTCAAACTCGAACCAAACCTACTACCATTGAGTGGCTTCTGACTAATAGTTTCCTATATAAATAGAGTTTCCAAGACAGTCTCATCTTTCTCCTGAGAAACAGCTGGTGGGTTTGAATTGCCAACCTTGTGGTTAGTAGCCAGCACCAAACCCATAGTGCCACCAGGGCTTCTTGTGATTGTTGTTGTTTTTAAGTGCCATCGAGTCAGTTCTGATACATAGTCACTCTGTATAGGGTTTCCCAGGAGCAACCAGTGGCTTTGAGCTGCCAACTTTGTGTTTAGAAGTCCAGTGCTTATCCAACAGTACCATTCCAGGACTCCTTAGAGAAATGTAAATCAAAACATTGAGATCTCATCTCACCTTAGTATTAACAGCAAAGTTCAGGGGCAAAAAAACAACATCAAATGCTGGCAAGGGTGTGGGGAGATTGGAACTTCATACACTGCTCATGTAACTGTAAATTGGTGCAACTACTG
Source organism: Chrysochloris asiatica (assembly GCF_000296735.1). Taxonomy (NCBI): domain Eukaryota; kingdom Metazoa; phylum Chordata; class Mammalia; order Afrosoricida; family Chrysochloridae; genus Chrysochloris; species Chrysochloris asiatica. Next base: position 1,079,269 of record NW_006408885.1, on the reverse strand, counting down.
TGGAAAACAGAATGGTACTTCCTTTACAACTTGTAACTAGAATTACCATATTATCTAGCAATCACACTGCTGTTGTCAAATGCTGTCAAGTTAGTTCTGACTCACAACTATCCTCCATATAACAGAATGAAGCACTGCCTGGTCCTGCACCATCCTCACAATCTTTCTTATATTTAAGCCAATTGATACAACCACTGTAAGATTTCATTTCCTTCAAGGTTTTCCTCTTCTTTATGATTCTATTTTACCTAACATGATGTCCTTCTCCAGGAAATGCTCCCAAGGGACATTCTGACTGTACTTCTTCCAAAACAGATGTGTTCTTTCTTCTGATAGTCCATAGTATATTCAATATTCTTCATCAACACCATAATTAAAAGGCATCAATTCTCCAAACTTTCTTATTCACTGTCCAGATTTCACATAGATATGAGACTAGTGAAAATGTCGTGGCTTGGGTCAACAACTTAGTTCAAAGCCAAAACCAAAATGATGTATTGTTGTTGCCCCTGTGTCCATCCATCTTGTTGGGTAGGTCTTCCTCTTTTTTGTTGACCCTCTATTTTACCAAGCAGGATATTCTTCCCCAGGAATTTGTCCCTCCTCACATATCTAAAGTATGAGAGATGAAGTCTTGCCATCCTGGCTTCTAAGGAACATTCTGGTGATACTTCTTTTAAGACAGATTTTTTTGTTGTTCTTCTTCTGGTAGTTCATAGTACTTTCAATATTCTTTACCAACATCATAATTCAAATGCATCAGTTCTTCTACAGTCTTCCATATTCATTGTATTTAACTTACATGTAAGGTGATTGAAATTACCATGGCTTGGGTAAGATGCACCTTAGTTTTCAAAGTGACATTTTTGCTCTATAAAACTTCAAAGAAGTCCTTTGCAGTAGATTTGCATAATGCAATACACTGTTCTCTTTACTGCTGCTTCCATTAGTGTTGATTATGGATCCAAGCAAAATGAAGTCTTTCACAATTTCCATCTTTTCTCTATTTATCATGATGTTATTTAGTGTTCTACTTGTGAGGATTTTTTATTTTCTTTACATTGAGGTGCAAATCATAATGAAGGCTGTAATCTTTGACCTTCATCAGTAAGTATTTCAAATCCTCTTTATCTCCAGCATGCAAGGTTGTGTCATCTGCACATCACAAGTTGTTAATGAGTCTTCCTCAAAACCTGATGCCAAGTTCTTCTTCATATAATCCAGCTTCTCAGATTATTTGTTTAACATGCAAATGAATAAATGTGGTGAAAGGATTCAAGCCTGGTACACACCTTTCCTGATTTTTAAATCATTCATTGTCCCCTTGTTCTGATCAAACCACTGCCTCTTGTTATGTATAGGTTCCTCATGAGCATATATAAGTGTTCTGGAATACCTATTCTTCACAATGTTATCCATTGTTTGTTATGGTCCACACAGTCAAAAACCTTTGTGTAGTCAATAAAGCACAAGTAAACATCTTTCTGGTATTTCTGCTTTCAGCCACCTGATATCAGCAATGATAGCCCTAGTTTGAACTGGTAGTATTGAGGGAAGAAGTTCAGACTGCATTGAAAATGCATTGGCAAATTTTTTGTGTGTTTTTATTGTGAATTGAGTGAAGGTTTACAGAGAAGATCAACAGTTTTACATTCAACAAATCATATATTTTGCCTCATTACATGGTTGCAATCCTCTCCATGCCACAACAGTTAACAGCATTGACCTCTATTCACTTAAACCACTGCATTTCACCCTCTGCCTCCCACTAACCCCATCTTTCATCTGCCAACCTCCCTCCCATTGTATATTGCCTGCCCAATCACCCATGTAAATGTGTGTCTACCCTCTAGTTCATGATTCACTTATCCTTTTCCTCATAACCATCATAGATTGTTGTTGTTGTTTTTTCAAGAACCCCACTTATTTTTTAATACAAAAGAACACATAGGAATACATAATCATTTAAACAACCAAAGGGCACATTGTGGAAGCCAACCTCCTAGCTGCCAGCACTCAGCCGTTCTTGTTCCATGAGTCTAGAGTTCTCAGCTGCTCATTCTCTCCATGCCATCACCACTGCCTCCAGCTCTGGCGTAGTTCAGTACTACTGGTTCTTGATCATGTGGTATATTTTGAAATGACTGATCATCAACCAATACTTTTTGTTACAGTGACTCTTTGTATTCTTTCTGTCTTCTTTTGATGTTTTCTGCATCATTCAATAATTTACCCATAGATTTTGTCAATATTTCAAATTGAGGCTTGAATTTTTCTTCAATTCTTTTAGCTTAAGAAATACTGAGAGAACTAACAAGATGGCGGATTGGGTAGAAGTGCAGTGAGGAGCTCCGTCAGCAACAACACAGAATACTGGACCAAGCAGGCTCAGGGGATGGTGCCAGAACTATGAATCACATATAAAGGAATATTTAGAAGGTTAGAAGGCTGAAGGCTAGGGGAATTTGTAGTACAAGCCAGAAATCCATTGCTTTCTAATTCAAGATGCTCAGCTGTTCCAGGAGCTGCCATCTTGGAAGAGACCAAGTGGGGTAAGGATCAGAGCAGCCGTGGACGCCTGATAGAACCACGGAGATACAGGTGTGGACATTGTTTTTTTTCTGTATCTGTTCATTGGTCTTTCACTGTCTGCGCACTTCCATTCTGGTGACTAGAGGGGGTGCCTGAGTGAGTGGACACCCCGCCCCCACCCCAGGAGGGTTCTACTATGCATGCACACAGATCTCCTCAAAATTTAAAGTGACAGTTTCCATTTAAAATCAAATAGCAGCGCAAACAGCAGCTAGGAAAAAGGCCTGCCAACTGCACTGAGAGGGTCCACACTGCAAGGTCCTGGATGGAGTAGAACTAGGCTCAGGGTCATGGGAAGAGCCTGGCTGACTGGTCGGATGGGATCTGGTGGGACACTCTAACTATAGTCTTTAGTTGCCCTTCAGTATGGAACTGAACTCACTCCAGTGGTCCAATTTTCAACCAAACACAGAACGATAAGGTGAATAATAACACTAGGGAAGGTACACATGCCTTAGAATCAGCAAAGAGGTACCATTTGCCCAAGGATAAAGCCCAGAAGGCTGGAAGGGTTAGAAAAGAAGGAAATCCAGAAAAGGGAAACCTGGGGAGGAAATAGGGTAAGTAATGGGAAATAGGAGTCCTGGTGTGGTGCTGTAAGAGAAGCAGTGGACCAAAGTTTGGTTTGAACCATAAGGTCTGTGGTTTTAAATCATCAGCCACTCCTTGGCAACCCTATACAGGGTCGCTATGAGTCAGAACCGACTTGAGAGCACTTAACAACAGCAATATGGAATCAAATTGACAAAAGCAATTCAAATTTTTAGATAGAAAACTTAGGGGGCAGTAAGTTGATATTAATAAGGGAGGAGCAACTCAGAAAAAATGGGTTGCACAACTTAAAGAATGAAATCAATTGTCGGACTGAATTGTACATGTGGAAACTTTCAGTTGGTGTATGTTTTGCTGTGTATATTCTCCACAAAATAACAAAACAATTTTTAAAGAATTTAAAAGTGAAATAAATGCAGAAGGAATGTTAGATTAGGAAATCACCACTTTGCTACCCTCAGTGAATTAATTGATTCAGGCAAAAAACATTAGTGGATGCTAAAACCTTTTGTGGAAGGTTGTTGGGAAGCAGGATATTCACCCAGTCTCCAAGTCTCAACACAAATTTCTTGTTCATTACAAGGGGGAAACTGTATTTCAATGACAAGATCTGGCAGCCACTACCTTAATCAAACGACCAAATTTAGCATCACAAATAGTGGGACAAACTGATATGATGACCCTTCAACTTTATCTTTAATTAAAGCGGTATTTCCTTGATTATTAGTCCCCTTTTATCTGCTCTCACTGCCCCTTGTTACCATAAATACACTTTGTTTGCTATACATTTGCCTTTTCTTATCTTTTTATATAAGTGGTAGCAGTGGTTATGTGCCATGGAGTTGGTTCCGACTCATAGCGGCCCTGTATAGGGTTTCCAAGGCTGTAAATCTTTATGGGAGCAGAAAGCCTCATCTTTCTCCCATGGAGATGCTGGTAGTTTTGAACTGCTGACCATGAGATTAGCAGCCCAACTCGTAACCACTACACTACCAGAGCTCCTTTTTATATAAGTGAGGTCATACAATATTTGACCTTTGTGATGGATTTATTTCACTCATTGTGAAATAAACAAACGTCTTCATCTGTTGGCGGGCATTTAGGCTGTTTTTACCTTTTGAATATTGTGAATAGTGCTGCAGTGAACATTGGTCTAACAACTGAGAAATTTCTAATGCTGAAATATCACATGATCAAAATCCTTACCCATTTTGTGAATAAATATGTCATGATAGTATACACATGTCTTCTGCTTTATTACAACGATTCCAGGAATCTTCTATCTTAAAATAATGGATGCTAAAATCACCACTCAGAGATGCTGACATATGTCTACCTTTGAAGGTAAACTGCTTTTGCTGCTCTTCACTTGTCTTTTTTCCCCCTTCACTTCTCATTGATAAAAACTTCTCAGCTAAAATTTGGCAACCGCTGGAGAAGAATGGCACTCTGTTAGGAGGAGAGTCAGCCATGGACCCAAAACCAAAAGGGTAATTGAAGGATGACGGTCCTATAGATGGTGGAACAACTCTTAGCTTTATGTGACTCTTCACTTTCTGACTCTTACCTGTAGGATGGAGGTGATTTGAGCCCCTTACTCCCCAATTATTACCGTGCCTTCCCCCCACCAATTCCCACCATAGGCCTGAAGAAGCAGCAGTAGCTGGCCTTGGAACTTTTATACTGCTGAGATTACTCAGGTTATCCACTAAAGGCTTTGTTAAGTAGGTTGCAAGCAGAAGGGATTTTAAAGCCATTACCTCTTTACAATAAGCTCTGGACTATAAACCACAAGGTCAGTGGTTCAAGCCCACCAACAGCTCCATGGGAGAAATACAATGCTTTCTGCTCCCACAATATTTAAGCCTTGGAAACCCTATACAGGGTTGCCATGCTTCATAACTGACTCGATGGCACTTAAAAAAAAGTGGAAGGGGGATTGGAAGAGAGTCATTTGGAATGGAGGTAGGAAAAAGGAAACTCAGTAGGAAGAGGAAGTATGGGGAAAGAGGTTAAAGTGACATTAATAGATTTCAGTATGTGAAACATGATATAACCTTCCACAGCAAATAACAACAATTTTCATGTAATCAACAATAAAACACTTGCCTTACATCAATAAATTTTTGTTGGATTAGGTAGCTACTTTTATACAAAAATGTTTGGACCTGGCTTCAAAGCAGAAGAAAAGAACCACTCCTGAATTAATTTTTGAGCCGTTGTTAAGAACCTCTTTCTAGAAAATAGTTTGCCCGTAGGGATGAGGGAGAGGTGTGGATTCAGGGAAGGATGTAACATGCCCCAGAGTGCTAGGAGAATAGGGTGTGGTGGGGGAAAATCCTGAGGTATTTGGTTGGATAATGAGAATAGAAGCTTCTAATGCCAGGTAGGGGAGCATGGTGGCTCTGTAGGATAAGCTCTGCACTGTAAACCATAAGGTCAGCGGTTCAAGCCTACCAGTCACTCCATGGGAGAAATATGTGGCTTTCTGCTCCCACAAAGATTTAGCATCTCAGATACCCTATTCAAGGTTGCTATGAGTCGGAACCGACTTGGCGGCACTTAACAACAGCACCAAATATGAAAACTAACCCCTACGGTGACTAGTGGAGATCTCTAGGTTTTTGGAGCAGAGGAAGTTTCTGGTCCAAACCATCCTTTGGGAAGCTGGAGACAGGTGATGATGAGGCCCATTCCTAAAATATAACTTAGTCAAAATGCAGACATCTAAATCTGTGGGCCATCCCCACTTCACTGCCTGGCCCCTCAAAGGAGGAACTTCCTTCCTCCAACTTCATGTTTTTATCAGGAGGGACACTCAGTATAACAGTCTTGGCCCGTGCGTGATTGGTACCTTTTCAGTCAGTAGTTCAACGTATGACACTTAGTGGCTCTGTCCTCATCTCTCTTCAAGGTCTGCCTCCCTGTCTGCATAGAACATGTACTTTCTTATATGGTAAACTTAATAATAAAGGGTCAAGTCTCTTCCTGTCTTTTGTTATGTTCAGCAAGTTGATGATACTTCCCTCATGATGTCACGATGTCCACCTCAGCTTCAGGTATCACGCCCCCACCCAACAGTATGCCCAACTGGAAGAAGGCAGGGTACAGAAAGGGATCTTTTTTGTGTGGCTTTTATTTTATCATGAAGGCAAAGCTTTCTCAGAAGCCAGAAGCAGTCTTCTCCTAGAGTCTCATGGACTAGCTGAGTCACATCCCCTCCCCAGGTCAAGTCTTGACAAAAAGGAGCAGGATGGCCAAGACTGGTTTAGACAAGCAGGTTCCATTCCCTGGCCTTGTTGCATGGTTTTTCAGAAACCAGCCCTGCTTACACCTTTGTAGAGAGTCCCTTTGTGAAAGCTTCTTCAACTACCCCATTTGTGTAGCCATCTGTCTCCTGCCAGGACTGACTGAGGGCTGGTTGCTGCATATGCATTGTGAGTGTGCTGCATTTCCATTAGGGTATGTGTGTGTGTACGTGTGACTGCGCAGCTGCAGATCCACACAATGAGATTTATTTCATCTATTGTTCTGGGGCCCTGCACTCAGGTCCCCACCTGCTCTCCTTAAATCCAAAAAATTCCCAGTGCAAAACAAAACCTCCAGATGGAATGAACCAGCTGGAAAGCAGAAGTGGCTCAAGCAGAAAGTCAGGATCAGCTGCTTTAGCCCCAATTTCCTTTATATGCTTTTTAGAGTTTTAAGCTTCAGTTTTAGCATTGGATTTAACTATTCAGCTAACAGGATGACAGTTTAACAGGAAAAACAGCTAGAAAATGGCAGAAGAGTGTTCCCTGGAGCCAGGATTCTCTGTACCCCAGCAGTTTTCCCAGGGTTGCATCAAAAGAAGGTCACCGTTTGATTGGGAGGCCAGAAAGGCAGGGAACATGATAGGCAAAGGTTTCAGTGTGAAGAGAGAGAAAATTGCTCATCAAAACCACTGGGTCACAGAGCTCTCAACAAGGGAGACTGCGGTTGCTAAGATCAAGGCTTGTTCAGCCTGTGTTCCCATGTCTTCAGTTATTCTTCCTACGTATACACATTTTCTTACACACAATTACACAATACCATGCTGACATAAACACACACCCTCACATTTGTATTCTCACTCTGAGACACATACATATACTGTCACTTATGCACTTAGACACATATGCTCTCTCTCTCACACACACACATATATATTCTCTTTCTCCCAGAAACACAGAAACAAAAACAATAGTATATAAGCCTCAAGAGAAGAAGATCATGTCTATTTTATTCACCACTGAATTCATATCACCTAGCATAGGGTCTAAGGAGTTCTGGTAGTGTAGTGGTTACGAATCAGGCTGCGAACTGCAAGTTCAGCAGTTCGAAACTGCCAGCTGTTCCACAGGAGAAAAATAAGGTGTTCTGCTCCTGTAAAGACTTACAGTCTCGGAAACCCTGTGCAGGGTCGCTATGAGTTGGAACTGACTCCACAGCACACAACCACAGCATAAGGTCTGGAGTCCTGGTGTGGCACTGTAAGATAAGCACTAGACAACAAGGTTGATATGAATGACAAGATGGTGGTTCAAACCCACGAGCTGCTCCTCGGAAACTCTATACAGGGTTACTTTGAGTCAGAGCTGACTGACAACAACAATAGCATAGGGTCTGGCACCAAGTAAGTACTTAAAAAAATTGGTGAATGACTAAGGAAATTAATGAATAAGAGTTCCCGTTATGTATCAAGTTGTTACATATTTAGAGAATCAAAAAGACAAATGATTAAGAACAAAAGCTCTAGGACCAGAAGACCTACATTTCATTCCAACTTGTATTACTTGTGTGATCATCAAAGTGCTCATTTTTCTTCTGTGCCTGTTTTTTCATCCTAAAAATAGGGAAATAATACTACCTACATATAGGTCGGTAGCGTAGTGGTTACGAATCGGGCTGTGAACCTTAAGGTCAACGGTTCGAAACTACCAGCCGCTCCGCGGGAGAAAGATGAGGCTTTCTACTCCCGTAAAGATTTACACCCTCGGAAACCCTGTACAGGGTCGCTATGGGTCGGAACCGACTCGACGGCACTTAACAACAACAACAACAACACATATAGGTCAGAATTGACTAGATAGCACTTAACAACAACACATATAGGGCTAGAACCCTAGTTGTTGTTGTTATGTGCCATGGAGTCGGTTCCGACTCATAGCGACCCTGTACAGGGTTTCTGAGGCTGTAAATCTTTACGGGAGCAGAAAGCCTCATCTTTCTCCTGCGGAACAGCTGGTAGTTTCGAACTGCTGACCTTGCGGCTCGCAGCCCAATTCGTAACCACTACGCTACCAGAGCTCCTTAGAACTCTAGTAGCATAGTGGATTACAAGCTGGGCTGCTAACAGAAAGGTCAGTAGTTTGAATTCACCAGTCACTCCTCAAGAGAAAGATGAGGCTTTCTAACCCCATAAAGATTTACAGCTGCAGGAACCGTATACAGGGTGGCTGAGTTGGAACTGACTGGATAGCGCACAATCACCACCACCACACATGGGATTGATGTGGGCATTATATTAGTTAATGCATGTACCAGATCTACAACAATACATAGAAGAGTGAAATTACTCAATGATGACTAGTTATTTACATCATCCCAAAGAAACCTATCAAATGAGATTACTATTTGTAGCTAAGAAAACTGAGGTTCAGATAGGAATGTGACTTACCAAAGGTCACACAGCTAGAAGGTAACAGAATTGAGATTTGAACTGTACTGCATAGCTCAGAAGATGGAGCCCATTCTAATATCCCATAGGTTGTTTTTATCTCCTTAGCGTGTGACCTGTCCAGTCCTTGAGTGTAGATGTTGCTGCCTGGGTGGAGGCAGCCTGGTTAGTGGCCCACCTAACATGGTAGTCAGGATCTAGGGGCTCAGAAGGGGCTATGAGAGTGGGGGAAGGGAAGAGGGCTACTTTGTAGGGGGACTTGGCACCTGCTAGCCCTGAGCCCTGAGCTTTGTGTAGGAAGATTGTCTGGGCATCCTGGAAAGCTTTATTTGGTTGTGTTTTGATAATTCATTGCAACAGCCACACAGAACTCAGACAGCATACTTACAGTTATGAGTGAGGTTTATTAGTAAAGTTAACAGGTTACAGTGAAGGGCTAGAAGTGTTCAGGATACAGTTGTTTGATCAGGACAGTCTCTTGTCTGCTATGCCCACAGGCAGGCCTCTCTCAGGCCTGTTGGCCTCTGCTCTGCTCAGGCAAAGTTACAAACTTTTTTATGACTGTTGATAAATGCCCAAATGGAACTTCATTCCACTAATAAGCCTCAGCCTGAAGGCACTCAACTATCTCCATGGGTCAGTAAATCTAACTCCCCAATTAAGTGTCTACAGGTTCCTCACTCCACATGAGACCCTCCTGCCAAAAGACCCTCAGCTTTTCTTGCTCTGTAGACTAGGAAGCCCACAGTTGTGTCTGGTGCTCTGACTCTTACTTCTGCTGCGGTGGCTCCTTGTCACTTGTCTGCTACTCCTCTCTGTCCCTGGGTCAAGGAGACTCAATGCACAGGAATGTCAGTGACTAAAGTCCCGCTCCACTCCTGACTCTTCTTCCTTGAAGGTAGTGAGATTCCCTCCTTATGCTTCTGATCTGGTACATTTTACACCCATCAGGATGGGTACCATTGACAGACCTTCTCGTTAGATTTCCAAGTTTTTACAATCAAAATCCTATTAACAATCACTTAAAACGGAATCATATAATTCTGTTAGCATCATCTCTTAACCAGATCTATCAAGGGAAAAAATGGTCATTTGGTAGAATTGAAAAAACTATGGCTTGAAGAGTCATGTTAAATAACTTACTGGGTCGCACTCATACTTGAGCCAGAGACTCCCAGTCCAACACACAATTCCTTAGACTATGCAGCAAAGCTACAGAGCTGCACAAACCATTTCCTGCCAAGGGACACTTAAGTTTCAGTTTTATGAATTCATTAAAATGCGCATGTAAACTTTTAAGAAAATAGCATTATGCTGTAATAGAGCTACAAATTGACATGATTCCTTAGAGAGTGCATTGCTAATTCTAGTTGTCTACTCAGCAAAATGGTTTTCCATCATTTTGTATTTGCTAGCAGTGGGAGGGAGGTTGGACCCCGATCTACAGTGAGCTAGGAACAGCTACTTGGACAGAGAGCGCTGTAGATAATCACTGTGAGGGGAAGGAGAGGTGAGTGGCTGCCAGGACCGGCATTTGGTGGCTGATAGTGCCTGCAATGGAATAGTTGTGCCTAGCCCTATGAACCTTGAGGGTGCCTAAGCTTCTCCAGAGCCTATGCTGTGAGCTGTGCCTGGCTTTGGTCATCCTGAAGGCGGCTGGGGAGCTTTACCCTCCTCCCATCATTTCTATCATCCCTTCTCAGTCAAACTAAACAAAATACCATCCGAGTGGAAACCTTGCATTTACATTGAAACTATAGTGTCTAGACAGCTCCATCTCCCGCAAGGTCCTCCCACAACCCATAATGCAGCTGGCACAATTCTATGCTTATTTGTATCTGTGTCTGTCCCAAAAAATTTGATTATGAACTCCTGAAATTAAAATTCACATCTGATTTGGTTAGAGCCTGAATTACACTAGGAACAATCAGCGCATTAAGATCTGCCAATCTAGCGGCTGTTACTAAGGGGTGGTGGCTGCAGGGGACGGAGCAGAGTCCCAAAAGGGAGTGTCTCAGGAGAGCAGTCCTCCAGAAGGATGGAGAGGGCTGGGCAGACTGAGAAGCACAGGACACTATAGGCTAGCATCATCCGGAGAAGGGCTTGTGTGCCTGGATTAGGAGTTTTCTGGACAGATTTCAAGTAGAAGTGAGCATGTTCTTTTTCTGGAGATTATTGTAGTCGTGGTGATAATAGTAATGTGAAATGATAGAGGGATTGTCTCCAGCCCTTCCCTGCTGCCCATTAATGAGGTTGAAGGCTGCACGGGGGCGGGGGGGGGGGGGGAGGATCCTCCCCCCTTCTCCAAGTCCTACCTCCCCCTCCCCCCATCTCCAAGTCCTACCTCCAGACAGGTAGGACTGATGGAGACCTGAACAGGAAATAGGGGAATGTCTGAATATGGTTTGTCCTCTCATTTCATCATCAACCAACAGAATGCAGATCCCATTTCTGTGATGACAATTCTGGGACTTAGAAAGGAAGCTAACCTGCCCCTACCCCACTGCTCTTGAGCGGGATGGCTTACACTTTCACACTGCTCTGCAGTGTGCTGCGAAGCTGCGTGCGAAGCTGCATGTATGGCTTGGTGGGAAAGTACCACACTGCAGGGGCACTGGAGACAGCAACCTCCTGAGTTCATGCCCATCTGGGAATGCAGATGCTTTGGCCTGGTTGGCAATATGTACATGTTCCCCCAGGTTCACCAGCACAACCCTTCTCCCTAATGCCTAGTGGTAGGTAATTAGGTAGTTTCCAGCCTCTGTTAATACAAACCATGCTACAATGAAACTTTCGTACATGTGATTTTATGCACCTGTGCAAGTGATTCTGAAGACTAAATTCCTAAAAGTAGAACTGCTAGTTCTTAATTTTCTATAAAACAAAAACAAACTCATTGCTGTGAAGACAATTCTTATTCACAGGGACTAGGGTACCTTGTATTTACTTGGTATGGGTTTCTTATCCAACATCTTTTTAATTCCCACCGAGTGATTGGATATAGTCCTGGTGTGGCATCCAGCAGAATAATGCACTAGATCGCAAGGTCAGCTTGAGCTGCAAGGTCAGCGGTTCAAACCCACCAGCTGCTCCTCGGAAACTCTACACAGGGTTGCTATGAGTTGGAACCAACTAAACAGTACTCAACAACAAATAAGGTGCATGGGACTTTAAGGCTGGGATTGTTTTGCCATCCAGCTAGGTTTAAAAGGAGCCATCTAAGAAGCAGGAAAAGATGACCCCAGGACCATCAAGAAGGAACATCATGAGTGGAGCATGAGATCCCTACCTGATAAAGCTGTGATGGCAGAGGCAACAGCAGAGACAGGGCTGGCTCTACGCCCATGGACAACTGAGTAAAGCTGAGTGCCTAGAGCTGGAAACTGGCTTGCAGAATATGCCCTTTGGGCATTCACAGATTGGCTAAAAGAGCTTTGCAACACTTGGTAGAGCAGGGCAGAGGCCAAGGGGTCACATGGCTGAAAGGGCAAAGACAAGAGTGAGGCATGCCTGCAGCATGGCAGGTAAGAGGCATTCCTGACTGAAGAACTGCATCCTGAGTTTTTCTGATCCTGAATTGTACCCTGTTCACTTCCCTAATAAACCCCATAATCATATTATAATGAGTTCTGTGTGGCCATGGCAATGGATTATCAAACCCAAATGTGAAGCAGAGAGTACTGTGGGAGTGATGGTTGGTGTCAGAATAGTGTAAAGAAGGTTGTAGGGTGGAGGCATGTCTGACCCCCATCCACTTCATAAGAATCTATGTTGGGCTGATTTTGCGTTTGATTTTCTCTTCCCTATATGAAGTCAGGGGTTTCAAACCCTACATGGGTTTTGAAACAACTCTGTGTATTTACACAGTAGAACTGCTGCAGTGGTGCAAAATTTGAACCACCAACCTCCATGTTAGGAGTCAAGTGCAAGCTGCATCATCCAGGGACCTTTAAATTTCTATGTTGTTGTTGTTGTTGATAAGTGCTGTTGAGTTGGTTCCAAACCATAGTGATCTAGAATAGGTTTTCCAAGGCTACAAAGCAGAAAGCCTCATCTTTTTGCCATGGAGCAATGTGTGGGCTCCAACCTTGTGGTTGGCAGTCCAGCACTTAATCCTATAGAACCAATGAACTATTCTTAAATTTCTTGAGATTCTACTAATTTGCCCATCTAAAAACCTGCATCAATTTAAACTCTTACCATGAATGTATGAGATTGTTAATTTCCCCACACCATTGTTTATGTGGGGTGTTAGCTTACACTTTAGTCAGTGTAATCAAGCATCAAAAATTTTGTCTGAATTTTCATCTGCAATTTCCTGAATATATCCTATCGAAAGTTAGATTGTGAGGGTGACACAGGACTGGGCAGTGTTTTGTTCTGTTCTAGGGTCACTATGAAGGAGCTCTGGTAGCGTAGTGGTTACGAATCAGGCTGCAAACCGCAAGTTCAGCAGTTCGAAACTACCAGCTGTTCCGCGGGAGAAAGATGAGGCTTTCTGCTCCCGTAAAGATTTACAGCCTCGGAAACCCTGT
>NW_006408885.1:1064498-1065085 GCF_000296735.1 Chrysochloris asiatica | reverse complement strand
CTCTCTTCCCATGAATCTAGAGTCCTCAGCCGCTCCCCATCTCCATGACCCCATCTCTGCCTCAGTCTCTGGCATAGCTGCTTCTCTGTATAAGGTTCTGCATTCTGTTTGTCCTCTTCTCCCTTGATGGTCCTAAGGTCCTGTTTCTGGATTGTAAGATTAACCACTCCCCTGTTTTTGTTACAAAGCTTCTACCTTTACAATTGTGACTGTCGCAATTAGTCATCATAACAATTATTCACTATTGAATCATGAGAATCTTATCTCCATCTCTTTTCACCAGACCCATCTAGACAAGATGAAATCTATTCAGTGGGGACTCTTTCTTTCCCCCTATACTCTTATACTAAACTCCCTCTTGAAACCTTGTAAGCCAGTCACTTCGTGCCTTTATTGCCCCCTCATTTTAGGTAGTCAATGTCTAAGTTGCCCGTCCTTATCTACCCTGTGCACAGAGCAGATAGCATTGATACTTGATGTGAAGACTCTTTCCCTCTCTGTTGGTATTTAGAGTCACTACCTCTGTGAGTGTAGGTCAGGTTCATCAAATTGTAGCAATTTACCCTTGTTTCCTTTATGAAAAAAAA
>NW_006408885.1:1062216-1064118 GCF_000296735.1 Chrysochloris asiatica | reverse complement strand
GCCAGCAAGCTTACATGCTTGTTTTTGTGTTCCCTTTGAGTTTCAATCTTAGAGGGGAGTTTGTCCTGAAGGAACTTGATTGCTTGCCTTGATATCTTCTTGGCAAACAGCTTGCTTATTCTTGTAGTAGCCAGTCATGCTGACATTTTTGTTTTGGGTTCTTCCTGATGATCTTTCTTTGAGGATATATCTTCTGTCACTGTAGCTGTTCCAGGCTGGTCTGCTTCTCCTTTCTAGTGGAAATGTTCCACCTCATAAGGTTCTAGATGGGACTCAGGATTCCACTTAAGGTCCTATTCGCTGTAAAGGCTTTGCAAGAAGCCTATTTCACTGGTCAAGTTGTAGAACCCCTTTTAGGTATTCCAATCAGTTATAGGCTGAAGACAAGCTTACAAGTTTTTTTTAATCATGTTACCCAACATTCCTTTCTATCCCACTCAAGTGTCCATTTTACAATAGTAGGCAAGGGAAACCAATATTCGTAAGACAGTCAAGCATTTTATTATTATTTCCCCTCTTCAAGCTGTACCTAGATCCCTGTATCACAGAGCCCTGTTGTTACAAGTTTGAGCATGCATCACTATTTACCTCTGTCCCACTAGGCCATGCAAACCTGTCTCAGTGTTCCCCTATCTATCTTGTTCTTCCGCCTCCCCCCGCTTCTTGTATTGCCCTCCCCAACACCCAAATTAACCCCCCTATCCCAACCCCATTGTTATGGTTAGCTTATATTCCATTAATTCTTCCCTCCATTTAAGACAGTCTATTTTATCCTGTAATCTACCTGCCGTTCCCACCACCTGGATCTTTGTTCCTTTGTGTTTATCTTCTTTCCCATTGTAATTGTTTTGATCATAGACTGACCTCCCAGATCCTCTGTTCTTATAATTTTATTCTGTTCTGGACTCTTCCATTTGTTGATTGAGTTCAGAGTGATGCTGCCACGTACATCATTCTCTAGTTGTTGTCTGTTTTTGTTGGCTCTCAGTAAGGAGCTCTGGTAGCATAGTGGTTACGAATCGGGCTGCGAACCTTAAGGTCAGCGGTTCGAAACTACCAGCCGCTCCGCGGGCGAAAGATGAGGCTTTCTACTCCTGTAAAGATTTACACGCTCTGTACAGGGCCGCTATGAGTCGGAACCGACTTGACGGCACTTAACAACAACAACAACAGTCCACAGAACTTCCTTTAGGATATTTTTCATAGCAAGATTGGTTTTGTCAAAATTCCTTAGCTTCTGTTTATCCTGGAATGTTTTGATTACATCATCATATCTGATTGACAGGTTTTCTGGGTAGCGGATTCTTGGGTGGCAGTTTTTTTCTTTCAGGGTTTTATATATGTCTCCCCATTGCCTTCTTGCCAGCATGGTTTCTCTTGAGAGATCCAAGCTTAACCTGATTTTCTTGCCTTTGTATGTTACACTTTTCTTTGCCCTGGCTGCTTTCAGGATTCTGTCTTTATCTTTGATTTTGGAGAGCTTGATTATTATATTTCTTGGTGATTGTCTTTTAGGATCTATTCTTCTTGGGGTTTGTTGAGCTTCTTGAATGCTTATCTTTTCCCTTTTCAGGATGTTAGGAAATATTTCTTCCAGAAGCTCTTCAACTATCTCCTCTGTGGACTTGTGTGATTGTTCCTGTTCTGAAATGCCAATGATTCTTAAGTTATTCCTCTTCATGGTGTCCAACATGAATTTTAGGCCTTCTTCAGATTTTTTTATCCTTTTTTTGTGTTTGCTTTTCTATCTTAGTAGTGGTGAGAGATTTATCTTCTAGCTCACTAGTTCTGGCTTCTATCTCTTCAATTCTACTCTTTTGCCCTTTCAGTGTACTGTCCATTTCTGATATTCTATTATTAATTGTTTAGACCTCTTTCTGTAGATTTTGAATTGTTTTCAGT
>NW_006408885.1:1042853-1061456 GCF_000296735.1 Chrysochloris asiatica | reverse complement strand
TAGAAAACAATGGATTTCTTGCTTCTGCTACAAATTCTCCTAGCTGTAAGCCTTCCAACCTTCTAACTATTCCTTTATATGTGGTTCAGAGTTCTGGCACCATCCCCTGAGCCTGCTTGGTCCAGTATTCTGTGTTGTTGCTGATGGTGCTCTTCACTGCACGTCTACCTGATCTGCCATCTTGTTTGCTCTCTACCTCATAAACCGTTATTAGATGTCCACTCAGAAGCCTTTAATATCCCCGTCACTACTCACCGAAGTAGGATGTAGAACATCATATTCGTAGATTATATTATGCCAACTCATCTTGGAGACCTCTGAGTAGTATTATACACTGCTGAAGGTAGTGTTTCCATCTCTCTAACCCCAAAACATGGAATGTATGAACTATGAATCTAGAAAAATTGAAATTGTCCAAAATGAAATAGAATGCATAAACATCAGTATCTTAGGTATTGGTGGTGGTGTGCCATGGAGTCAGTTCTGACTCATAGTGACCTTACTAGAGTTTCTGAGGCTGTAAATCTTTATGGGAGCAGAAAGCCTCATCTTCCTCCTATGGAATGGTTGGTAGTTTCGAACTGTTGACCTTGAAGTTAGCAGCCCAACTTGTAACCACTATGCTACCAGAGCTCCTTAGGTATTAGTGAGCTGAAATAGACTAGTTTTGGCCACTTTGAATCTGACAATCACATGGATTACTAAGCCAGAAATGACTGATTAAAGAGGAATGGCATTCCATTCATCATCAGAAAGTACATATCAAGATCTGTCTGGAAGTACAATGCTGCCTGTGACAGGATAATACCCATACACCTACAAGGAAAACAAGTTAATTCCAATAGTATTCAAATTACGCACCAAACACTGAAGTCAGTGATGATGAAATTGAAGAATTCTACCAATATCTTCAGTCTGAAATTGATTAAACATGCAATCAAGACGTATTGATAATTAATGGCAATTGAAAAGCAAATGTTGTAAAACATGGTCTCGAGAGAATATTGCAAGACCAATGACTTGTTCATTGCAAATATGTTTTTAAAATAACATAAAATACAACTATACACAAGGACCTCATCAGATGGAACACATAGACTTGACTATATCTGTGGAAAGAGACGGTGGAAAAGCTCCATTTAACCAGCCAAAACAAGATTGGGGCAGACTGTGGAACAAACTATCAATTGCTCATATGCAAATTCAAGCTGAAGCTGAAGAAAGTTAAAACAATTCCACAAGAGCCAAAATATGACCTTGAACAGATCCCACCTGAATTTAAAGATCATCTCAAGAACAGATTTGATGCATTAGACACTAAAGATCGATGACAAGAAGAGTTGTGGGATGACATCAAGAACATCATACAGAAAGAAAGCAAAAGCTTATTAAGACAAGAAAAAAGGAAAAGGCCAAAATGGATGTCAGAAGACTCTGAAATTTGATCTCCATTGTAGAGATGCTAAAACAAATGGAAGAAATGAGGAGGTACAGGAGCTGAACAAAAAATTTCAAATGTCAGCTCGAGAAGACAAAGTCAAACATTATAACAAAATCTGCAAAGACCTGGAGTTAGAAAACCAAATGGGAAGAACATGCTAAGTATTTCTCAAGCTGAGGGAACTGAAGAAAAAATTCAAGCCTTGACTTGAAATACTGAAGGAATCTGTGGGCAAAATATTGAATGATGCAGAAAGCATCAAAAGAAGATGGAAAGGAGACTTGCGGTTTGCCACGCTGGCCAGACGGCACGGGTGAGTGAGGCTCCAGGTTCGGGGGAGGGGAACTCACGAAAGAAACCTTCCTGTGGCGAACCCACAGCCTTACAGCCACCATAAATCTCAGCACGTCAAAATCTTGAACTCGATTTTTAAATAAAAATCACTGTACTGAGGAACTACTGGCTTTTTAAACTTGTACCCGCCGCTGCGTGCAGCACAGCCCCAACTCCTTTGAGCTTGGGGGGTGGGGCTGGAACCAACTCGCGTGGAAAACGGTGCTTCCAGTAATTATTGAACAGGGGGAGCCACTGGAGACAAGGGGAAGAGAAAGTGAGGGTCATCTGCCCCACCGTGTATGGGGCAAGGACTGTGTCTGCCCGCCCCATTAACCCCTTGTTCCCCACACGCCCACCTTCCCAGACCCGGACCAGTAAATCACAGATATTCCTGGTTACCTTTCAGTCCATAAATTCATCATTTGCTTCAATCTTGCTTAAAAGGTTGATGAAGAGATCAGCTTTTTCAGTAAAACTTTCCATAACACTTTTGGCACCTATTGAGCCAAAAGTTTGCTGAGGCCAAGATGTTCATTCACTTCAAATTAAAAATGTTGAACTACGTGAAATCCCAACTCCAACAGCTACCAGATCAATGATAATTCCACGGTCTTCTTCCATCAGGTTTTGGACTCCAGCTGTAGTTACCTCATTCATCACATACTGGTGACAATCTTTCTTCTCTTTGCTCATTTTGAGGTCTTCTTGACTATCCTTAAAATGCTTGATACATCCAAAATCTGTTGTTTTATGATGGCCAGTATTCCTGTATGCTTGATGGCAAAGCTTCGATGATTTGGGAAGATGTCCATTTGAGTTTTGTTAAAACTTTGGCACCCTCTTTTTGGAGGCAGCCTTATACTAAGACAAGTATAGTACTGATAGAACTCAGTCTACAGCAATCCTCTGATCACGGAAACATGTTTACACACGTTATTTTTTAAAAAAATAAATCCAGGTTTGTACGAACTACAACTGTTTTGCCTTACCTTCATATTCATTCAGTTTTTCAGCCCTACTATTAAACTGTTGTTTTCCCTAATTTAGCAGTTAACTTTTTGTCACACAGCAATATCACAGAGTCTGCGTAAAGTAAAAGCAACCGCGCTTTACTGAGTAAGGGAGATGATCCAGACATGGAAGACATCCAAATTCTCAGAGTTAAAATGGCTGCTCTGCCAGACAATGAGAAGAAAGTTAGAGCAGGAACTAAAAGTTACAAAATCATAATTGGCTGACAGATCATTGTTGTTGTTAAATGCTGTCAAGCTGGTTCCAACTCACAGTGTTTCCAAGAAACCACTGGTGATTTTGAACTGCCGACTTGATTTTGTGGTTCAAAATGACCTTGCAGTGCAGTGCTTATCATACAACGCCAAACCAGATAATTAGGAGACTCAAAGGCAGAATATCTATAAGTAGGGATTTAACAGGGACTAGTGGATAACACATATGCGGCTGACAAGATGGGTCAAAGTACACAATTGCCAGAACACGTGTTCTTTGGTTTATTACAAGATGGCTATAGGACAATGGCAGGACAGATTTTAGGGGTATCTTGCTCTAAAGATTGCTTTCTCAATCATTTCTGCTACACTGTAGTGAAAAGATTCATCATTCATGCTTTGTGCATCAAGACCCTCTGGACATAAGAGATCACATTTGTGTATGTTTGACCCTTTGGGAAATAGATTTTGATATCCTGTACCTGACAGACCTCAGAGGAAAAACCAAATGACTCCTTTAGGATCTATGGTTAGGTCAGCACCCAGGTTAGAGACACTGCTATTAGAAAAGACAGCTTTTAAAATTCGACATTCTAGACTCATTTCAAGGTTATAAGATGGAGTTAAGGCTCCACTTTTAGATTGGTGGTATGGTGATATAAGATCAGCACTGGACTGCAAACCACAAGGTAGGCAGTTCAAACCCACCAGCTGTTCTTTACAAATTCTATATAGGGTTGCTATGAGTTGGAACCAACTCGACAGCACATAACAATTTATACACACCAAATGCCTTTGATTTCTAACTCTAAATATATATAATTTTTTTTTTTAATGGAGACAGTATCCTTAGGCATTTCTCTGTAGTCATTACACTTATTCAAAATTTCTGTCTTGATTCTTCTACTAATTTTGATTCCTTGGATATAGTCTTCTTTTGATTGGATTTGGTGTCGCTTTCATGGTGTTACTATTTAAAAAACACTTTGAAAAGAAAAAGAAGAACCAAGCCTTGGTGAAGAATCAACATAGGAGCCAGGAGTGTGACAGGTAAAAAAAAGGTGGTTCTTGTGAATGTTGTTTCTAAGCGTGTATAGCTCACCTTTCTAGGTCATTGGAGGGTTGGAATGGCAGTAGGTTGGATTGGTTCATATATGCATTTAGTAGAATGGATAAAAACTTCTAGCCCAGCCCCAGTCCTGAAAGATGTTTCTGGAGAGCCCACCAAATCTTCCTATTTCTGCTTTTACATGAGAATGAGATCACAGACCCTTTGTTTCTCCCTCATCATGATAATTACAGGTTAATCCCAAATTCATAGATTTTGTAAGTGAAGTAAACTCTAGATACTTCTCTGAGACTGCCTTGATATCTTTGCAACTTAGAATCTTGGTCTTGCATGTTATAAATATCTTGTCTGTAAGACCAGAGAAATTTGCTCTTTGGCTCATTGAGTTTTCTACCGGGAGCCAATAGCTATCCCTCATCATAACTTGACAAAAGAGAGGTGCTTTGAGGGTGATTTTCTCGGCTTTCTATTTCACAGGTTTGCTGCCCACTATGAATCTATCCCATTTGTAAAACAGGACTATGCACCCTTACCCACTGGTTAATTTAATTTATACATGAATTCTTGTAGCTGTTAAAATAGAAGAAAAGCAAGGCAAGAAGGAGCACACTTGGACTTCCTTCAGTAAAATTTCACCTTTGTCATGTATCACAATTCAAGTAAAAGGATAAGAAACCACGCAAAATGTTGTTAAACAAATAAAATTAAAACCACCAGGATTTTAACAATCAACAATCACTAGCCTCCCAAATTAGAAACTGGAATCTGAAGAAATAAGTTGCAGTTCCAATAACTTACTCTGCATCTGTAACCGGCATATGATACCTCTGCCGTTGAGTAATAAAATCAATTCTTACAGGTGAAATGATTCCTGCAAGTAAATAGGAAGCAAATCTGAGAGGCCAGAGTACCGGCTCCAGTTTTATGAGGCTATTATCCCTGAGAGGAAAAAGGAAAGAACCGAAAACCTGAAGAAGGAGCTGCGGGTTATTTTTTTTCTCTCAGATACACAGAACTCTTCTGTTATTGCAGCCAGTTCTATCACCTCATGGTCGTGTCCCTGAGATGTACATGCCAATGAAATGGAGTGGCTGCACTTATATATTTCACAGCAGGAAGTAGCTAAGACATCAGCAGAAAGGATATAACCTTAAGCCAGCAACCTCCTTCACTCTTTTCCTCTAAACACTTTTTGTAACCATTGAGCATCTCTCTAGCTCTTATAAACTGAAAGGACACTTGTACATTCAGAGAAAGAGTCCAGTGCTGAAATAAAAGAAGGGATTAAAGGCAAATGGATGATTGTGCAAACCACACCCAAAGGCCCATTCTTACTCTTACCAGGGTTAACCGTTCCGCTGTGTATCCTACAGTAGATGAACATTGCTTGGTACTGATGACACATGGGGAACACACAGACAGCTCCCTGCCCCTGCAGAACTTCCACTCTGAGAATGGGATTGGGTGACAAACACGGATCAGAAAATCACATAGCTACATCATCATAACCATGGTAAATGCCAAGAAGGAAATGCAGAGTTGGCTATGAGGAAGTGTAATAGAGGAATGACTTCATCTGGGCTGGTAGAGTGTGGTCCAAAGAGGAGGGACGCAGCCAGGCCCAATTCTCAGGGGATGTCACACCTCCCTGTCAGGTCTGTGGGGAGACAGCCATGCTGGGGCCTTCCGGTCTGTGGCATTCTTAAATTAATTCTTCCTGTACTTCTCTCTGGTTAACCCACCTGTCCCTTCTCCTTTCCCTCTCCTGACTTCATTCCTGCATTCTGTCTTGATCACATGATATCACAATCAGGTGAGCAAATTCTTCAAAATAACATTTTCTCTAAGTCGCGGTTTCCTGCTCCTGTTGAAGATATAAAGCCTCAAAAACCCTATACAGGGTAGCTATGAGTTAGAACCGACTCAAGGGCACTTAACAAGTCTCCTTAGTAGATTGCCATGCCAGGATACAGAAATGCAACCATTTGGATTCTAACAACTCTAAACTTCCCTAGATTTGTTTCCTTATCTGTAACACAGGGATAATCGAAGTAGCTCAAAGATAATCACAGCGTTGTTGAGAAGTTTCAGCAAGTCCCCACACTTAAAAAAAAAAAAAAAAATCATTCCCTCCTTACAGCAATGTCTCTTGAATATACTATTCCTCACAATGCTCAACAACATGCCTGCCTACCCAAGATGGTGGTTCTCAGTAATTGATCCTTGATATTCCTTAAAAGGGAGTCCTGGTGTGGCGCTGTGGGTTAATGAGCCAGATTGCAAGGTCCGTTGGAACTGCAAGGTTGACGGTTCAGCCACTCTTGGAAACCCTATACAGGGTTGCTATGAGTCTGAACCAACTCGGTGGCGCTTAACACGCCCTTAAAAGTGGAGAGTGTTATTACTCTCTATTAACAGCAGGTATTTTTGCCCCAACCGCTGAAATTTATAAAATTTGTTCATATCTCTCATTTCAGTGAAGCTGTGTCTTTGTCCCTATTTTTTTAAAAAAAGAAAATCCACACCTGGAGCCATGGGGGTTCACTGAGTTGGAAATGACCTGACCTGGGTCACTGACTCTCCCCGGGGAGCTGCTTAGAGTAGGGTTGTCCTCACGCTGGGCCCATTGATACTGGTTAAAAGGTGCGTGGCTGGCATCCCTCGCCTGCTTTTAGTCACGTGCTCAGGTCAGCTAGGCAGGGAAGAAGCACTGAGTGAACTTTGAACAAGATCAGTACCCTTTGAAAGCAGCCCTTGTGGTAGTAGTCTATCTACCCAAGAAGTTCTACTGCCATCTAGTGGCCATCTTCAGAAGTGCATGCTATGAAATGCCCAATTGGAGTCTTCTACACCATAGTGGATTAGTCCGGGACGTCTCCTGACTGGCAAAAAAGGCAAAGAGCATCCCTGAGGCGGCTACTCTGCAGAAAGTGGAGATAGGTTCTTGAGAATGCTTTTAAATGCACTGAATTCACACAATAATATTCTATTGATGCCAGACCCTGTGCTCTAGGAGAGATGAGTAGGGTTGGGGAGAGGAAGCAATATCTGACTCTGCCTAAGCCCTAGGTGATCCCAGGGAACTGGAGAGACAGGGGTGTACAAGGGGACTTTCATGTGAGTCACCTGTGCTGAGGCCCACACAAATAGTCCCATCTGTTTTCATTTAGTGCTTTTGGCAGACATTCTGCATTTCAGTCTTGAAACTTTCCCTCTCCAAATTGTTCATAAGCCCAAGAGATATGCAGCGGCAAAGCTTGCTCACCTGAATTCCAGAGCCTCCACTACACCCCGTAGGAGCACCCATGGGAGCCTTGTATGTGGCATTTGTAAGAAGGAGAGTTATATCATGTTAAGGAACACCGTTGGTTCAAAGTTGAGCACTCCTCTGCTAATGCAAAGGTAGGTGGTTGAAACCAACATGCCATTCCATTGGAGAAAAGATCCAGCAATTTACTGTCATAAAGATTACAAACTTGGAAATTATGGGGGTAGTTCTACTCTGTCTTATACAGTCTCTATGAGATAAAATGGGCTTGATGACATTCGACAACAAGGGCTTCCTTATTGTCTTTATTTGGAGATTAATACAGTTCAAGAGAAGTCCTGGTATGGCACTGTAGGAAAAGCACTGAATTACAAGGTCAGTTTGAACTATAGGTTGGCAGTTCAAACCCCCCAGGTGCTCCTTGGAAGCATTATACAGGGTCACTGTGAGCCAGAACCGACTCAACAGCAGTTAACAACAAACAACATGGTTCACGAAGATGTACTGGGTGACAAGTAGACAAGGGGTAGAATGTGATGGTTAATTTTATATATCATCTTGGCCAGTTGTTTTTGCAAACCCTAACCTAGATGGGGAGTCCTGTTGTGGCGCTGTGGGTTAATGGACCAGACTGCAAAGTCATTTGAACTGCAAGGTTGCTGGTTCAAGCTCACCAGTTTCTTCTTGGAAACCCTATCCAGGGTCACTATGGGTTGGAATCAAATCAATGGCACTAAGCAACAACAAAATCTAGATGTTGCTATGAAATATTTATTAGCATTTCAATAAATTGGTCTTAAGTAAAGTACATTACACTATATAATATGATGGACTTCATTTGATTAGCTAAAGTTCCTAAGAACAAAACCAGAGGTTTATCAAGAGAGGATTCTGCCTACAAACTACAAGTACACATTCTGCCAGAATTTCCAACCTGTTGTCTGACCTACAGATTTTTGACTTGCCAGCCTCCACAACCATTCCTCAATAAAAATCTCTTTCCCTGGTGGTATAGTGAGTTACACTGCTTACTGCAAGGTCAGCAGTTTGAATCTACCAGCTGCTCCATGAGATAAAGATGAGACTTTCTGCTCCCGTAAAGATTTACAGCCTCAGAAAGCCTATACAGGGTCACTGTGACTAGGAACCGACTAGTGTCATACCTTGTCACCTCTACCACTATCTTTGTGATTAGTTATGTGCCATAGAATTGGTTCCGACTCATAGCAACCCTGTACGGGGTTTCCAAGGCTGTAAATCTTTCTCTGGCAGAACAGCTGGTAGTTTCGAACTGTTGACCCTGCGGTTCGCTGCCCGATTCGTAATCACTACACTTATGTATGGTGGTGGTTATGTATTGTGGAGTAGGTCTGACTCACAGCAATCCTTTATAGGGTTTCTGAGGCTGTAAATCTTTATGGGAACAGAAAACCTCAACTTTCTCCCTGCAAAACCACTGGTAGTTTCGAACTGCTGACCTTGTGATCAGCAGCCTGACTCATAACCACTATGCTACCAGAGCGCCTTTTCTCTCTCTCTCTTTTTCTCTGTCTCTCTCAATATGTATGTATAGATATGTGTGTGTGTGTATATATATCATCTCTATGAGATAATATATATATGTGTGTGTGTGTGTATGTATATATATATATAGAACTCTGGTAGCGTAGTGGTTATGAATCGGGCTGCGAACCACAAGGTCAGCAGTTCGAAACTACCAGCTGCTCCGCGGAAAAAAAGAAGAGGCTTTCTGCTCCCGTAAAGATTTACAGCCTCGGAAACCCTGTACAGGGTCGCTGTGGGTCGGAACTGACTCAATGGCACTTAACAACAACAACATGACATCACAATGAGACAAACTGACAGACAAGTGGTGGATACACATATATATGTATGTATTATCTCATGTTGTTATTGTTGTTAAATGTCATCGAGTCAGTCCCGACTTATAGCAACTCTGTATAAGATTTCCAAGGAGCAGCTGGTGAGTTTAGATTGTTGACCTTGTGATTCTCAGTCTAGTGCTAATCCACAGTACCACACCAGAAGTCTGTATATATCTCATAGACATGAGATAATATGTATGTATGTATATGTGTGTGTGTGTGTATATATATCATCTCTATGAGATAATATATATATGTGTGTGTGTGTGTATCTACCACTCATCTGTCAGTTTGTCGTACTGTGGTGACTTGCGTGCTGTTGTGATTCTGAAAGCTATGTC
This sequence comes from Chrysochloris asiatica, assembly GCF_000296735.1. Lineage (NCBI taxonomy): Eukaryota > Metazoa > Chordata > Mammalia > Afrosoricida > Chrysochloridae > Chrysochloris > Chrysochloris asiatica. Next base: position 1,051,889 of record NW_006408885.1, on the reverse strand, counting down.
ACAGGTACTTTAAAAACCAATAGGATCACCCACCATGGACAGATTTCAGCTAAGTTTCCAGACAACAGACAGGGAGAAGGAGAGATGGACTACTTCCAACTACTAATCACCGAAAACCTTATGAATAGTAGTGGAACACTGTCAGGACCAGAATATTGACTATTGAAACATGATGAAAAGCACCAGAATGTTGTTAGATATATGCCGGAAGATGAACCCCTCAAGTAGGAAGGCACTCAAAATACGACTAGGGAAGAGCTGCTTCTTCAAAGTACGGTTGACCATGATAACATGAATGGAGTAAGGCTTTGGTACCTTCATTAGTTGATGATGCACAACTCAAAATGAGAAGAAACAGCTGTAAATACCCATTATTAATTGGAAAATGGAATGTATGAACTATGAATCTAGGAAAATCGGAAATTGTCAAAAATGAAATGGAACACATAGACATTGATATCCTGGGCATCAGAGAGCTGAAATTGACTGGTACTGGTCATTTTGAATCTGACAATCACATGGTTTACTATGCCAGGAATGGCATCACATTCATCATCAAAAAGAACAGATCAAGATCTGTCTTGAAGTACAACTCTGTTTGTGATAGTATCCATATACCTACAAGGAAGACCAGTTAATACCACTATTATTCAAATGTACACATCAACCAATGAAGCCAGTGATGATGAAATTAAAGAATTCTACCAACTTCTTCAGTCTGAAGTGGATCAGACATGCAATCAAGATGTATTAATAATTACTAGTGATTGGAATGCAATGGTTGGAAACAAAGAGGAAGGATCAGTTGTAAGAAAATATGGCCTTGATACAATTTTGCAATACCAGTGACTTGTTCACTGCAAATACGTTTTTTAAATAACATAAACGATGACTATACACATGGACCTTACCAGATGGAATGCACAGAAATCAAATTGACTAGCTCTGTAGAAAGAAACTGTGGAAATGCTCCATATCATCAGCCAAAACAAGGCCAGTGGCAGACTGTGGAATATACCGTCAATTGCTCATATGCAAGTTCAGGCTGAAGCTGAAGAAAATTAAAACAAGTCCACAAGAGCCAAAATATGACCATCAACATATCCCACCTAATTTTAGAGATCATCTGAAGAACAGATTTGATGTATTAGACACTAAAGACCAAAAACCAGAAGAGTTGTGGGATAACATCAAGAATATCATACAGGAAGAAAGCAAAAGGTCTTTAAGAAGACAAGAAAGAAGGAAGAGACCCAAATAGAGGTCAGAAGAGACTCTGAAATTTGCTCCCTAGTGTAGAATGTTAAAGCAAATGGAAGAAATGAGGAGGTAAAAGAGCTGAACAGAAAAATTTCAAAAGGCAGCTGGAGAAAACAAAGTTAACTATTATAATGAAAACACCTGGAGTTAGAAAACCAAACGGGAAGAACACACTCAGCATTTCTTAAGCTGAGGAAACTGAAGAAAAAAAATCAAGCCTCAACTCACAATATTGAAGGATGCTCTGGGAAAAATATTGAATGATGAAGTAAACATCAAAAGAAGATTGAAGGAATACACAGCCACTATACCAAAAAGAAATTGTCACTGTTCAACCATTTCAAGAGGTAGCATATGATCAAGAGCTAATGATACTAAAGAAAGAAGTCTAAGGTGCATTGAAGGCAGGGACAAAGAACAAGGCACCTGAAACTAATGGAATGCAGATTGAAATCTTTAAACAAACTGAAGCAGCGCTGGAGGCATTCACTCATCTATGCCAAGAAATTTGGAAGACAACTACCTGGCCAACTGACTGAAAGAGATCCATATTTGTGTCCATTCCCAAGAGAGGCGACCCAACGGAATGCAGAAATCATCGAACAGTATCATTAATATCTCACGCAAGTAAAATTTTGCTAAAGATAATACAAAAACGATGGCAACCATACATTGACAGAGAACTTCCAGAGGTTCAAGTCAAATTCAGAAGAGGACATGAACAAGCGATATCATTGCTGACAGATGGATCTTGTCTGAAAGCAGAGATTACCAGAAAGATGTTTATCTGTGTTTTATTGAGTACATAAAGGCTTTCGATTGTGTGGATCATGACAAGCTATGAACAACACTGCAGAGAATGAATATTCCAAAACACTTAATTGTGCTCATGAGGAACCTTTACATAGACCAAGAGGCAGTTGTTCAATCAGAACAAGGGAACACCGGATGGCTTAACATTAGGAAAGGTTTATGTCAGGGTTGTATTCTTTAACCATACTTATTCAATCTGTATGCTGAGCATATAATATGAGAAGCTGGATTATATGAAGAAAAATGTGGTATCAGGAGTGGCGGAAGACTCACCAGTAGCCTGCAATATGCAGATGACACAACTTTGCTTGCTTAAAATGAAGAGGACTTAAAATACATACTAATGAAAATCAAAGGCCATAGTCTTCAGGATGGATTGCACCTCAGTGTAAAGAAAACACAAATTGTCACCCCTGGACCAAGAAATAATATCCATATAAATGGAGAAAAGATAAAAGTTGTGAAAGACTTCATTTTGCTCAGATCAACCATCAACAGTCATGGAAGCAGCAGTCAAGAAATCAAACGACATATTGCATTAGGCAAATGTGCCACACAAGACCCCTTTAAAGTGTTGAAGAGCCAAGTTGTCAGTTTGATGACTAAGGTACTCCTGACCGAAGCCATGCTATTTTCAATAACTTCATATGTATGTGAAAGTTGGACAGTGAATAAGGAAGACCATAGAAGAATTTATGAATTTGAGTTACAATGTTGAAAGAGAACATTAATAGTACCATGGACTGCCAAAAGTACCAATCCGTGTTGAAAGAAGTACAGCCAGAATGGTCCTTTGAAGCCAGGATGGCCAGACTTTGTCTCTCATACTTCGGACATCTTATCAGGAGAGACCAGTCACTGAAAAAGCACATCATGCTTGGTAAAGTAGAGGGTTAGAGAAAGAGAGGAAGGCCCCCAACAAGATGGATTGGCACAGTGGCAGCAGCAGTGGACTCAAATGTAGCAATAAGTGTGAGGTTGGCACAAGATTGGGCAGTGTTTCATTCTGTTATGCATAGGGTCACTATGAGTCAGTGCCAATTTGATGACACCTAACAACAACAACTACAATATATATATGTATATATGGTGGTGGTTATGAGCCACCAAGTTGATTCCAACTCATAGCCACCCTTTATAGAGTTTCCAGGGCTTTAAAACTATGGAAGCAGAAAGCCTCTTTTTATCTCTTGGAGTGGCTGGTGGGCTCAAACTGCTGACCCTGTGGCTTGCAGTCCAGAGTTTATCGTATGTTATTTATTGTATGGAGTCACCATGCTTCCCCATATGTATGTGTATATATTGTTTCTGTTCAGTATCCCTGAGTCAGTTCCGACTCATAGCTACCCTGTACAGGATTTCCCAGGAACAACTGGTGAATTTGAATTGCCAAGCACATGGTTCAAACTGACCTTGAGGTCCAGTACCCTATTCCACAGTGCTACATCAGGACTCCTGTGTGTATATGTATGTATGTGAGTATTGATGGATTAATAATAGAATACTTGTCCTCCGTGCTGAAAACCTGGGTTCAATTCCTTGCCAATGCACAGTTGTATCATTGCCCCTGACTGTTAATGGAGGCTTGTGTGTTGCTGTGATGCTGAAACACACAAAAAGCCTCCGGACTAAATTGGATTAGGATGAAAGCTCTGGTGATCTACTTCCAGAAATCAGTACATAAACAGCCTACAGATTACAATAGTCTGATCCTCAGCAGATCACGGCGATGGCACAGAACCGGCAGCACTGTGTGCCATTGCGTATGAGTCAGGGGACCAACTCAATGGCAGTTAACAACATATCTAGATTGTTTATCTTACTGGTTCTGTTTCTCTAGAGAGCATTGACGAAGACAAAGTCAGTTAGACTCTACTCTTTCCTTGCAGAGGATTCCCCTCAGGGAGCACTGCAACCATTTTCTGCCAGGGGGCCCTGGGTGAGGCCACACCAGTCTCTAAGAGGGTCTGGTTCCAATAAGAAAGCGTTCAGGATTCCAACCCCTTTCTCTCAGTAGGTTCTTGGCCCCTGTGCAAATATGCCACCACCTTCTCTCTGGCTTTGTATATTAAGGACTCTTTGGAGGGACAGGCCAAAGAAAAGCAAGAGTCCGTTTATACCCTTTCTCAAAAAAATAAAAAATAAAAAACAACAGTGGTGCCTACTTGCCTTACATTTATGTAACTTAAAGAAACCACTCAGAGATAATAAGGTGAATCTGTTCCAAGGTGACTTAAGGTCTTCATTCGTAGACATGGGAGCAGCTGGCATAATTTTAAGTTTCTGCTTGAGCAGGCACTTCTATTACCCTTAGAACCTCCAAGGCTGTTTTCTGGAAAGATCAACTCCACAGGGGAAGGGAAGGGTAGGTCTTGTTTCCCTTGAGAGCTTCAGTCTGATCCCTTTGCTGTCTCTACATTTTGGAAGGAAGGGAGTGAATCTCCCCTACTCCCAATACTCTGCTTAAATGATGAACTAAATCGCGTTCTGGAGCTTCCTTTAGCTCAGGTGAGCCATGCTGGGTCGAAAATATGGTAAGAAACTGAGGTGACAGTTTCTTTGTGTCAAGATTACCTATATATATTTTGTCTCTCATTCATGCCAGCTGTACATGTCCCTTGTGAGCAAGGGGACATAAAAAGAAATGCATGCAGACTGTCCTATTCTGTATTCTTTCTATACAGTTATGTAAACATAGTATTAGATTAAAACTCACTGTGGCTTGTGAGTTTGATTGTCAGTCTGAATCCAGGACAACCATTGGTGGTACTACAGGATCTATGCATAAATGCTACCAAAAAAGATGAGAAAAGGAACACATAAATAAATTAAAGATGAAATGCATACATCCCAGAAAAATCTCTCAAATAGCCATTGGAAGAATTCATACAAATAGTTCTTTATAATTTCAAAAACACCGGGGGGGGGGGGGGGGGCGGGAATCTGTCTTTTAAAAACAGCAACAAACAAAAGATAGGAAGCTCAAGAAAAATGGTACAAATTTTCAAAGAAAAGCTAATAAGCCCACAGAAAGTGACGTTTAATTTAAAGATTTAAAGCAAGCTGCAGATCCCGGGAAGGTAAGGGAAATAAGATAAAGGTAATACAGAGTACAAACCACATTCAAATAGCAAGCATATACATAAATTGTTGTACATATGCTAATGCTGATAAAATAAACATAACTAACAACACAGTTATAGACATGGTGAATGAACTAGAAAAAAAAACACACAAATAGATGAAAACCCAGAAAGTTATAACCAAAGTCATGGATATAATCATTATGAAAACAAAAGAAAAACCACTATATGTATACCTGATTTCGTAAAAAAGAACAGAACAAATAAAATGGAAATGATACACAAAGATAAAATAGAAGAAAAATTTGTGTTTGGATTTGTATCTCAAAAGATTACGCCAAGAAGCTTTGGAATTTGTGTAAGGTGTGCCTGTATTAGTCATTAGCTGGATGATATGTAGAAAATTGCCGTTTCATTCCATAATAACACCAAAACCAGTTATTAAGCTACCAGACTTAATGGCGGCTAGTATTTTAAAATATATTAGTACATTAAAAAAAAAGAAGAAGCAGCTTCAGAATTTGAGGAATAAAGAAAAAAAGATAGTTTTTTTATGCAGAGAAAACAGGTCACATATGTGGTAAACATATTCCTTGATACTTCTGATTCTTTGATACGCTTAATTTCTCTCTCTTTGAGTATGGGTTAGGTGCCCTATTGACTTAGTAGGTTAAGCATTGAACTGCTAAACACAAGATCTATGGTTCAAAACCCACCAACTGGGAGAAAGATGAGATTTTTCTGTTCCCATATAGATTTACAGCTTTAGAGACTTGACAGAGTGGTTTTACTCTGTTTTATGGAGTCCTGATGTGGTGCTGTAAGGTAAGCACTGCACTGCTAACTGAAAGGTGGTGTGGTTCAAACCCACCAGCCACTCTGCAGAAACCCTATACAGGATGGCTATGAGTTGGAACCAACTTGGTGGCACAACAACTCTGCCATACAGGGTCACTGTGAGTGGGAATCTACTTGGCATGTGGTGGTGGTGCTGAATATGGACTGGACTTAGGGACTCACTTTGAAATGGGGGCACTGAAAAGGTTTTAGCTTAGCCTAAGGAGCTCTGGTAGCATAGTGGTTACAAATTGGGTTGTGAACCTTAAGGTCAGCAGTTCGAAAGTACCAGTTGTTCCGCGGGAGAAAGATGAGGTTTTCTGCTCCTGTCAAGATTTACAGCCTCGGAAACCCTGTACAGGGTCGCTATGGGTTGGAACCGACTCGACAGCACATAACAACAACAACAAAAATAAAATAAAAGGAGCTCTGGTAGCATAGTGGTTACGAATTGGGCTGTGAACCTTAAGGTCAGCAGTTTGAAACGACCAGCAGTTCCATGGAAGAAAGATGAGGCATTCTGCTCCCATAAAGATTTACAGCCTTGGAAACCCTATGTAGGGTCACTATGAGTCGGAACTGACTGCACGGTACTTAACAACAACAACAACAAAGTAAAATAAAGCCTGCTAAGAGTAATTGCTATTGTTGTTAAGTGCCATCGAGTTGGTTCTGTATGGGGTTTCCAAGGAGGGGCTGTTGAGCTTGAACCAATGACCTTGCAATTCAAACCGACCTTGCAGTTCAGTCCAGCATATTAACCCACAGCACCATACCAGGACTCCACTAAGAGTAATAGTCATGGTTGAAATTTAATTTCCTACCTAGCTATGATCCATAATTAATCACACCTTTTCAATCTCCAAAGCAGAACTTGTATTCCAAACGAGAAGGAGCAGCTGTCCTCTGGAGAACAAAGGTGAAATCAAGCAGCAGGAGTAGTTGATTTCCTCATTACATAGGCTTACCTCTCTACGAAATGGGCACAAATATGGATCTCTTCCAGTCAATTGGCCAAGTAACTTCATATGTATGCTAAAGTTGGACAGTTAATAAGGACGACCATAGAAGAATTGATGCATTTGAGTTATGGTGTTGGAGGTGAATACTGAAAGTACCATGGACTCCTAAAAGAACAAACCAATCTGTGTTAGAAGAAGTACAGCCGAAAGCTCCCTGGAAGCCAACATGGCCAGACTTTGTCTCTCATTCTTCAGACATGTTGTCAGAAGCGAACAGTCCCTGTTTGGTAAAATGGAGGGTCGGAGAAAAATAGGCAGATCCCCAACGAATAGTTGACTCTGTGTATTCCTTCAATCTTCATTTGATATTTTCTGCATTATTTAATGTTTTGTCATGTTGTTGTTTTTAAGTGCTGTTGAGTTGGTTCCAACTCATAGCAACCCTGGTTTCCAAGAAGTAGTTGGTGAGTTTCAACTGCTGACCTTGTGGTTTGAAGTCCAGTGCTGACCGTACAGCACTATGCCAGGAGTCCATAGAACCCATCAATATTTTAAATTGAGGCTTGATGTTTTTCTTCAGTTCTTTCAGCTTGAAAAATGCTGAGCTGTTTCTTCACTTTGGTTTTCTAACTTCAGGTCTTTGCTCATTTCATCACATACTTGACTTTGTTGCTATGAGTCAGTACCGACTCCATAGCACCTAACAACAACAGCAACAATTTTAGTGTCTGGTGCATGAATTTCATTAATAGTGGTATTAACTGGTCTTCCTTGTATACATATGAATATTATCCTATCACAGACAGCATTATACTACAAGATAGATCTTGAAATGTTCTTTTAGATGGTGAATGCTACATCATTCCTCTTCAATTTGTCATTATTGGCATTGTAAACCATATGCTTGTCAGATTCAAAATGGCCATTTCAGTGGACTAATGCCTAGAATAAGGAGCTCTGGTAGCGTAGTGGTTACGAGTCAGGCTGCTAACCTCACGGTCTGCAGTTTGAAACTACCAGCAGTTCCGCGGGAGAAAGATGAGGATTTCTGCTCCCGTAAGGATTTACAGCCTTAGAAACCCTATGCAGGGTTGCTATGAGTTGGAACTGACTCCATGGCACACCACCACCACCAATGCCTAGGATATCAATATTTCTGTGTTCCATTTTATTTTTGATTCATGCTTAATACATTCCATGTTCCTATTATTCATCGATGTTTACAGATGTTTCTCCCCATTTTGAGTTGTGCCCCATCAGTAGATGAAGGCCCTGGAAACTTTACTCCATTTGCATCATCATGGTCAACTCTACTTTGAGGAGGCAGCTCTTCCCCATCGCATTTTGAGTGCTTTCCAACCTGAGAGGCTCATCTTCTGGCACTATATTTGACAATATTCTGTTCCTATTCATCAAGTTTCAATAATATTTAATATTCTGGTGCTGACAGTGTTCCACTGCTGTTCATAAGGTTTTCAGCATTAAACAATCAGAAGTATTCCGTCTCTCCTTCTTCCTAATCTATCTTAGTCTGTAAACTCAGCTGAAAACTTCCCCCCATGGGTGTACCCTGCTGGTATTTAAAATCCCGGTGACATAGTTTCCAGTATCACAGCAACATGCCAGCCACCACAGTGTGACAAACTGACAGAGGAGTGGTAGATTAGTGTTTGATATTTAATACATTAAAGAGTGAAACTACATTGTGGAAAGCATGGTTATCAAGCTGAGCACAAATGATACAAAGCCTGATAAAGTAAAAAAAAATAATGTAATTCACTATTATCATGGGTGAGAAGAAGGAGATATTAGAGAAAGTTAAGTGTTGTTTCTACATTTTTCTTACCAGAAAGTAAAAACATACAGTTGAAAGCTGGGACTTGTTTGAAAATACATGATTCCAAACTTACTGTTTCATAATCATTTTTTTTTTTAGAGAAAACTTTTAGGAACTGAATATTTTCTGGAAACACATTTATCCTAAAAAATATTTGCATCACTTTCACCTGAAATCATCATACATTGAATATATATCCTGGTGTGGTACTGTGGGTTAATGCACTCACTGTACTGCAAGGTCA
>NW_006408885.1:1024334-1042108 GCF_000296735.1 Chrysochloris asiatica | reverse complement strand
TTTGACTCATTGTTGTTTTTAGGTACCGTGGAGTCGGTTCCGACTCATAGTGACCCTGCACAGGGTTTCTGAGGCTGTAAATCTTTACTGGAGCAGAACGCCTCATCTTTCTCCCGTGGAACTGCTGGTAGTTTCGAACTGCCGACCTTGAGGTTAGCAGCCCGATTTGTAACCACTACGCTACCAGAGCTCATAGTTATCCTATAAAATTGAATTGAATTGCTCCGTAGGGTATCTGAAGCTGTAAATCTTTGTGGGAGCAAACAGCCTCATCTCCATGGAGTGGCTGGTAGTTTTGAACTACCAGCCTATGGCTAGCAACTTAATGTGTACCACACAGTGTCACCCCAGGGCTCTTAAAAAAATTAATAAAGGAAACAAAGAAAGAGATGAATGAACTGAATGTTCAAGTTTAGGAATAGGAAAAAGCAAAATGGACTCCAAGAAAGTAGAGCAAAGGAACTAAGAAAAAGTAAATGTAGAAATTAATGAGATAGAAAACAAATAAAAGTAGAACTGTGCATTATAATTTAAAACTGTGTTTTTGAAAAAGGTAAGTAAAATATTAAGTCCCCGTTTCCCATGGAGTTTATATTCTAGTGGTGGTGATGGGAGGATACAATAAAAAACCAATAATGATAGAAGATAATTGCAAATAGCAGTAAGTGCATCACAAAGGAATTAGAACATGTGGCTAATATGGCTATAATGCAGAATGGGGCTGTTTCATTTTAAATGGACAGCAAATGGCACTATAAAAAGGGATATTTAAACCAAGACATGGTTGATTAGAAGAAACCAGCTTTGTTGGAGGTGGGAGATTACCGTAGGCTGACCAAATAGAAAACGAAGACTGTAAAACAGGATATGTCTGAGACACAGAGAAAACTACTGGGACTGAAGCACAATGAACCAGCAGTGTCAGATGACACCTGAGAAACAGTCATATGCCAGGCCACACTTACAGGCCTTCTGCTTTCAACGTTTCTTCTTTTTGAGGTTGATTGTGGTTGCTTTGTTTCCTTCATTCATTCAGCGCAGGGGGCGTTATAAGGCAAGGTGGATCCCAAAAGATGAATACAGGATCCCTGTTCTGGTACAAGTGAACTCACGGTCCCTGAAAAGTGGCAACCTAGAAAATTCATATTAAAACTGTGTTGAAATAGCAAACAATTATTTTTACTTAGCTTGTGCTATATATTTTTTTAAACGGAGACCTTTGTAAAGATGGTTTTGTTTGCATTTTCCACATATTGGCACATCCATCCTCACTGAATAAAATGTATTTGTTTTCAAGGTGTCTTAATGGGGTTGGTGACGATTGTAAAGAGAGGAATGTCCTGCACAGTGGCCACACCTGGGCGGCACCATACAGATGCGCACACGAGGGTGGATAACAAAAAGATGTAGCTTGGCACTCGCCTCTTCCGGAACAGCAGCTGGTGCTCGTGCCAAGGCTAAGCCTGCGACCTAATTCGCATGCGCAAGGAGGGACGCGGGTGGGGCGAGCGGCCGCTGTGCGTGGGCTCGAGGCCGGTGAGGCGTGAGTGGTTTTCGCAGCCTTTTTGAGCTGCAAACACTGTCTCCGCCAGCTTTTTAGGTTTTGAGCAGGCCTAGCCCGGCTGGGCTACAGCGAAATCCTGGCGCAGCCGCCGCCGTCGCCGGCGAAGACGTCGCCGGGCCCCGGGAAGGTGGGCACCGGCTCCAACCGCCGCCTGGGTGGCGTTCGCGCTGCTCCCATGTCTTCACCCCCGGGGCGTCGGGCTCGCCTGTCGGCCCCGGGCACAAACACCTCGTCAGTCGAAGCCCGTGAGGAGCTGCGGCGCCGTCTCCAGGGCCTCATTGAGGGCAACCGCGTGATGATCTTCAGCAAGAGCTACTGTCCGCACAGCACGCGGGTAGGCTGGGGTAGGAGCTCGGTGCTGCTCAGCCCCGTGACTCGTCTCGGGCCTTTCCTGAGCGCTGTCCGCGGATGTTCCTCGCGGGAAAGGCCAGAGGAGGGCGCCCCCAGACCCCTGGCCTAGCACTTCCTCCGGGCGGAACCCGGAGCTGCAGCTGAGCTTCCTGCGGGCGGTCTCTCGGGTGTCTGTAATTGACCAAGGGAGAGGGACAAGCCACTTGTAAGGTGCCCTTTGCTGCTGCACGCGCTTCGGTGCGCATGCGCTTGCCTTCGTCCAGTTCAAGACTTGTAAGCTCGCAGTGAAGGTTTTGCAGAATCAGTGGCACTTTCTCGGTACAAAGGCATATTGAGTTGCTCTCTTGTACTCTTCTTTTTGACGGGACCTGGTTAAATTTTGACTTGTTAAAAGATCGGTGCGATTCAAAGTTACTAAGTGCCCATGTATCAGTTCCGACTCTGAATCCTGTATAGCGTTTCCAAGGAGCTGGTGGGTTTGAAGTGCATATCTTGCGGTTAGCACTCCAGTGCTTACCTTACTTAGTTGTCTGATTGCACCTTTTTTCCACTTGCTAACTTCGTGGATCCTTGGTTTCCTCATCTTGTAAAATGAAGATGAAGGATGGTTGTGGGTGCTATGAGGTCTTGGGATAATGTCAGTTATATTGCACACTGTCTTTTGTGGACTGAGAACGAGGGGATAGGGAACCTAATGCTTTCCCCCTGGGTCACACTCACTTGAAGTGGACCTTTGTTATTATGCTCATCTGGGCTCAGGATGAGTTGGAATGACTCCAAGCAACTAAAAACAGCTACATGGCCGCACAGACTTGCTGCTTTTACCCAGATTTAATGCGGAGTCTTGGTGTGGCGCTGTAGGTTAATACGCTGAATTGCAAAGTCGGATTGCTCCGTAAAGTCAATGGTTCAAGCTCACCAGTTGTTCCATGGAACCCCTATCCCGGGTCGCTATGGGTCGGAACAGACTCAACGGCACTTAACAGCAAATAGATATTCTTGAGTAAATATTTCTTACACTCTGTATTTCTTAGGACAATTTCCAGTGAATTTAAAGTTTTTAAGAATAATTTTCACCCATTTTGGGTATTTCACTGAGGAGTGTGTCTATAGAGTTCTTTACACTTCCACTAGAAATGGGACCTCAGGACTGTGTTTTGAGGATGAGATCGTGCAAGAGTTTTCAGTAATCTGGTAAAAAGCCGTTTTAAAATACCTCTTTGGCTGCAATTTATAGAATTAAAGGGAACAAAGCCGAATGCAGAGAGAACTATTATAATGCCACTAAGGAGCTCTGGTAGTGTTGTGGTTACGAATCGGGCTGCTAATGTCATAGTCATCAGTTCGAAACTACCAGCTGTTCTGTGGGAGAAAGATGAAGCTTTCTGTTCCCATTAAGATTTACAACCTCGGAAACCCTGTACAGGGTTGCTATGAGTCAGAACCGACTCCATGGCACGTAACAACAACAACATGCAATACCTGTAGATGTGGTGGTGAAAATGGGGAGCTAGAAAAATTAATTAGTTTAAAACAAAATTTGTAAGACTTAGGAGGCCTGGTGTGGCACTATAGGATAAGCACTGGACTCTTTAATTTCAAGGTGGGCAGTTCAAACCCAACAGCCTATCCTTTGAAACCGAATACAGGGTCTTTATGAGTGGAAACTGATTTGATGACACTTAACAGAAATTAATTGGATGGATGGGAAGTCACTTAGAATGGGGGGTGTGTGCATAAAAGGGTGGCATTAGAATATTTCATAGTCAGTATTTCAGGACCTGATTCTGCATGTCTAACCAGCTCCCTGCTGTTATTATTCTGCCCACTTTTTGAAAAGAAAGGTTCTAGGCTTTCTGTTTATGCAGCTGGTGAATAGTGGTGTAGTGAAGTTGTCCGTTTTCCTTTTTGTCTTCCTTACTGGAGGGCAGGGATTGTGTCTTGCTCATTGTTAATCTGAAGTACTTAGAACAGTGAATGACACATAAGAGGTGATTTGATGGGTAAATAATAATGGATGTTGAAAGATGGTGGAAGATGATGAATTGCATTTTGGTCATATTGTATGTAAGGAACCTGTGGGATATCCAGGTGGAAAATTATATCTTGTCTGCCTTGAGTTCAGAAAAGAGGTTTGGGAAACGTTGTAGATTTGAATCATGAGGATCCAGCTGATAATTTTTAAAAAAGGCAGAGGATTGGCTGATACTATTCTGGGAATCTGTATGTTGTTGTTAAGTGCTGTTGAGTCAGTTCTGACTCATAGTGGCCTATATAGGGTTTCCGAGGAGGGGCTGGTGAGCTTGAACTGCCAACCTTGTGGCTAGCAGTCCAGTGATTTTCCTACAGTGCCACATCAAGACTCCCAGGAATGTGTACAGGGGGAGAAAAATCCCTACTATATATTGGACATCCCTTTTTACTATGTATTTCACAATTCTGTTGTATCTATTGTAAGAGTGAAACGGCTGTAATTTTTTGTTATAGGTGAAAGAACTCTTTTCTTCTTTGGGAGTTGAATATAATATCTTGGAACTTGATAAAATTGGTAAGTATAATTTAGTACATAGGGCTGATTTGTGGTAATTATCAACAAGATTGACTTCTGTTTAATATTTTTAAATTTAATTTACTTTGGTCTCTTTGAGTTACTTGATCTGTCTTGGTCTGCATTTAACAGTGGATAAAATTGAGCCCATACGTGATAAAGTTTGGTTTAGGCTATTTTTTCTTTAAACTTTTAATTGTGAACTGAGTGAAGATTAAGTTTAGACTATTTTTTAAATATGTATTTTTTATTTGAGGGGGAGAAGTGAGAGGAAGACATGTATGTAAGCTACTGCCTTGAACAGTTTTAGATATTTCAGATGTATCTGTCAATTTTCTAGTAAAATAGATTAAGCTGAAAGAAATGAAAAGAATCTCCTATTTCCAGTTGTATTACCATGAGGGGGAACTAACATAGGCAGGTGTTGTGAAACAGGAGGGAATGTAGTGACGAACAGAACAGGGCTTTGAATCAGCCTGGTTCGTCATGGCCCATGAAATGAGATACGAACAGACTCAAATTTTTAAAATGTGGCTGAACTGGGACATTAACTGGAATGGGGAAATGTACAGGTCAAAACCCTGCTAGAAAGGTAATGTTCATCTTAGAAAATAAGGGCAATATCTGCGTTGCATAGCAACCAAATCTCTCGACTTGCTGAGTCGAAAATAATGCTACCTGGTTCAGAGATGGTGGGTGCCCACTCTGCTTTGAATGTGTGATGTTCTCCAACGTCCTGGCGCTAATCCAGTGTCATATTCAGGCTCCTGAAAGGGCTCACTGAGTCTTCCCTTCCTGGCCTTTGACCTGTAATTTTCCCTGTTCAAGTTAATGTTCTGGATCACCCTAATTTGATTCTGTTCCAGTTTTGTTTCATCAGCAATGACTGAACTGATTTGAACTGGTTCAAAGCCCTAAAACAGAACTGACTTGGTCTCTATTTTAAGAGAACTGCACTAACTCTTTGTAACCAAGTTACTTTAATAAGTGAAATGTTCTTGAATGTTTGAGGCTTTCTAAAGGGTATACCAAGTAAGATAGTCTAAAGTAGTCATGGCCTATTTTTATTTTGGGGATATAGTATTAACTTTGGACTCTGATTATAAAGATTCTTCAAAATTTTCAAAGCATTTTCGGTATTATTAATATTACAACAGATTTTATCTTTATATTTGCCTTGCCTTACAAATTGGGTCTTATTTATAAAGGGGATCTTGATACTTGCTTTATATAAAAAGTGAAAAACCTAACTCAAGTATCGTCAAGTTGATTCCAACTTGTAGCAACCCTGTGTAGGGTTTCTGAAGCTACAAATCTTTATAGGAACAGAAAGCCTCATCTTCCTCCTGTGGAGTGACTGGTGAGTTTAAACTGACAACCTTGTGGTTAGCAGTCCAGTGCTTATCCTACACTTTTTTAAGTGCCGTCAAATTGATTCCGACTCATAATAACCCTGTATAGGATTTCCGAGGAGCAGCTTGTGGATTTGAACCACTGACCTTGTGGTTAACAGCCAACAACAGTTTTAAAGTCCAGTGCTTATCCTTATAGCTCTACAGTAGGGACATTAATTCTTTATTAAAGGGTTCTTATGATATTTGCTTTATAAAGGGGGTCTCATCTATAAAGGAGGAGTCCTGGTGTGGCGCTGAAGGATAAGCACTGAACTGTTAGCCACAAGGTCTGCGGTTCAAATCCACCAGCCGCTCCTTGGAAACCCTATACAGGGTACATTTGAGTCAGAACTGACTCAATAATAACAATTTATAAAGGAAGAAAGGAAGCCTGCTGGCACTGTGGGCTAAGTTTGACCTGCCAACTGTAAGGTCGATGGTCAAGCTCACCAGCCACCCCAAGGAAGTATGATGAGAATATTTGCTCCTATAAAGATACAGTCTCAGAAACCCTAGAGAGCACTTCTCCTCTGCTCTGTACGGTTGCTCTTGAGTCCGAATGTACTCAATGGCAGTAGGTTTTATCGCTCTCAGAATCTAACTTAGAAAGGTTTATCTTTTAAAGCATTCATTGGTTGGTCTTTCTTCTTTACCTAGGACATTCATTGAAAGCATAGGTATTTCCCCCACCCTGACTCATCAGTTCATGTATTTTTGTAATTCAGCAAGCTTGTATGGGTTTATATGTGAGCTGAGTGTTGTGACACTTCAGTTCAACTCACAGAAGTTTAGAGCCCATTCCATGTTTATATGTATGTAATTTTTATTCTTTAGATGATGGGGCCGCTGTTCAAGAAGTTCTGTCAGAGATCACAAATCAGAGAACGGTACCCAATATTTTTGTGAATAAAGTACATATGGGTGGATGTGACCGAACTCTTCAGGTAATAGTAGTGTTATATCTTTTACAAAGCTGTTCAAATTGTCTTTAAAAATATTTTTAAAAAGGAGGAAAAGATCTTTTAGGCATCTGTTAATTTGTCTTTTGTTGTTGTTGTTATGTGCCGTGGAATTTGTCTTTTAGAAGCTGGAAATATGGAAAAGCACCTAGGATGGCTTTTTGATAATCTTAATTAAGGGGGGATTAACTTTTCTACCAACCCTAATTCTCTGTTGAGAATATACACAGCAGAAGCATACACCAACTCGTTTCTGCCTACAGTTCAGTGACGTTGATTACAGTCTTGGAATTGTGCAACCTTTCTCACCGTGCTTTTCGAAGTTGTTCCTGCCTCACTAACATAAACTGGCGTCTCTTCAGGGTTCTCTCTGCTCTTTTGAATTGCTATTATCACTTTGATTCCATAAAGATAGGTTTTAAAAGAGCATAACAGACATTCTTTACTGTTCACATAAACTGTTGTTTGGTTTTGGGGAGTGCGGTGGGTCCGAACAGTAAGTACAGGACTACGAACCATGAGGTCTGTAGTTCGAACCTACCAGCTGCTCCATGGGAGAAAGACAAGACTTTCTACTCCCTTGAGGATTTAAAGCCTTGGAAACCCTATAGGGTGACTACGAGTCGGAACTGACTTTGTGTCAGTTAACAACAACACTGAGTTTAAGAACACTTCAGGGGATATTTTTGGTTTAAGGTTTAAAGGTTATTTTAGGGCTATAGTTTAGGCATTCATCCAGCCTCCATGTTTCCAGAAAGTCTGGAATATATGAAAATTTGAAATTCTTTTCTGCAGTTTACCCCTTTTGATCAGAACCCTTCTATAGAATCTTTGATCACAATGTTCTGTAATAGTAGCATGGCACCATTCATTTCAGGCTCCTGGCAAAGGGGAGTTGTTCGTGGATGCAGTTAGTCACACATTCCATATCCTCTTCTTATTCCTGACTCTCCTTCTTCTGCTCTTGCTGCAGACAAATGTTGTTGTTAAGCACTGCTGAGTAGGTTCCGATCATAGCGACCCTGTATAGAGTTTTTAATGAGCGGCTGGTGGATTTGAACTGGCAATCTTGTAGTTAGCAGTCCAGTGCTTACCCTACAGTGCCACACCATGACTCCAAAAATGAATAAAGACTAATTGTTGTACCTTGTGTGGCTGTTGCAAGCTTGTAAGACCCCTGGAGCTATGTAATAAACTACAACAGAAACCCTGAGCATAATATTAAGCCAGTTAACTTGGATGTCCCATGAGGTTTTTGGTTATATATAAGCAGCCTCAGCAGGTGTTTATTACATACAACCAAAATAGCGGATGTATCTGTCAATTTTCAAGTAAAATAGATTAAACTGTATAATCTATTTCCACGAGGGGGAACACATTGATTTTTTAGCTTTTTGCTTTTTGAGTTGTTATTCTTCCCTGTCTTCATTCCTGCCCCCTTCTGCCCATCCCATATTAATTGAGTACTTAATGCACACAGGTGCTGTGAAGGGAAGGGGTAGGGGATGTAGTGGTGAATGGAACTGGCCTTCGAACCGGTTCAGCCTGGTTAAATGATGGCTGCTGAGGTGACATCAGAACAGACTCAGATTTTTAAAATGTGGGTTGTTGTAAATATGTCTATCACACAATTTTTGCCAATTTAACTTTTTACAGGTTTGCAGTTTATTGACAGCAATCACAACTCTTACTTTAGTGTGATTTTCTTTCTATCACCATAACCCAAACTCAGTACTCCATAAGCAGTACTCTTATTCCACAACCTTGTCCCTGGTGGTGCTGTAGGATAAGCACTGGACTGTTTAGTGCAAAGTTGGCAGTTCAAATTCACCAGCTGTTCTGTGGGAGCAGGATGAGAGCTTCTGCTCCCATTAAGGTGTACAGTCTCAGAAATCCTATATAAGGTTGCTGTGAGTTGGATTGACTTGATGGCTGTGGTTGGGCCTGCTCCTTGTAGTCACTAATCAACTTTAGTCTCTCTGTATTTGCCTGTTCTTGTCTTTATATAAGTGATAGGATATTTGTTCTTCTCTGATTGACATATTACACATAGTAATGTCTTCAAGCTCCATGCATATTGTGGCATGTATCAGAACTACATTACTCCTGTTGACTGAGTAATATTCTATTGTCTGTGTGTACCACAATTTGTTTACCCATTTTCTATTGATGGGCATTTCAGTTGTTTCCACCTAGTATTTTATTTTTATTTTTTAACTTTTTATTGTGAATTGAGTAAAGGTTTACAGGCAAGGTCATCAGTTTTACATTCAACAAATCATACACTTTGTTTCATTTCCATGATTGCCATCCCCCCTCCCTTTATTATTTCCATTCCACCCTCCTTCCCATCCCGTCTCAACTTTGTCCTTTAATGTTGCCCTTTTGATTTTGGATGATTGACTATTCCATGAGAAGCATACCTTACTAGTGTTGCTGTTTCCCCTATATACCTATCTGCTGTTTGGCTGAAAGTTGGGGTTCCAGTTTTCCCACATCCCTACCAACATTTGTCAGCTTCTTTTTTTTTCTTCTTTTTTAATGTTAGTCATCCTGTGGTAATGATTATATATCGTTGAGTCAGTTCTAACTCCTAGCAACTCTATATAGGATTTCTAAGAGCGACTGGTGGGTATGAATTGCTGACCTTGCAGTTAGCAGTCCGGTGCTTATCCTATCAGAGGAGCCCTTTTTAGTGTGTACCCATTCTTCAGTGGGCTGTATAACATCTGGTGAGTCCCATAGTTATAAAGAACTTCATTGTGTTTTATGGGATGAGCTACTTCAAAAATGGTGTTTCTTGTTCCTTATTCAAAGCCAAGGTAGTGGAATTGAGAAAGTCACTTATGTAAGATAAAAAAGCTGTTGTTAAGCTACCTATCTATCGATCCTCAGCAAAAATGGTGCACAGACCGTGCCGGACTTCCTCTGGCTTCACAAAGGGGGAAGAAAATCAAGCTCAAATTCACCCAGTTCCTACAACTTTTACCCTATTCTGACACCCACACTCTGCTTCACATCTGAACTTGATAATCCATCGCAGTGGCCACACAGAACTCTTAGACAATATTAGGGATGTGAGCAGAATACAACTCAGCATCAGAAACAGCTCAGGA
The DNA here is from genome assembly GCF_000296735.1 of Chrysochloris asiatica. Classification (NCBI taxonomy): domain Eukaryota; kingdom Metazoa; phylum Chordata; class Mammalia; order Afrosoricida; family Chrysochloridae; genus Chrysochloris; species Chrysochloris asiatica. Next base: position 1,032,176 of record NW_006408885.1, on the reverse strand, counting down.
TGCCACAGTCTTCCTGTCAGGAACGCTTCTTCTCTGCCATACTGCAGGCACACCTCTCTCTTGTCTTTAGTCCCTCAGCCATGTGGCCCTTTGGCCTCTGCCGTGCTCAGGCAAGTGTTACAAAGTTCCTTTAGCTAGTCTGTAATATCCAGAGGTTATAGTCTTCAAGTCAGCCTCCTGTCTATAGGCACTAGCTGTACTTGGTCCATGGACACAGAAGTGCACAGCTGCTCTGTCTCTCTGTGCTGCCGCATGTGCCACAGCCTCTGTTGTTACCACTTTTCCAGATAGGAATTCCACGTTCTGCTCCTGTACTTTGTGGATGGCCCTGAGTTGTCTGTTCCTCCTGCTGAGATGGCTTCTTTTAAACCTAGCAGGATGGCAAAAGTAACCCATGCCAACAGTTGAGTCCTGTGTACCCTCTTTGCAAAGTCCCACCCAGTCATTTAGTCAGAATTATGACCTGGGACAGAAAAGTCATATCAAGTAAATTCTAGGTACCATACCCTCTAATCTTATTTAAGTCATCTCTGATCACAAGGAGGACCACATAAACAAAAGGAAGGTGACACGCCAGTCCATGATGACTGCTGAAAGAAAAAGAAGACTGTAGTGTTTTATAGGAACTTTCTAACTCAGCTACAATATTTAGACCAATTCATAAAGAACTGTGGGGAAAAAAAACAAAAAACCTCAAAGCACATATCTCCTGGTCGTGGGTAAGAACTGTTTTCAAAATAAAGACTAGTACATAGGAATAAAATACAGAGGATCTTGAAAAATGGTTATTTTTTTCATTTCACTGCACTTAAATTAGGTAGTTGGGTCATTTGACACATCCCTGGCTATCAGATCAAAATGGACAAAAATACATGTACTTTGACATATGTTCTAACTTGTTGGACCCTATTTGGACAGCATCAAAATATATTTACAATACAACAATCTCCTGAGTTGTATAGATTGTTTCTAAGGATTTTTTTAAAAAAAAGAAATCCATGCTGATGAAACAGAAGGTGCAAATAGACAAGTAATGCATTATTGTGTCTCCTTTCATTTTAAACATAGGCACATCAGAGTGGTTTATTACAGAAGGTCCTTCAGGAAGATTCACATGAACCTTCATATGATTATGATCTCATTGTCATTGGTGGTGGTTCTGGTGGCCTTTCATGTGCTAAGGTATGAAAACAAAAATGAAATGTGTAGATAATTTCCCTCATGGTTACCACAAACATTTATTCTACTTAAAACAAAACAAATTAATTATAATATTATAAGTTAAGTTTTTATTGTAATAACTGGTTTAATAAAAGGAAAAGATTATCTTACCACACAGTCTGTTTTTGTTTAGGAGTGAAGAAAATTTGGGGCATGCCAGGAAAATGATAAGTTCTTTATGTGTCATCATTTTTTGCAGGAAGCTGCCATTTTGGGAAAGAAAGTTATGGTGCTAGACTTTGTGATCCCATCACCTCATGGCACAACCTGGGGTGAGCTGTTTTTCATTGGTGTTAGTGGTGTCCCTATTGTTCGCCTTAATTCTAGTGCTGCAGAAATGCCGTAAGTGTGTGGTTTTAACGAACAAATTTATTTTCTCACAGTTGAGGAGTCTATAATTCTGAATTCGGAGCTTAGAAATCATCAGTCTTCTCTTGGGTCTAGGAGGTTCTCAGTTCCAAGTCCCTGGGTCCAAAGGATGTGTTCTATTTCCAGCTTGTTTTTTCTTAGCAGTGAGATCCCTCTCCTCTCTGCTTGCTTCTCTCTCATTTTACTTCTTTTAAAAGATGCGACTCAAGCCAGGGTGTGACATGAGTAAGGGTATGACCTTGAGTAAGGTGATGTGAGTCACACCCTCTTGTGAGACTGTGACTCAAGACACACCCCACACTAATCCTGCCTCATAAGTGTATAAAATGGAGGCAGATCACAAAATGGAGAACAACCACGCAATACCTAGAATATATGCTAAGTTGACACACATTTTTAGATGACAGAGTCCAATCAGTGACATTGTTCTCTGCTCTTGACATACATGACTTACTTCATGAGTATTATTTAACCTTCTCAGTTACCTTAAGAGGTGTAAAACTAGTCCAGAAAACTGAATGTGGACAAGATTAAGTAACTGGTTTTAAGATTGTGTAGTTAAACAGGTGATGAAATTGGGAAGAATGTAAAAAAAAAAATTAAATTTGCTAAAAGAGAAAAATTCCTATAACCCAACTACTCCAACACTTCTGTCTTAATAATTTGTGATAATTCATGTGGTGTTCAGGTCATGATCACATGTATTTACTGTATCGTGATAAGGTTATCATAAACATTTTTCTGAGCTTGTGCTTTGATTTAATAATTGATTATAATGTTTGCATGATAGCCTGTGGAGTTATTGTGGATAATCATACAGTTTACGTTAATAAAAAGCATGATGTGCTCTCAGCCCCAGGACTTTAGTGTATAGTGACTTCTTAGTTTCCTAGGGTTGTCTTTCTTTCTTTCTTTCTTTCTTTCTTTCTGTTTTTCTTTCTTTCTATTTATTTATCTATGAAACAGGGCACATTGGTTTTATGATGGATATTTTCTATTTATGCTTGTCTTTGCCCTCGAAGGCTGCCTAGTTGGGAACATTGCCCTCTGCCTTTGAGATGGGTTTGGACTATTTGGGGCAATGGGAGGAGAACAGAGGGAAGGAGGAGGGTGAAATTAAAATCTTATTCTCTTGGCTCTCTCCCTGCTGCAGGTGGCTGCATCCTTTTGGGGAGGGCCGTCACCCCATTCTACTGGTCTTTCCATGTGTTGTGGCACTCACTCAGGCTTCTTTCGCCTTTAGTGTGGCAAGTCACATTTACCTAACTTGAGTATGTTTGATTCCTGCCAGAACTTTGCCTGATAAAATAAGAAAATCATTTTTGAAAGTTCAAACTAACTCAAAATAGTTTAGACTAGAATTTCATAAAGCAAAGCTAAACATTGGTTTTTCTCATACTATTCTTCTGGTCTTTTTTTCCTTCCTCCTTCTTCTTCCCACTCTTTCCCCACTTTGTGTACCTCTCCTGCCCAGAAATATCCTACTCTCTGGCAACCAGAAGAGACTTCTATCAATGAGGGAATCTTTTAACTATTGCATGATACATGATTTAAGATTCATAATACATGCCACCATGAAATCTGAGGGTGAAAAACATTCTGGTTCAGAGTAGGCGTAAAGTCACATAGGGTAAAAAGCTTGAAGCTGGAGTTCTGACCCTTGGTGCAGTTTATATCTAATAAATCAAGGTCTCATTCCTCGGACTCAAATGACTGCTTTAGCCTCTCTCCCCAGGAAACTGAGCTTATGCATATCCATAGAGCATTTTGCTCATCTGTAGGGTTCCTCCATGGCCTCTTGGTTAGACACTTTACAGTAAGAGCTCATGTTAGTTATCGTGGTGTGTGGTGTTGGGCTCCACAATCACGTGTGATTGTCATTTCCGCATGTGTTAACAGTACCCACCATTCAGGTATATAAAATCACACACACACAACCTTTAAAGCTGTAATTTTACTTCTTAGGTCTTGGTGGTACGTGTGTAAATGTAGGCTGTATTCCTAAGAAATTGATGCATCAAGCTGCTCTTTTAGGACAGGCGTTACATGACTCAAGGAAATTTGGCTGGGAATATAATCAACAAGGTGAGTAAAAATCTCAGATTGGGAGAAAAGGAGAAAGAATGAGTTTCTTAAATACTTGTATTTGTATTTTTTTAGTTGAGATTTAAATTTTAATAAACATTCATTGAGAGCTCCCTCTGTGCTAGCATGGCGCCATGGTCTCTGTGATGAACACTTAAAATATGGTCCTGCTTTCCTGGGTCTGACAGCTGAGGGAGGGGATTGTTTCAGCAATAGCAATTCCAGATTTGTAGTCGACTGAAAGAATAATCACTATTTTCAAATTGGCCTCCATTGTAAAGAAAATAAAGTAGTAAGAGTCATTTGAATTTTATCCATTCAGTGTGATAACAGTTTCTATTTTATCAGTGGTTATATATGTCTTTGGTTAATGAAAGATGGAAAATTGTCCAATGAACATTAGTTAGACTTTGAGGATACCGATATGAGGACAATATAGCTATATCCTTACCCAGTTATAGTCTGTTGAAAGAGATAGACAAGAACATCTCTTCCTTGTGAAATACATTATAACTAATGGTTCTGTTTTAGGCATCTCCTAGAGTAGACTTGCAGGTGGGGGTGTTAAGGTAAGCTTTAAGGTAAGAGATAGTTCAGATATAGGACATAGAAGACAGGGCATAGCTTGACCCAAAATAAAGACACGTTAGAATCGACTCATATCGAGGGAATTATGAGTGGCTGGAGTGAAGAATGGGCTGAAGGACACTAAGAGAAATGGAATTAAAAGAGACAAGCAGGTCATAAAGGGTCTTACATGCCATTTTAAGTAGTTAAATTTTACCCTGAAGATAACAGGAGAGCTATTGAGGAATTTTAAACAGAAGAGGAATGTGAACTACCCATTGGGAGACTATTATGGACCATAGAAGGCTGAGGGGCAAGGGGGTGATGGTGGTTTCCAAAGGTTAGGAACTGGGGACCAGTGTGGTGACCAGAGGAGTAATGATGAAGGCCTGAGATTGCAGAGTTGGATTGTGGTACATGAGGTGGCTTTAGAGAGGTGTAACAAACGGAATTAACAGGATGTGATAGCTAGTTAGATGTAGAATGCTGATTCTTCTTAATGTCTCTCAGTGGAATTTTAAAAAAATTACACATGCATTTTCTGGGCAAAGGTCACCACCTTTTTCTGTACCACCTGAACAATAACATGGTGTTCAACTCCAGCCTAACCCACTCTTTACTATATGAACAGTGAACAGAGAACTGCATACACACTATCATCCTCTGTTAAACTCACTAGGGGACAGGTGGTAAGCACCTAAGAACACACTAGCATACCATCATCAATTAAATGCAAATACAACAGTGCCGCTGTGTCACAGAGAGAACAGACAGCCTCAGTTCACACAAAGAAACCAGACAGAATGGCTCAAACAAGTGACCAAAATACAGAGCTAGAAAAGCACTCTGAGAAAGACATGGCATCAGAACTACCTGATAAGGAATTCAAACCTGATATTTAGTACTTTCAATGATTGAGAGAAAGATCAAGGAAACTGCAGATGATATCAAAACACCAGCAAAACTCTTCAAGACATTACAAGAACAAACCGACAATGCATGAAAAATTAGGAACCATACAAAAACAGCAAATAGAAATCCATAAAATTAGTATTAAGGTTTCAGAAATAACGCATTGAAAGGGCACAGGAGTAGAACTGAATCAGTGGAAGACAGAAATTACTGAGCTTGAAGTCAAAATATCTTAATCTGTGTGAAAAACAATTAGAAAAAAAGAACAATACAAAAACGAAGAAAGCCTAATAATAATGTGGCACACCATCAAGAGGAATGAATTACTCTTGTGTGATTGGAATCCCATTACTGGAAAAGGCAAAAAACAGCCTAGAGAAAATTATTGAAGCTTTGTTGGAAGAAAATTTCCTTAATATTGTGAAAGGCAAGATGATATACATTAAAGAATCTCAGTGAACCCAACAGGATAGACCCCAAAAGAAAATCACCAAGACATATCATAATCAAACTTCCCAAAACTAGACAAGGAAAGAATCCTGAAAGGCGCTTAGGAAAAGGAAAAGTTAACTACAAAGGAGAACCAATAAGACTGAGCTCGGATTTCAACAGAAACCATTCTGGCAAGAAGGCAAAAGAAAAAAGACCCTGCCAACAAAGAACTCTATGTCTAGCAAAATTGTCCCTCAAGTATGATGATAAAATTAGTGTATTTCCAGATAAATTAAGGGGCTTTGTGAAAACCCAAACAACCTTACATGAAGTACTAGCAGGACTTCTTCATACAGAGAACCAGCAATGGTAGACATCAACCTCAAATTAGCATACATAACACTACCCAGAATTCAGCCCAGATGTCGAAGTATTCACAGTAAAACAATCTATGAAATGGAAAATAGGGAACCAGAAATGTTAAGTGCCTTCAAGTTGGTTCCGACCGATAACGACCCTGTATAGTGTTTCTAAGGAGCAGCTAGTGAGTTTGAATCACTGACCTTATAGTTCAAACTGACCTTACTGTCCTGCTTTATCCCACAGCGACACACCAGGACTATTATAAAGTACCATGAGGAAATAAATAGTATAGTTATAGAACTTTCAAATAGAGAGGTTGTTGTTGTTGTGAAGTGCCATAGTTCCGACCCATAGCGATCCTGTATAGGGTTTCCAAGGAGCAGATGGTGAGCTTGAACCACTGACCTTGCAGTTCAAGTGGCTTTGCAGTTTGGCACATTAACCTACATTGCCACACCAAGAGTACAAATAGAGAGGTAGTCAAGTCAATTTCTAGGTGGAACAAACTGTTTTAAACGTAGGAATAAAATAATAAATTGCAGGGTAACCTCGAAGAAAATTAATAATTGTTCTCACCACCCCATTCCCCAAAAGGCAGTGGACCTGCTATGTGTTAATCTTATTAAATTTCCAAAGACCAAATACATCCTTTGCCATTTAAACTAGAACTTTAAAAATATGAGAAAGTTCACCTTTTTAATTTTTGATCATGACATATAAAGATATGATGTGATAGTCTAAAAGTAGAAATCTGTAGCCTACAGGTGTGCCAAAATTCTAGAAAAACTGTTAGCAGTTCCTCTAGAGCATAAATCCTGTATGCTGTAGCAATTCTTCTGCATTCAAGGATGCCAGAATGAGTCAACATTAGGAAATCATAATGGGAGTACATAAAATCAGTAAGATTGCCTGGATTTCAGCTAAAAAGACATTTTATAAAAACCTTACACACATTCTTGATTTTCATACAAGCTATCAGGAAATCTAAAAAAAGAAATGAACATTTCCATTATAAATGAAGAGAAGTAAAAGCAAATATTTCCTGGAGAAGTACTTGAGGTGTTTCCCTTAAAGTGAAGAGTCCAAGTTGCTCACTTCACTACTACTGTCGAATCACTCTAGTACTTCAAGTCAGAACAGAAAAGTAAAATACATGTATTTGAAAAGGAGGATAAAGTTAAGTTTACAATATGAATAATAAACAATTATATGTGCTATTCCTAGATAAGTGAAGACAAGTGATTCAACTAAAATATAAATGAATTCAGTAAGTTGGCTGCTTATGAAATCAATGTGCAAAAATCAACAATTTCTTATACATCATTAATTAGCTAAAAGTTATAATGAAAGTAGCAAAAAAATTATAGAAAACAATGAAATAAATTTAGCAATGTATAAAATATATAAGGAAAGGGATATAAGGGTATGTAACAAGAAATACACCATGATTTTGATGGGGGTGTCCTCAACATTATTTCTCTCAAAATTAATTAATTTGTGAATTTTATGTATGATTTTTCCATTGAAAATCTCAATCAGATCCTCCACGCCCCATTTTTGACACTTAGTGATGATTCTAAAGTTTATATTGAAAAATGTGAGAAAGTTTAGAGGTTGACTTTTCCACCATATTTAAATTCGTGATACTGTTACTGACACAGATCAATAAACAATACAGTATGAGGTTTCAAAATGCCAGTCAGTACACTCATGGGACCTTCATTTGCTGATGGGGCACAACTCAAAATGAAGAGAAACAACTGTACACATCTATTAATAATCAGAACATTATGGAATATATGAAGTATGAATCTAAGAAAATTGGAAATTGTCAAAAATGAAATGGAACGCATAAATAAATAGAAAACTTAGGCGTTAGTGAGCTGAAATGGA
>NW_006408885.1:1009597-1021840 GCF_000296735.1 Chrysochloris asiatica | reverse complement strand
TTGTTAGGAGGGACCAGTCACTGGAGAAGGGTATCATGTTTGGTATGGTGGAGGGTCAGAGAAAAAGAAGAAGACCCCCAACGAGATGGATTGGCAAAGTGGCAACATCAATGGGTTCAAGTGTGACAACAATTGTGAGGTTGGCCCAGGACCGGGCAGTGTTTCGTTCTATTGTCCATAGGGTTGCTGTGCATCGGTACCAACTCGATGGCACCTAACAACAACAACACTTGCAGTATAAAGTGTGTTTAACCATGGAAGTTCTGGGTTCCACTTTTGATTCTCTAGTTTTGTGGTGGCCCCTGCATGTTTTACATTTTCAACGTATTTCCCGAGTGATCCTGATGTGCAGCCATGTTTGGATGTAGATTGTCATTTACAATAAAAACTAGAAACAAAAGGACATGTGACTTACGAATTTAACTAATAGGGTCTTTGGAATAAATGGTTGTTCTGTAAGCATTGGGAATAAAGCAATTTGGGCTTTTTTGTATGGTTCTTTTTTATCTAGTGTTTTTATTTACTTAGTTATCTAGTGCTGCTTTAACAGAATACTACAAATAGATGATTTTTAACAAACAGAAATTATTCTCTCACAGTTTAGGAGACTAGAAGCCCAAATTCAGGGCACAGGCTTTAGAGAAAGGTCCTTGTCTCCTTTCAACATCTGTAGGCCCAGCATTCTTTAGAGATTTACATATGTCTTGATGTCAGTCTTTCCCTGGATCTAGGAGCTTCACAGTGTAGGGACCCCAGGTCCAAAGTATGCATTCCACTCCCAACTCTTCTTTCTTGATGGTAGTCGGTTCCTCTGAGTTCTGTTTGCCTGTTTAATCTCTTTCATATCTGAAAAGAGATGGACTTGAATCAACCTTATCCTGTAGATTGCATTGACTCCAGTGACATCATAGAAGTGAGGATTAACAGCACACAAGGATAATTAGATCAGATCAGGACAGATCAGAATTAGATCACATGTAGAGTCGGTGATTACATTTTATTGGATATCATCATGGACAATTGTTGTTAAGTGCCATTGAGTCGATTCTGATTTATAGCGACCTTGTACAGAGTTTCTGAGGAGCGGCTGGTGGGTTAACAGCCTTGTGGTTAGCAGTCCAGCAGTTATCCTACAACACCACACCAGTTCTTTATAGGTGATTACTAGGTCTTAACTGTTAAGTCACTGAGAATTCAGGCCCAGCCAAGTTGATGTAAAACCTTAACTATCACAGGGAGGATGTATGTTAAAATATGATGCTGTGTACCAATGAGGAGAGTGTTACCATGGTTAGAACAGTTACCGAAGGTTACCTTCCTGGGATAACAAGAGTTAACGTAGTAAGAACTACCATTTCTGGTTATAAAACCTTGGAGACTGTTGAACACTGGTGTCATTAGACATGGTGATAGGACATCTAGGCCATGAAAAGTTAACTTGGGCCCAGTCTCTTCTCTGCACTCTGATATCCTTTCTAGTTCATTCCTTTTTTGCACTGTAAAATCCACATCATCTGATGAGCAGTTGGACCTTTCTAAAGAGGAGCAGAGAGAAAGTCTCCAGATGTGATCTTCCCTTGGTTTGCTGGGTGAATAACCTCATCCAGTAACAGTGTGAACCAAAAATGAGGTAGTCACTCCTTTCTTCGGGATGGCCTCTTGTACCTGTGATAGGATCAGCATCTGGAGATTAGGTGAACTCCATGATATAAATTCTGCCTAGAAGATAACAGGAATGAAGAGGAATCCAAATTCATTCTTATCCCTCTCCAATTTCAAAAGGGTATAATTGAACATTCTCATATAAAAAGTTAGAAACAGTGAGCACTAACCCTGTTCACTGTAAAGAAATATAAAATATTTGTTATTATAAAGCCACTACTTATTGTTGTGTGCTGTGGAGTCAGTTCTGACTCATAGTGACCCTGTACAGGGTTTCTGAGGCTGTAAATCTTTATGGGAGCAGAAAGTCTCATCTTTTTCCCGCGGAGCAACTGGTAGTTTTGAACTGCTGACCTTAAGGTTCGCAGCCTGATTCGTAACCACTACGCTATCAGAGCTCCTTAAAGCCACTACTAGGTGAAGCTAAATGGGAATGGAATTCAGGATCTTGTAAGGCAAATTTACAGTACTCAGTGCCATGAAACCTTTTTCCCAGTTAGAATATTCCTGACTGCTCCCTAATAAAGATGGTCTTTCTGCAATTACATTGATGCAATTGTTGCTGTATGAGGGTCAGTTTTCCCCATTCGTTCCTCCATAGTCTCTTTCCAGTCTTCTTTTGAAAACTTTGCCTTTTGTGTATGCTTTACAATATAAAAAAGGAAAAGATACAAATGTTAACTGGCATAAAGATTTAAGTTGCTTAATTATCTTTTGTCCACTCACTGATTTTTATGTGGTATGGCTTCTGGGTGTGGTACTGTAGGATCAGTACTGCACTGTGAACCACAAGGTTGGCAGTTCAAACCCACCAGCTGCTCCTTAGAAACCCTGTACGGGATTGCTAGGAGTCAGAACCAACTCAACAGCACTTAACAACAACAATAATGACAATTGCACTGTAGGATAAGTACTGGACTGCTAACCACAGGGTCATTGGTTCAAACCTACCAGCCACTCCTTGGAAACCCTATACAAGGTCACCAAGTGTGAACTGATTTGATGGCATTTAACAGTAACATATATAATTTGCCATTAAAAATAAAATTTAATTTACGATTTCAACTTGGTTATTTGTTTTCAGTGAAGCACAACTGGGAGACCATGATCGAAGCAATTCAGAACTACATAGGCTCTTTAAACTGGGGTTACAGGGTGTCTATGAGGGAGAACGCAGTGGCCTATATCAATTCCTACGGAGAGTTTGTTGAACATCACAAAGTAAAGGTACTGTTTGAGTTTTTTGTCTTGTTCACTACTTTTCTTATTATTGCTTGTACCTACTTTTGACTAAAATTTTGTGTTGCATATTAAGGAGTATGACTGACAGACACATTTGCCTCCATTGTTTTTGCATGACTGAACTGAAGAAATTTTTTAGAACACTTTTGAAGAATACTTTCATTTGAAGTTATTATTTGCCCTTTAATTTCATTGCCATCTTTTTAAGAGAAAATGTTTAAACTGAAAAGTTGAAAGTTTAGAAGACTACAAATATCAACATTTTAGCAGTGGAATCCTTTTAAAAAATAGATTCTTAACAATGCTAATATGTATTATTTATTGATAAAGTATCGACAGTAGTATCAGAATCAGTAAATTTTATATATTTATGCTTTTAATGTTTATTATAAAAGAGCCATGGTGACACGGTGGTTAAAGCACTCAGTTGCCAACCAAAAGCTCGGCAGTTCAAACCCACCAATTGCTTCTCTAGAGAAAGGTGTGGCGGTCTACTTGTATAAAGCTCACGGCCTTGGAAATCCTCTAGGGCAATTCTGCTCCTAAAGACTCTGTGAGTTTGAATTGACTTGATGGCATAGGGTTTGGTTTTGTTAGATTTGTGTATTGTAAGGTCAGTGTATAGGAAAATGAGACTCTTTTGATGGAAAACCCCATGAAATTGAAGTTATGGGGGATGGTGGCGTATTATCTTCATGTATTTTATTTTTAGAGTTTGTTTTGACAGCACAGTGTTTGATAATATTGACAAGATTAAAAATTACTTTGTAGACTTTTGCTATCTATAATTTGAAAAGGTATGATAGGATCTCTTAAAAATTATCACCTTTAAAACTATTACACGAGCCAGTTTCAATTGTATCATTCACATGAAACTTAGTAGAATACAAGTTAGTTTTATTTTTCTGGTTTAGAGATGCCTGGCACAGTTAGTTTAATAATCCTGCCTCGACTTTTGTTGTCGTTTAGTAATAGGAATTTTCCTGTAGAAATATCAGGGTCTTCCCTCGGTACACCTGTAGCCCCTGCCACTTGCTTGCTGCTTCAGACTTCAGTTCTTTGTCCCAGTGTACCTTCCCTCCATTCCACTGATTGTGTCACCACATCTGGCTTCATTGATATTTAAACTTTTTAAGATTAAAATGTATATATAATTTCTTAGGTAATTAAAAATAGACAATGAGTAACTTTTATTTGTTCCTCACAGTCTAAATATTCTTTACAGTTGTGGCCCTGTAGGATAAGTACTTGACTGTGAGCCAGAGGTTGGTGGTTCAAACCCACCAGCCACTTCTTGGAAACCCTATACAGGGTCGCTATGAGTCATAACCAACTCGACAGCACTTAACATCATCACCACCACCACAGTTGGCTCAAATTTTTATTTCACTTCTCAGCTTACTTTTCAGGTACTTCTAGTCACTTGCGATTTCCCAAATACCAGCTGCTTTCAGGCCTTTGTTTGGGTTGCTCAGTTGTTAAGCACTTGGTCGCTAACTGAAAGTTCGCAGTTGAAACCCACCAGCTGCTCCAGGTGAAAAAGACGTGGCAGTCTGCTTTAGTAAAGACTTAACAGCCTTGGAATCCCTATTGGTCACTTCTGCTATGTCCCTAGAGGGTCAGAGTTGGAATTGATGACAGCAGTGAGTTTATTTTGGGGGATGGGTGTGTATATATGTATATATGTGTATGTTTCTGTGTATGTATATGTAAGAGGAGGTTTCAAAGAGTTCATATGAATATGGAATTGAAAGTGACCCCTCTGTATCTCTGTGTGTGTATACGTGCACACATGTGAATACACACACATGCTTGACTGATAACTGAAAGGTTGGCAGGTTGATTCTGCCCAGAAAGGCCTGGGAATTTACTCCTGCTCCTGCTCCTTCCTCCCCCCAAAAAAACAAATGGCCATTGAAAACCCAGGGAGCAGAGGTCTACTTTGAAACCCATGGGGTTTCTAGGGGTCAGAAGCAACTCTGGCTCCTATTTATTTTGGTATTTATGTCTGTATCTGTATCTGCTGCTCTGTCTTCCAAGTTATTATTTATTTGAAATCATTTCTGTTTTCTCATATGTAATTTAAATACTCTCTTCTTTAAAACAATCCCTTGACTGGCTTTCTCCTCCTCTGACCTGCTACCGCTGTCAATTCCAACTCATAATGACTTTTTGTAGGATTTCCAAGACTGCAAATCTTTACAAGAGCTTTCTTCTGTGGAGTGGCTGGTGGGTTTGAACTGCTAACCTTGCAGTTTTCATTCAGTGCTTTTCCTACAGCACTGCCAAGGCTCCTTTCCCCTGATAGTCCTTTGTTTACTATTTTGTAAAGACTTGTACTTATAACATTGCATTATTTATTACTTCTTTGTTGCTCCTGTTGAATTGGAAACTCTGTTAGAGTAATAACTATTTTGTATGGGTGTTTGATACTTTATAGTGTTTGTTTAGTAAGTGAAGTTTTTTTTTTCTTTCTCTCTTTTCAAGGCAACCAATAGAAAAGGACAAGCAACTTATTATACTGCAGCAAAATTTGTTATAGCAACAGGTGAAAGACCACGGTACTTAGGAATCCAAGGAGATAAAGAATACTGTATTACTAGGTAAGATTGGAGTCCCTAAGTATCAGAAATGGTTAATAGCGCTCAGCTGCTAACTGAACAATTAGAAACCACCCAGAGGCACCTCAAAAGAATGTCCTGGTGATCTACTTCTAAAACTTCAGTTATTGAAAACAGTTTTACTCTGACATATGTGGGGACGCCATGAGTCAGAGTCAACTTATAACAACTGATGAGTTTAAAAAGATATATTTCAATATATTTTGTTGTTCAGAGTAAACTCAGAAAAATATAAAGCAATACAATAGTTTCTCCATATACAGTTTAGTGACATTGATGACGCTCTTTGAGTTGTACAGCCATTCCCACACAGACATAAACTCATTGCACCCCAGGCGTCTTTCTAGTCCTTAAATTGCTGTTTTCAGTTTTATCCCATATACATAGTTCTTAAAATGCTCAAGGTAGAACTTTTTTTCTAGTTAAGCTTAAAATGTTAATTTTAAAATGACTTCAGAGGATATTTTTGGTTTGAAGATTTTATTTCAGGGCAGTGTATTCAGGGGTTCATCCAACCTTTGTGGCTCTAGGGAGTCTAGAGTTCATGACAATACAAAATTCTGTTCTACATTTTCCCCCTTTTGATCAAAGATTTTTCTATAGAATTTTTTTATCAAATGTTTGATAATGCTAGCTGGGCACCAGCCAGTTCTTCTGGTCTCATGGAAAAGGAGGCAGTTATTCATGCAGGCAGTCAGCCACATAGTCCATATCCTGATTCCCCTTCTTCCTCTTTTGCTCCATGTGAATAAAGACCAATTATTGTGTATTGGATGGCTGTCTACAAGTTTTTAAGACCTCAGGAACTATGCAAAAGGTAGAACAGAAATACTAGACAAGTCATTAGGCCAATTAACTGGGATGTGCAATGAAACCATGACCCTAAACCTACAAACCAAAGAACCAAATCCCATGAGGTTTGGGGTTTTTTATATATATATATATATATGCAGCCTCAGCAGTTACTCTGTTTTCCTTGTGCTTCTTGTAAATGTGTGTCATACAGCTTTTACCAATTCAACCTTTTACAGGTGTGCGACTTATTGACAACACTTAAAATATTTGACTGTTATCCTATCCTTAATCATTATAATTTTTCAATCACCATAAACTGAAATTCAGAATCTCAAAAGCAGTAACCTTCCCTAGCCCTCTTCCTTCTGTTCTTGGTAACCACTCATAAACTTTGTTCTCTCTACATTTGCCATTTCTTCTCTTTTAATATATGTGAAGTCATACAGTATTTGGCCATTTGTGACTGACTTGTTTCATTCAGCATAGTGTCTTCAAGTGCCTTCCATACTGTAGTGTATATCAAGATTTCATTTCGCTCACTGGCTAAGTAGTTAGTATTCATTGTGCATATGAATCACATTTTGTTTTTCCATTCATGTGTTGATAAGCATTTAGGTTGTTTCTCCATTTTGGTTGTTAGGAATTGTGTTGCAGTAAACTTTGGGGTCTTTTAGTCTCTGCTCTCAAGTTCAAAGAGTGAAATTGCTTGGTAGTGTGGTGGGTATGAGTTGGGCTGTTAACCTTAAGGTCATCAGTTTGAAACGACCAGCCATTCCACAGGAGAAAGATGAGGCTTTCTGCTCTGCTAAAGATTTACAATCTCAGAAAGCCTGTGCAGGGTCACCACGAGTCAGAATTGACTCTCTGGCACATCACCACCACCACCACGGGAATTTTATGTTTACTTGTGAGACACCGCCACACTATTTCCCCAAGTTTTTCTATCACAGCTATATCATTTTTCATTTCTACCAGCAGTTCTAATTCCTACATTGAAAACAACAGAAAAGGTTTTTTTGTTTTTCTTTGTTTGTTGTTTATGTTTGTCTTAGCTGTCCTGTTGTTGTTATGTGCTGTGGAGTCGGTTCCTAGGTTCCTACTCATAGTGACCCTGTATAGGGTTTCCGAGGCTGTAAATCTTTACAGGAGCAGACAGCCTCATCTTTCTCCCATGGAACAGCTGGGAGTTTTGAACTGCTGAGCCTTAGGTTAGCAGCCTGACTCGTAACCACTGTGCTACCAGAGCTCCTAGTAGGAGTAAAATGGTATCTCATTGTGGGTTTTATTTGCAACTGATGATTTTTTTTTTTTTATTGTAACCAACTTACTAGTTGATACTCCATTTTAATTATAAATTGCCTAATCTTTATGTATCTTCAGTTTATATACTTTATTACTTCGCAGAAGATTTGAACTGATGACAAATAAAAGTACATTTAATGCAAGAAGATAAAGTAATCATGCAAAGAGAAAATAAGGTTAGATAAATAATAATCTCAGTGGTAAAAATGTATACACAAAATTGTGCTGTCTATTCCTTTGTAATTGCTGGGAGCAGCTTGGGAATTTGGGTGTTAGCTTCCAAAACAGATAACTACAATTGTAGGATTTTGTGTCTGTGTGATTATGGTGAATCAGTTGATCACTATTCTGAATCTGCAAATTGAATGGGAATTTTCCCTGAATGATCATAAAGGGAACATTATATCTTGTAGTGCAGTGACTTTTAGTTTTTTTGTTGAAAATTACACTAAAAAATACATTTTTAATTGCATCATTCAGGTGAACATACATATATGTATATTCATTAAAAACCAAACAAACACTATTCCTTTTCATATGCATATATAAAGTATCCCTGGTGGAACAGTGGTTAGGGGATTGACTGGGAACTGAAAGATTAGCATTATCTTGAACCCACCAGCACTCTCAGAGAGAAAGATGCGGCAGTTTGTTTCTGTAAAGATTAAAGCCTTGGGCACTTTTACTTTGTCTTCTGAGGTCTGCTACGAGTCAGAATTGACTCCATGGCAACAGGTCTGGTTTAATTTACTGCATATAATGTAGTCTAATTTTTTCTATTTTAAGTTTTGTGATCCAGAATTTGATTTTGAAAAATCTGAGGTATGTTTCTTCCTCCACGTTCTCGCCACAGTAAGCACAATTACAAACTTCAAAAGTTTTTTCTTTGTGTTTTTTCATTCAAGCATCAAATTGTAATCCAACCAACAATTGAAATCTTTATAACTCATTTTATTGCTTATATTGCAATAAATTTTTTTATTCTTTTTTTTTTTTTTTTTCTTCCAGTGATGACCTTTTCTCTCTGCCTTACTGCCCTGGCAAAACTTTAGTTGTGGGTGCATCTTATGTGGCTCTGGAATGTGCGGGATTTCTTGCTGGTATTGGATTAGATGTCTCAGTAATGGTGCGTTCAATCCTTCTTCGTGGTTTTGATCAAGAAATGGCAGAGAAAGTGGGTTCCTACATGGAAGAACATGGTGTTAAATTCTTAAGAAAATTTGTACCTGTGATGGTAAGTCTGAATAACAGTTGGAATACTTTTTATTTTGTAATTTCTTTAACATTTAATTTTCTCTTCCTTACTTCATTAAGTAAGTCAGTCTGTCCTCTAAGAAACCTGACAAATCATATTCTACCTCTAAGCCTACAGATCTGATCCATGTTTATTCCCATCACTGTGTCCTTCCTTTGATAATGGAAAAGGCATCCTTACTCTTCTCAGAGACTGGATTCCCTTTTCTCTTTGCTTTTTCTCTCAACTTTGTACGGACTGCTCATCCATCTTCAGTTACTTTCTTATTTGCCTTGTAGGCTTCTCTTCCGTATCTCCTATCTTTAAACAAGTCAGTTATCCCATGGGCATTCTCTGTCTTTCTAGGTGTATCCCATTGTTCTTTTCCTGTTACAACAAAAATTCATATATGCTGCTTCTAATGTGTTGCCTCCATTTCATTCTTCAGCTGACAGCCACTTTTATTACTGCTGCTGCTTTGGGATCTTTAGCAAATTCCCCATTGCCAAGTCCAGTGGTCTTGTCTTATATATTACTGGGACTCAGAGCAGCACAAGGTCAGTAGTTGCAGTCCACCAGCCACTCTGCAGAAGAAAAATGAGGCTTTCTGCTCCTGCAGAGACTTGAAAGCCTCAGAAACCCTATACAGGGTTGCTTCGAATTAAAACCAACTCAGTGGCACTTAACAACAACAGTTCAGCAGCTTTTGGTGAAATTGATGTTCCTTCTATTTAAAACTCTTTCAGTGTCTTTAGCACCACAGCCTATGATTTTCCTCACCACATCAACTTTTCTTGTAAATATGGAGCACACCTTAGTTTTCATCCAGGCCACTGTTACCTGGGTTGGCGTCTTAGGCCTATAATTTTAATTATCATCCAAATTCTAGTGACTCTCACTCAGATTTATATCTGTTTCAAACATTGGTCCCAAACTCCACATTTATTGACACAACTGCCCACCAGATACCTCTGCTTCATTTCCTCAAACATTTAAAAAATGTTAAGACAAAATGACTCTCTTGATATTTTACCTAAATGTAAACCCTTGCTAATTTTTTCTGGGCCATCTTAATATTCAGTATATGACACCTCCAGCCACATGCTGTAGGATAAGCACTGGACTGCAAAGTTGGTTAGAACTGCAAGGTTGGTGGGTTCATACTCATCAATAGCTCCTCAAAAACCCTCTACAGGGTCGCTTTGGGTTGGAACCAACTTGACTACACTTAACAACAACAACACACCTAGGAAGCATCTTTTATTCCTCTTTATGTGCTGTCTCCAATCTTGGGTCATCCAATAATTCATTTATATCTTCAAAACATATCTGTGACAATCTTCTGGTTTTTATCATTACTTAATCTCAAAACCTTGCATATAGTCACATGTGTACATACCCACTCATATATGTACATACCCTTTGATCCATTTATTTTCTGTCATTGTTAGATTCAACAGCTGGAGTCAGGCTCACCTGGAAAGCTGAAAGTAGTAGCTAAATCCACTGACGGACCAGAAACTATTGAAGGAATCTATAACACAGTAAGTTTTTATTTTATAAGCAGTAAGTGTTGAATACAATCATAAAATAGCATAAATGAAACTTATCAAAATAGTACCAATATTTTTTTATTCTTTTGAAATATAAGTATGAAGATAGTTGGGCTGCTCACATTTGACAGTATTCAGCAATACATGATGCATAGCATTACAAAATATATGATATGTATATATGGTTATTCTCAAAACACATACACCCAACTATTATTAGTACTTTTGGGGAAATTAGATATTGTATACATTTATGCATTTGAATCTAAGAGTGGGGCTTCAAAAAGTTCACAGAAAAATGGATTGAAAAGATAATGGAAACTTTTCACAAACTTTTTAAAGCCCCCTCATGTTTTCAGTAGCACAGAATGCTTTCTATAACCAAACACATCATAATAGAAATATTTATATTTTCTAAACAAAGAATATAAACTTCCCCAGACAGCATGGAGTATTTTGGATGGGAAAAATATTTTAAACTGATGCTATTTAGATGCCTACAGTTGCTTTGTAAACAGTAATTTATAACTTCCATGTAAATTTATGTTTTATATACTATGATACACATGAT
Source organism: Chrysochloris asiatica (assembly GCF_000296735.1). Classification (NCBI taxonomy): domain Eukaryota; kingdom Metazoa; phylum Chordata; class Mammalia; order Afrosoricida; family Chrysochloridae; genus Chrysochloris; species Chrysochloris asiatica. Next base: position 1,010,860 of record NW_006408885.1, on the reverse strand, counting down.
GTTTTTCATAGTTAAAAAGTTAAACATACTAAAGACAGGTTCATCAAAGCTAAAACAAAACCCAAACCAAAAATCAACCATGTTGGCATTTGAATTGGAGTTGCGTTGACTATATAGATCCATTGGAAACACTTGACTGGTTTGCAATATTCAGTCTTCTGACCTACTAGCATAGTATATTCTCCACTGATTTAGATGGTTTCTGTAGTTTTTAAGAAAGTTTAATACATTTCTGTATCGAGGTCAAGAATGTATTTAGTCCTAGACACTTCATGTAATTTTATGTAGTTATAAATGGCATTTTGTAAGAGTGTCATTATTTTTAACTATTTACTCTTGGTATATAGAAAATAGGTTGTTTTAAAGACTTCTTAATGTGAGTTAATGAAGTTTTACAGTGCAAATCATCAGTTTTACATTCAACAAACCATAGAATTTGCTTTATTGCAATGATTGTAATCCCCTCCATGTACCATCAGTTAACAGTATTTGCCTCTATTCACTTTAATTGTTGGCATTCCTCCATGTATCTCCCACTACCTTCATCTTTCCTCTGCTAACCTCCCTCTTGTACATTGCCTTCCTTGTCACCCATGTTAACATGTGTCTGTTCTCTAGCCTGTGAATAATCCTCCAACCCCTGCAAAAGCAACATAGAATGTTTCTTTTATCAAGAAAACCTTTTCTTAACTTTTTACAACAGTGGTGTCATTCCGTATTCATCCTTTTGTGATTGACTAATTTCATTCAACATAATGTTCTTAAAGTTCATCCATGTTATGAGGTGTTTTGCAAGTTTATTGTTATTCTTCAGTGTGTAGTATTACATTGTATGAGTGGTATCAAAATTTGTTTAGCCAGTTTTCTGTTGTTGGGCATTGAGGTCGTCTCCATCTTTTTGATGTGTGTCTTATAGACAGCACATTGTGGGGTCCTGCTTTCTTATCCATCTGCTCTCTGTGTCTCTTGACTGGTACATTTGATCCATGTACATTCAATGTAATTATCAATAGGTATGTGGTTACGAATCGGGCTGCGAACCTTAAAGTCAGCAGTTCGAAACTACCAGCCGCTTCGTGGGGGTAAGATGAGGCGTTCTGCTCCCGTAAAGATTTACAGCTTTGGAAACTCTGTACAGGGTCGCTATGGGTTGGAATCGACTCGATGGTACTTAACACACTTAACAACAACAACAACAATAAATTGATTACTGTCATTTTGCTGTAGGTTTTTTTTTGTTGTTATTGTTAAGTGCCATCCAGT
>NW_006408885.1:1008523-1009497 GCF_000296735.1 Chrysochloris asiatica | reverse complement strand
ATGGAATGTGCAAAGATCTGGAGTCAGAAAACCAAAAGGGAAAAACATGCTCAGCATTTCTCAAGCTGGGGAAACTGAAGAAAAAATTCTAACTTTGACATTTGTTATTGAAGGATTCTCTGGGAAAATCATTGAATGATGCAGAAAGCATCAAAAGAAGATGGAAGGAATACACAGAGCCACTGTGCCAAAAGGAAATGGTTGATGTTCAACGGTTTCAAGAGGTAGCATATGATCAGGAGCCAATGATACTGAAGGAAGAAGTCCAAGGTGCATTGAAGGAGTTGGCAAAGAACAGGACAGCAGGAATTGATGGAATACAAATTGAAATCTTTGAAGACAGTGAGGTGGCACTGGAGGCACTCACCTATCTATGCCAAGAAATTTGGAAGACAAATACTTGGCTAACTGATTGGAAGAGATCTGTATTTGTGCCCATTCCAAAGAGAGGTGACCCAACGGAATACGGACATCATCGGACAATCTCTTTGATATACCTTGTGAGTAAAGTTTTACTAAAGGTAATACAGAAAGGTCTGCAAGCATACATTGACAGAGAACTTCCAGAGGTTCAAGCCGGATTCAGAAGGGGACGTGGAACGAGGTTTATCATTGCTGATGTCCGATGGATCTTGGCTGAAAGCAAAGAATACCAGAAAGATATTTACCTGTGCTTTATTGACTATGCAAAGACTTTCGATTATGTGGATCATGACAAGCTATGGGCAACATTGCGAAGTATGAGTATTCCTGAACACCTAATTGTGCTTATGAGGAATCTGTACATGGACCAAGAGGCAGTTGTTCAAACAGAAAACGGGAACACTGAATGGTTTAAAATTAAGAAAGGTGTGTGACGGTTGTGTTCTTTCACCATACTTATACAACCTGTATACTAAGCAGATAATCCAAGAAGCTGGGTGTATGAAGAAAAACATGGCATCAGGATTGGAGGAAGACTCATTAACAACCTG
>NW_006408885.1:996723-1002730 GCF_000296735.1 Chrysochloris asiatica | reverse complement strand
CACAGCTCCTTGTTGTTATTATACTGCTGGTTATTTTGTTCTAAATAATTTTCTGTACTGAGTTCATTTATTTGTGAGTTTTCTTTTCATTTTACTTTCTGTTGTGATGAGGCTTTCTGCTCCCCTATAGATTTACAACCCTTAAAATCCTTTACAGTCGAAAATTTGGTCTCTGTCTTTTTTGTAGAGGGTCTGGGTAGACTAGTCAGTCATCTTCCCAGATGTCTCATATTCTAATTAATGGAGGTTTGCTCTGTTTCTTCTCATTGTGAGTTGTGCCACATCAGCAAATGAGGTTCCCAAAAGCTATGTTCCGTACAAGTCATTTTGATCAACTTGAGGAGGCAGCTCTTTCTCTCTCTCGTTTTGAAAGTCTTCCAAACTAGGGACTCATCTTCCAGTACTGTATCACACTATGGTCGGTTGCTACTCATAAGGTTTTCAGTGGCCAGTTTTTTCAGTTAAGCGTGTTAACTGTTTGCAACACTCAGGGACTCCAATTTGTGAAAAGAAGATACAGAGTTACTTCAGATTGTGTGTGTGTGTGTGTGTGTGTGTGTGTAAGTTCAGTTTGTGTGTTTCACATATTAATGGGTTTCATTTAAGTATCAAATTTATTATCATAAATTATTCATAATATTCTATTATCATTCTTTTAATGTCTGCAGGATCTGTGCTCTTTTTTACTCCTAGTAATGATTATTTGTGTTTTCTCTATAAATAGGTTTTATTAGCAATTGGTCGTGACTCCTGTACAAGAAAAATTGGCTTGGAGAAGATTAGTGTCAAAATCAATGAGAAGTAAGTATAGATGGATCATTGCACAAACCCAAATTTAACAATAGCTTTCCTCTGAAATTCCATTTGATTAATAAGGTATACAATTTGGATGCTTTATTGCTCTGCTTTGGGTACCATGGTGGTTCAGCGGTAGCACTCTCCTTCCCTGCAGGAGACCTGGGCTTGCTTTCTGGGCTTGTCTATCAGTGGAGGCTTGCATGCTGTTATGAGACTGGACAGCTGCCAAAGATAGGGTAGGAAAACGGGCCTTGTGATCTGCTTTTGAAAATCAGCTAATGAAAGCCCTATGGATAACAACAATCCTATCCTCATTTGCTGCTGTAGGATAAGCACTGGACTACTAACTGCAAGATCAGTGGTTAAAATCCACCAGCCACTCATTGGACATCCTCGACAGGCTAGCTATGAGTTGGAACTAACTTGAACAGGACTTAACAAAAACAGTCCAAATTCACAACCCATCAGTGCCACAGGATTAGGCAGTGTTTTGCCCCATTGTGCAAGGAACAAAGGAATAGGATCACCCATCTTTTCCATAGCACTCTATTCATGATTCTTGTTGTTAATTTTCAACTCACAGTAACTCAGTATGGGGTTTCCAAGAAGCAGCTAGTGGATTTGAACCGCTGACCTTGCAGTTCAAACAAACCTTGTGGTTTAGTGCTTATCCTACAGTGCCACACCAGGATTTCCATAATTCATTGTAATGGTCACAGAGACAGTACTCACAGTTACAGGGTTTATTAGGAAGTTACCAGTTTATAACTTAGGGTCAGAAATACATAAAGCAAAGTTGTTCCACTTAGGACAGGTTCTCCTCAGTCATGGCCACAGACAGGACTCTGCTTGGCCCGTGCTTCAAAGGTATTTTAGGGCTGCTGGTGAATGCCCACAGGACCCACCACTCACCATAAGTCTTAGCATGAAGGCACTGAACTCTAGTTCATGGGTCAGCAGACCTAGCTGCCTCCCAATTAAGTGGCTGGTGGCATTCCACTCTGCAAACAGACTTCCTGCCCACAGTCACTCAGCTTTACTTACTCCATGTAAACCATGCTCTGGTTCTTGGTTCTGCTGCTGCTGCCCTCTGCCACTTATCCAGTGTCATAGTTTTCTGTCTCTGGGTTGAAGAGGTTCAGTCCAGAGGGGTCTCTGGGTCCAAATGACATGCTTCACTCCTGGCTCTTCTTTGATGGTAATGAGATCCGCCCCCATTTCCCTTACCCCACCCTTCCACCCCCATTTCAAGATTGGAAAAATCACAATGAACTCTGTTAACAATCACAGACTGAATCACATCACCCTGTCAGCTGCTTCTCCCACCTTTTCTTATCAAGATCTATGAAGAGAAAAGTTATTTGTTGGAAGTTACAAGGACTATGGGTAGAAGATCCATCTGAAGTAATCCACTGTACTGCATTCACCATGAGTCAGACTGATTCAATGGCAGTTAACAGCAACAACCAATTGATCTTGGAGTAAATACTATGTCAGCTTTGTAGTATGAAGTTTCTCATCAATCAGTAATTCTTCATTGTGTGCCCGAAGAGCTCATGTATTAAATAGTGATTTTAAAAGATAGTTTGGGGAATATATATGTATGCTGTCTGATATGGAGCCCTGGTGGGGTAATGAGTTATACATTAGGTTGTTAATCACATGGTTGGCAGTTCAAATTCACCAGCCACTCCACGGAAGAAAGATGAGACTTTCTACTCCTGTTGTTGTTGTTGTTATGTGCCGTGGAGTTGGTTCTGACTCATAGCGACCCTGTACAGGGTTTCTGAGGCTACAAATCTTTACGGGAGCAGAAAGCCTCATCCTTCTCCTGCGGAACAGCTGCTAGTTTCGAACTGCTGACTGATTCGTAACCACTATGCTACCAGAACTCCTTTTCTACTCCTATAGAGATTTGTTATTGTTAAGTACCATTGCGTTGGTTCCAAGTCATAGTGACCCTGTGTAGGGTTTCTGAGGCTGTACATCTGTGTGGGAGCAGAAAGCCTCATCTTTCTCCTATAGAGCGACTCGTGGACTTGAATAGTCAACTTTATGGTTCACACTCCAGTGCTTATCCTCTGGAGCCACTGTGCTCCCCGTATAGAGATTTAGAGCTTTGAAAACCCTTTGCAGGGTCACTGTGATTTAAAATGGACTCAGTGGCACCCAACAACAGCTGTCTGATTTAGAGTAAGTCCTTGGTCAGACAAGGAGAGAAATCCCAAAGCTCTAAATGTAACTGTGGGGAAAGTGTGGATTGATCCTACGTATTCAAAAAGCATGCATGGTTTTACTAATCAGAAAAGTACACTCTTTGGAGCTATAGAAGCCCTCATTATTTAAAGCCATTGCTCTTATAGACAATAACTTGAGGTCCTTGAGTACTTAGAGGGAGTTCTTTCTTCTCTGTACTTAGTCCTTTTCTCTTGGACTGGTATTAACCATCTAGCAGTAGAGTGTTGTTGTAGTTATGTGCCATCAAGTTGATTCTGACTCATAGCAACTATGTATAGGGTGTTTGAAACTTTAAATCTTTGTGGGAGCAGAAAGCCAAATCTTTCTCCCAAGGAGAAGCTGGTGGGTTTGAACTGCTGACTTTGTGGCTACTAGTTTAATATTTACCCTATAGAGCTGCAGCACTTGTCATAATAATAACTTTTTCTCCCCACAAACTATTAGGAATGGCAAAATACCAGTAAATGATGTGGAACAAACCAATGTGCCCTATGTCTACGCTATTGGGGATATTTTGGAAGGAAAACCAGAACTGACTCCTGTAGCCATACAGGCAGGCAAGCTGCTAGCTCGAAGACTTTTTGGAGGCCGTATAGAAAAGGTAAGTTCTTTGTGTTGTTTGGGGAACATAGCTAGATGAAACATATCTAGATGAAACGTAAAAAAATCAGTTCAAATAAAACTTAGGTGCTAGTTTTCCAAGTAAAGGGAACCTTACAGATATAATTTGCATCTGACTTACTATTTACTGATGGGAATTAATAATTCTTTTGAGTGTCTACTATGAGTACTGGACTGCAAACCACAAGGTTGGTGGTTTGAGTCCATCAACCACTCCACAGGAGAAAGTTAAGACTTTCTGCACACGCAAAGATGTACAGCCTCAGAAACTTTGTACAAGGTCGCTATGGGTCTGAACTGACTCGACGGCGCTTAACATCAACAACATATGGAACATGCTGTGCTAGGTGATACACAAAGGATTGGCCATGGTTGCAGTCCCAAGGGGCTTACCAGGTTGGTGAGGGTCATGAGACAGATATGCCCAGAACTAGTTACAGTACAGAGTACATCATGAGTTGTCAAAGACTGCTATGTGCATATCACTTTGTTGTTAAGTTCTGTCAAGTCAGTGGTGACCCTCTATAGGGTTTCCAAGGAGCTGGTGGGTTTGAACTATCAAAACTTGTGGTTAGAAGTCCAGTCCTTACCCTGTAGCATCACACCAGGACTCCAAATTTCTTTAGGGGCACAGAAAAGGAGTAATTAATTCCATCTTTGGGCTAGGAAAAGACTTCATAAGTCACTGTAGTCGAAGAGCCAATGCATGGGTCAGTAAACCTGAATTGTAACCCTGGCTTCAATGCCTGCTTGTTGTAGAAACATGGTCTAGTCATTTAACTTCCCTGGACCATAGTTTGCAAATCTAATAATGTGGATCAGATGATCTCTACCGTCTCTTCCCCCTTTGATATTCTTTACATTTGGGATAGACTATGAATGACAGTTAAAAATTGAGTAAGGAGAAGTGTTTTCTAGTAAGTAGATAATGTAAGGGAAAGCACAGAGTTCTGAACTAAGTCTGTACAAAGGACCATGATTAGTCTTATTCTAAATGGGGAAATACTGCTCTGTGCCTCTGGAACCTTTGTGACTGTGTGGAGGCACTGGCAGGTGAAGGACCCACTGGGAGTTGGCCTTACTGGCATTTAGTTGGTGGGACCAGGAATGCTAAATGTACTGTTCTATACAAAGCAGAATTATCCTATCCAAAATGCAAATAGCACTTTGGAGGCAGAGTGGTGGTAATAGGATGTACAGTTGAGGATGAAACTAGAAAATTAATCTAGTTCTAGATCACCCAAAATCTTTGATGTCACAATAAAGAACTGGTATATGCTTCTATAGACAGTGGAGAACTGTTGAAATTTATTTCCCCTAACTTTTTTTTTTTTAAATATTTTGTGTGTGTGTGTGTGTCTGATGAAGTTTTACACAGCAGTTTAGATTCTCTTTCAACAATTTCTACACAGATTGGCAACAGTGATATTAGTTACATTTTTCACAGTGTGTCTCATTATTTCCATTCTGCTTGTTTCATTTCCATTAATCTAGTTGCCCTGCCCTCTTGCAGTCTCATCTTTGTTTTAAAATGATTGTTGTTCAGTTAGTCTGATATAAGGGTTTTTTTTAAAGGCCCACAGTACTTATGGGGAGCGCAGTAGCTTCATATGATAAGCACTGGACTGAGAACCACATGATATGTGGTACTAGCTGCTCTGTGGGAAATAGATGAGGCCTTCTGCTCCTGTAACGATTTAAAAGCCTGGAAACCCTATACAGGGTTCCACTATGAGCCGGAATCGATTTCCCTGGCACATAACTGTACTTAAAAATGACAGTCATTATTTTGTGAGGTAATCTGTTATTTAGCTATAAGGGAATCCTCAAGTGTAAGTTGCATTTCAAGATGTGAATATTGTCTTGGGCAGTGGTCTCAGGAGTTCTCTATTAACAACTATTGAGTAAGTCTTTGTGTGTGTGTTTAGTAATTTTAGGTTCTGTATAATTTTCTTCCATTCTATCAGAGTTCAACTATTGTGGCATAATTAGAACAATTGGTAGGGATAGCCAGGCACCATCTTGCTCTTATGGTCTCAGTGTAGATGAGGTTGTGGTTCATGTAGACTATTTGTCCGATGTTATTGTGGTTAGGTGCCTTCTAGTCAGTTCTAAGTCTTCTTCTTTTTCACTGACCCTACACTTTACCAAGCATGATGTCCTTCTCCAGGGACTGGGGTCCATTCTGGCTTCTAAGGAACATTCTGGTTGTACTTCACCCAGACAAATTTGTTTGTTCTTCTAGTAGTCCGTGGTACTTACAATATTCTTTACCAACATCGTAATTCAAATGCATTAATTCTTCTTTGGTCTTTACTCATTATCCAACTTTCACATGCATGCGGTGTGA
>NW_006408885.1:995183-996163 GCF_000296735.1 Chrysochloris asiatica | reverse complement strand
TTCTGGAATACCTATTCTTTGCAATGTTGTGTATCATTTATGATTCACCCATTAAGATTTCTTTGCATAGTCAGTAAAGCACAAGTAAACTTCTTTCTGGCATTCTCTGCTTATACCTAAGATCCATCTGATACCAGAAATGATATTCCTTATTCCACATCTTCCTATAAATCCAGCTTGAATTTCTGGCAACTCCCTGTTCATATACTGCTGCAATTGATTTTGATTTCTTTTAGCAAAATTTTACTTGCGTGTCATATCAGTGATAGTGTTTGATGATTTCCGCATTCTGCTGAGTCACCTTTCTTTTGAATGTGTACAAATAACGGATTTGCTGTAGTAAGTTGATGAAGTAGTTGTCTTCCATGTCTTGGCATAGATGACTGAGTGCCTCTAGTGCTGCTTCAGTTTTTTTAAACAATTCAGTATACTTGTTGGAATGTACAACATATGAATCTAAGAAAATTGGAAGTTGTAGAAAATTAAATGGAGTGCATAAGATTGATGTCCTAGGCATTAGTAAGCCGAAATGGACTGGTATTGGCCATTTTGAATCTGACTGTCCTGGTAAGCTATGCTGGGAATGACAAATCCAAGAGGACTAGCATAGCATTCATTGTAAAGACAGTATTTCAAGATCTATCTTGAAGTACAATGCTGTCTGTGTTAGGTTAACAGGAAGACCAGTTAATACCACTATTATTCAAATGTATGCACCAACCACTAAAGCCAATGAAGATGAAATTGAAGAATTCTACCAACTTCTTCAGTCTGAAATTGAAATGTGCAGTCAAAACGCATTGAAAATTACTGGTCATTGGAATGTGAAAATTAGACATAAAGAAGGATTTGTAGTGGAAATATGATCATGGTGATAGAAATCATGCTGGATATCATGTGATCGAATTTTGTAATACCAGTGACGTATTTATTGCAACTACTTATTTTCAGCAACATTGCAGATTTGTCCTGTAGACTAT
>NW_006408885.1:965780-975408 GCF_000296735.1 Chrysochloris asiatica | reverse complement strand
TGGTCTCACCCAAGATGGTGGCTCCTGGAACCGCTGAGCATCCCGGACTAGAAAACAGAGGATTTCTTGCTTCTGCCACAAATATCCCTAGCTGTAAGCCTTCCAACCTTATAAATATTCCGTTATATGTGATTCCAAGTTCTGGGACCATCCCCTGAGCCTGTTTGGTGAGGTTTTCTGTGTTGTTGCTGACGGAGCTCTTCACTGCACTTCCACCTGATCCGCCATCTTGTTTGTTCTTCCTTTATTATTATTTTTGTTTTTTCAAGAATTAGAGTTTTGTTCTAATAGTTTTCTCCATTCTAATCAGGACTCTCCTCTCTGTTGTGTCCCTGGTCAGAACTCTTGGTAGTAGTAGTCAGGACCCAGGTCTCTGAATCGATGAGGCTGTGATTCCTGTAGGTAATTGTATCTTAGATGGCTGCTTCCAAGCTTGTAAAACCCCAGTCACTACTTACCATACTAGGATGTAGAATATAAACTTTTTAGACTATGTTGTGTTGGTTGACCAAGTTGTTCCATGGAATTATCTATCTTCTGGGAGCAGATCTCCTGGCCTTTTCTCCCACAGAGATACTGCTGAATGCTTAACCATTGTGCCACAAGGTGTTCCTTATTAGACTGTTCAGTTTTGTCTCAACAATCAAAACAAAAGAAAAAAAAATTCTCTTTATGTCAATCATAACAGCTTTTGGTAGCATGCAATTTTCACAACAGCCCTGCAGTCATCTATACTCCATGTTGTATACAAATCATCTTATTTAAGGGTATTTGGTGGTGGTGTTTCGTTTTGTTTTGCTTTTGAGTAACAAATATTAGAAACTCACTCAAACTATACAAGTTGAGGGAGTTTATAATAATCACACAGAATAATAAGTAGACTTACACAGTATCTTAGAACAAGAACCATACTAGGACCAAGTCTCACTGAAATTAGAGCTGGGGCTAGATCTGGGGTCAAGGCTGCTCTGGGATGCCACAACAGCAGGTCGAAGACATTTATAATATGTTGTTCCCTGCAATTCTTGAGGCTTCTTTCTTTTTATCTTACTACCACCTAGAGAATTCCTTCTTTGCTTTCAGCTAATTTTCCTGCAAAAGAAAGAATTTGATTGACAGAGGTCACCTTTTTTTGCCATTCCACATAGATTTCTGGTTAGCTTGTTATTAGGTTTCCAGGGGTTAGGTGCCTATCACGATCTAATCACCTATTACTATCTGACAGGGCTCAGAAAGGGACCATATGGTTCTGGCAGTGTTGCCCTTTGACGGGACCTCTGTCTGGTAGGCACAGTGTCTTAGATCTCTAGTGCTGCTGTAACAGAAATACCACAGGTGGATGACTTTAATAACCAGATTATATTCTCTCTCACTGTAGGAGCTAGAAATACAAATTCAGAGCGTTGGCTCTTGGGAAGGCAGGCGTTCCCTTTGTCTGTTCTGGGGAAAGGTCCTTGTCTCCTTTGAGCATCTGTAGGCCCTGCATTCCTTGGAGATCTCCATACATCTCTGCATCAGTCTTTCACTGGATCGAGGAGCTTCACAGTGCAGGGACCCCAGGCCCAAAGGATGCACTCCACTCCACTCCCAACTCTTCTCTCTTGGTGGTAGTATGTCCCTCGAAGTTCTGCTCACTTTACTCTCCTTTTATATCTCAAAAGAGATTGACTCAAGATAATACCTAATCCTGTAGATTCTAGCTGTCCTCATTAGCATCATAAAAGTGAGGATTTACAACACTTAGGATAATCACATCAGATCAAAGCTGATCACATCAGATCACATCATAGGGCTGATTGCATTATTTTAATTTTTTTATTGGTGGATTTTTTTTTTTTTTATTGCGTTATTTTTTATCTCATGGAGATGATAACTTCTGAACCATTGAGAATTCTGGCTAAGCCAAGTTGGTACAAAACCTGAACTATCACACACACAGTGACTATCATCTCTAGTTATACCTCCCACCTGACCTTCTTTCTCTGTCATCTACATACAGCTTTCTTTCCATGCGTGCAGTTTTAATACCTCTACCTCCTGACCCACACCATCACAAAGACCCTTTGTCCTCTTGGCAGTGATACAGTCTGTAGTCATATTTCCTTTCCACAGTCACTGCCCTCAAGAACAAATGCAAAAATTTTCTGTCAGTTCCAGAGCCTCTAGTCTTCTGGTGATGGCCAGCCATACTCTCTCGTTGTCTGATAAGGCTTTGGAAGGTAGTTCCATCTGTCCATGGGTTTGTAAGATTACCCACACTGATTCATTCATATGAATGTCCAGAACAGAGAGACAGAAAGTAGATTGGTGGTTGCTTAGGGATGTGAGTAGAGTGGAGGGGTACGAGGGTGATTTAAAAAAAGGGTATGGAGGGGTTTTTTTTGAGGTGATGAAAATCTTCTAAAATTGACTATGATGATCATTGTACCTATCTGAGCATAATAAAAACAATTAAAGTGGATACGATATATGTTAAATTGTTTAGTATGTGAATTAAATCTCAATAAAGCTGTTAAAAATATAAAGATTACTTACCCTCATTCTGGCCCCCATGGGATATCACAGTCCCTCCATCCCCACACATGCCATTTCTCTTTGATAGTCAAAGACAACACAGTGGAGCTCTTTATTTATTTGTCTTCGTAGTGGCACAGTAATATGAAATGGTCCAGTGGTGGTTTTAGCTTTCAGTGTAATAGGATAATAGTTCACCTGATAGAAGTACACCAAGAAATCAGAGTCCAGAATCTTAGTGATGGAGAGAGACCCTATTTACCAGTGTTTTTAGGAGTAGTCATGTGGCCTCACTGCCACCTCTTTGTTTTGGTTTTCAGACTTCAAGTTTGAGTTTTGGGAGAGACAGTCCCATTTGTTGATTGCTGGCTGATACATGGACTGTGAGTCTGATGCTCCTGTCTGGTCTCATTTAGTATAATATAATTTCCATTAAATTTTTAGTGTAAGATTCAGTTATACTAAATTATATTTATTTGTTTTCCTTTAAAAATATAGTTAATGTAGTTTTTATTGTAAAATGTGCCATAAAATAAAAGAATGTAATTTGTTATCTTGCAGTGTGATTATATTAATGTTCCAACTACAATATTTACACCTTTGGAGTACGGTTGCTGTGGATTATCTGAAGAGAAAGCTATTGATGTATATGGAAAAGAGAATCTCGAAGTAAGATTGTTTTATTTTTCACTTTCTAAGAATATCTCTTTTAAGCAGTCATTGGTCTTCACAGTAGCTATTTTGTTGTTTTGTAAGTTACTATGGACTCATGGTTTGGCATTGTAGGATAAGCACTAGACTGAGAACCACACAGTCAGCAGTTCAAACCTACCATCCTCTCCTCGGAAACCCTATACAGGGTCACTAAGAACCGACGTGATGACATTTGACAACAACATAGTTAAAGGAAATCATATTCCTCTTATAGGAGAATTAGAAATTAAGTAATTTAAACTCTGTCTCTAACAAATTATTAAGAAATACAAATGGAGAAAGAGGGAAGTGAAATGTGTTCAAGTCCACAATTTAGTTGGGTTACAAGCAATAAAAGTCTGCTTGAGCAAGCTTATTCAAGGAAGTGGAAGTTACTATAAGATCTTTTGGGAATCCAAGAGTGATAATGTATCAAGGCCTTGGGAAGGGATAAAAACTAAGAAGTTGAAGGCTATCTCAAGTGTTTCATAATCTCTTATATTTGCCTGGGGTTTATGTATATTTTTATGTATGCAGACAGTTCATTCTTTTTTGCAAATAGAAATTTGCCCCTAGAGTACATGTAGCAGCTAAAATACAAGGCAACTTAAAAAGTTTGTAGAAAAATGTTATTATCTTTTAATTCCATTTTTCCACAAATGTTTTAAAGTCTCCTCATGACTTTTCTTCTCCCAAGTTTTCCAGTAGTTCTGGACTTTGGAAGAACTGATTTTTTTACTCACTATTTCTCAGTCTCAGTTCCACACTATAGGAAAACACATTTGATTGGTCTCAGTTGGGTCAGGTGTTAACTTCTATTTGGAATGGCTAGTAGCCAAGATCATGTCACATTAGCATGGCTCTTGTAGTCTACATTATTGATGGGCTTAAGGTGAGTAAACTGAGTCAGCTCTTAGGTTGGTTAGCTTATGGTAGGGTGTTTACAGTCTCAAAAAGATGTCCTCTGTACATATTTATTTCCAGCTCTTTTTCACACACCCCTGCTTTGCCCTGCTCAGGCCCATTAGGTACATGAGAGGAAGAATATAGAAGGCAATACCCCAGAAAAAGGAATCTTTTTATAGAAAACATGTTCTTCATGTTTATGGGATTACTTTAAGATCTTTTTCCTAAGGTTAACTGCCGATTAGCTTGCCTGTTTTATTTTTTGCACTTTGACAGGACTAAAAATTTGGTCTAAGAGTTTAAAAATTCTTATTACAAAGGGATTTGAAGAAACTTCTCAAAATACATTCATAATTTTTTTATGTAAGTAAGGAAATCAATGTGAAAAAATGAAGGTAGGAAAAATAAGATGGTACTGGGAAAAAGATTACATTTTTGGTTTACAGAATTCATGCCCTAAAGTCCTATAGACTTGTACTGGAATTATTCCACTCTAAGTGTCCTGACTGACAGGGGGAGAAGTGAAGAGATTTCTTTGTGTTTTTATAAAAGGGACATTTTGATATAGTAAATGTTGTTCTTGTTTGGTGCTGTCGAGACAGCATAGTGAGTGACCCTATGTACAAGAGAACATAACCTCGCCCAGTCCTGCTCCATTCTCTCAGTCATTGCTATATTGGAGCCTATTGTTGCAGGTGGTGTCAGTTCATCTTGTTGAGGGTCTTTCTCTGTTTTGCTGACCCTCTGCTTTACCAAGCATTATATACTTCTTATAGTCTCAAAATATCCCTTTGATAAATATAATAGTAGATTTTATACAACTCTTTATTCTTTTTTTTTTTTAAGTTTTCATTGTCAATTATGTGTTAGTTTACATGAGTGAACATTATCTTTACATTCATCCTGTTGTACTTTGTTTCATTGCAATGATCACAGTTCCCTGCATGCATCATCAAACAATCAAAGGGTACACCCCACACTCCTGCCCCCCGGCCGCCAGCACACAACCCTTTTCCCTCCCTGATTCCTGAGTTCCCAGCCGCTCCTTCTGTCCATGTCATCACCTCTGCCTCCATCCCTAGTGTCACTGCTTCTCCGGACAGGGTTATGCACTTCGCTTTTCTCCCTTGATGGTTCCAGGGATCTCCACTCATAGACTGCAAAATCAGCCACTCCCCTCCTTTTGTTACCCTACATTTACATTTACCTTTCCAACACTCAGTCAGACCTGATGGTAATCATTCCCTATTGAACCACAGGAGTCCTTTCCCCATCAGCTTTATCAACCCCATCTAGACAGGTTGGAAACAATTCAGTGGAGGTTCTACCTTTCCCTGTGTCCTCTGGAGCTAGGTTCCTTATGGAAAGCTTGTAAGCCAGTCACTTCTTGCCTTTGTAGTCCCCCCATTTTGGGTAGCCAATGTCTTAAGTTCCCCTGCTATGTTGATCCTGTGTACCAAGGGGGTGAGAATGATCCTTATTCTACAGATTTGTCTTCTCCTTTGTCTTACTGCATCCACAAGCATAAGTCAAGATCATCCATTTACAGTGGGTTACTCCTTTTTTTTTTCCCTCTTCTTTCTTCCTCAAGTTGTGTTCTGATCATCCAGCCATTGATGCCAGGTCAAATGGGTACTAACTGCAAGTGTGTGTGTTCTTGTGCATCCTCTTTTTTTTTTTTTCTTTTTCTGAACTTTTTATTGTGAATTGAGTGAAGGTTCACAGAATAGATCATCAGTCCTACATTCCAAAGGCCACAGTATGTCATTATAATGATTGCAATCCCTTCCATGTACATCAGTTAGGTAGCAGTATTTACCTCTGTTCACTTTGACTCTTAGACTCCTCCCTGTATCTTCCACTATCATTATCTTTCTTGTGCAAGCCGCCTTCTTGTTATATATTAACTACCCTATCACCCGAGTTAACATATGTCAATGTAAAGAAAACAAAAATCTTCACCACTGGAACAATAAATAACATTCTTATCAACAGAGAAAAGATTGAAGTTGTCAAGGACTTCGTTCTTGTATCAACTATCAACACTTACAGAAGCAGCAGTCAAGAACTCAGACGACGTATTGCATTAGGAAAATCTGCTGCATAAGACATTTTTAAAGTGTTGAAGAGCAAAGATGTCAACTTGAGGACTAAGGTGCGCTTGGCCCAAGCCATGGTATTTTCAGTAACCTTATATGCATGCAAAAGCTGAACAGTGAATAAGGAAGACCGTAGAAGAATTGATGCTTTTGAGTTGTGGTGTTGAAGGAGAATATTGAAAGTGCCATGAGTTGCCAAAAGAACCAATAGATCCGTTTTGGAAGAAGTGCAGCCAGAGTGCTCCTTGGAGGCCAAGATGGCCAAACTTCATCTCTCTTACTTCAGACATATTGTCAGGAGGGACCAGTCGCTGGAGAAGGATATCATATTTGGTAGGGTGGAGGGTCAGAGAAAAATAGGAAGACCCCCAAGGAGATGGCAATCCATCTGGCAGCATCGATGGACTCAAGCGTGGCAACAGTAGTGAGGTTGGCCCAGGACTGGGCAGTATTTAGCTTTGCTGTGCATAAGGTCACTATGAGTCGGTACCAACTTGGTGGCACCTGACAACAACAACAACCCTCTGCCTAATGAATAATTTTCCCTATCCCTGGTAACCATCATAGAATATTTGCGTTAGCAAAAAAAAAAAATCTTTTTGCAACAGTGATCTCATATAATGTTTGTCTTTTTGTAATTGACTAGTTTCAGTTAGCGTAATGTTCTCCATGTTCATCCATGTTATGATGTGTTTCGCAGATTCATCATTATTCATCAGTGATGCATATAGTATTCCATACTGTGTATGTACCAAAGTTTGTATCATTCTGTTACTCTCTGTCTGTTGACTGGTATGTTTAATCCATTTACATTCAGTGTAATTATTCATAGTTCTGAATTGATTGCCGTCATTTTGTGTGTGTGTGTGTGTGTAGTGTTGCTAGTTTCTTTGTTCCACATAAATTTCTGCTCTTCCATTTTGTTTTTGAGTTTTCATTTTCTTCATTGCTGCTGTTTTGATGTTTACTAAATCTTTCTGATTTTACTTTTTATTTTGATGTGAAGATGTATTAATTTTCTTTGAGGTTACCTTGGAATTTATTCATTTTTTTCCCCATTTAAAACAGCCTGCTTTACTTTGAAATCTAATTGACTTCCTTGCCATTTGTAAGTTCTGTATCTACATTTTTCCTTCTTTTTGATTTTTAATTGATAGTTGACTTGATTATAAATTTATATATCTGGTTCCCTATTTTTGGTCATATAGGTTTGTTTCACTTTGGATATTTCTACATCTGGATTGGGTTCTGGGTGTTGTTGTCATATATGTTAATATCAGGTTGTTGTGTGCTGTTGTTAGTTCTCAGTCCAAAGAGTACCCTTTAGTATTTTTTGTAGTTGTGCTGGTTATTACAAATTCCTTTAATTTCCGTTTATCTTAAAAAGTCCTAATTTTGCAGTCGTATTTGAGCTTTCTGGGTATATGATTCTTAGTTGACAATTTTTTTCTTTCAGAGTTTTGTGTGTGTCATGCATTGCCTTCTTGCCTGCATGGTTTCTGCTGAGAAATCAGAACTTAGTCTTATTGGTTCTCCTTTATAGGCAGGTTTTAGTTTTTTCAAGCTGCTCTCAGGATTGTTTCCTTGTCTTTGGTTTTGGAAAGTTTGATTATGACACATCTTGGTGATTTTCTTTTGGGATCTCTCCTGTTTGGGGTTCATTCAGCTTCCTGAATGGTTGTCTTCTCTTCTTTCATGATGTTAAGGAAGTTTTCTTTCAGAAACTCTCTGAAAATTTTCTCTGTGCATTTTTAAAATCTTTTCCTATTCTGGAATTCTGATCACCCATAAGTGATTCCTCTTTATGCTGTGTCCCATGTAAATCTTGGGCTTTCTTTTGATTTTTTTTACCTTTTTGCAGATTGTTCTTCTAGCTTACTAGTATTTAGAGATTTCTCTTCAGACTCACTTATTTGGACTTCCATTGATTCAGATCTGCTCCTTTGTGTTTTCAATTTATTGTTCATTTCTGAGATCTTAGTATTATTAATTTTCTAGATTTCTATTCGTAGGTTTCATATTGTTTCAAAATTTGCATTTTTATGTCTGTTTGTTCTTGTAGTATTTTTTAAAACTCTGCATTGTGAATTGAGTGAAGCTTTACAGAGCAGATCATCAGTTTTATGGTCAACAAATCATACACTTTACTTCACTACATGGTTGCAATCCCCTCCATGCACCAACAGTTAACAGCATTTACATCTATTTACTTTAACCAATGCATTCCTCCCTTTGTCTCCCACCACCTTACCTTTCTTCTGTCAGCCTTCCTCTGGTTGTATATTGCCTGCCCTGTTAGCCATCTCAAGGCTTGTTTACTCTCTAGTGCATGAATCACTTCCTCCTCCCTTGAAAACCATCATAGTTTGCTTCTTTTATCAAGAACCCCCCCCCCTTTTTTTAATGTACCCAAAAAAGCATGCAAGAATATAAATTGTTTAAACAACCAAAGGGCACATTCTGGAAGCCAGCCTCCTGGCCACTTGCATACAGCCTTTCTCTTTCCATGAGTCTAGAGTCCTCAGCTGCTCTATATCTCCATGTCATCACCTCTGCCTCCATCTCTGGTGTTGCTGTTTCTCTAGATAGGGTCCCACATTCTGCTCATGCTCTTCTTTCTTCATGGTCCTAGGATCCTCTGTTCCTGGACTATAAGATTACTCCCTCCCTTTCATTACACAACTTCTACCTTTACAATTGTAACCATCGCAATTAGGTATGATAACAGTTATTCACTATTGAATCAAATTAATCCAATCCCCATTTCCTTTCACCAGACCCATGTAGACAATAGGAAAACTATTTAGTAGGGATTTTACCTTCCCCTGCACACTCAAACTTAACTAAACTCCCTCTTGAAAACTTGTAAGCCAGCCACTTCGTGCCTTTATAGACCCCCCCCCTTTTTTTTTTAGGTAGCCAGTGTCTAAGTTCCCTGTCCCTGTCAACCCTGTGTATAGAGAGGATAGGTTTGATCTTTGATGTGAAGACTCCTTCTCTCTTTGTTGATATTTTGAGCTACTGTGGCACTGTGGGCTAATGCATCAGACTGCAAAGTCATTTGAACTGCAAGATCAGTAGTTCAAGCTCACCAGCTGCTCCTTCGAAACCCTATACAGGGTCACTATGGGTCAGAATCAACTCGACAGCACTTAACAACAACAACATCCATAAGTAAAAGAGCTCTGGTAGCATAGTGGTTGTGAGTTAGGCTGCTAACTGCAAGGTCAGCAGTTCAAAACTACCAGCTGCTCCATGGGAGAAAGATGTGTCTTTCTGCTCCCGTAAAGATTTACAGCCTTGGAAACCCTATACAGGGTTGCTATGAGTCAGAACTGACTCCATGGCACACCATCACCACCACCATCACCACATCCACAAGTATAGGTCAAGTTCATCAAATTACAGCCATTTAT
>NW_006408885.1:964596-965526 GCF_000296735.1 Chrysochloris asiatica | reverse complement strand
ATCTTCTGTTGTCTCTGAGACATTGTAATGTTGGTATATTATTTTTATTTAATTAGTGCTTGTATGTTGGTGTGCGCTTAGCTTCTCATCAACTATCTCCTGGTCAGTGTGATTAGAGAATGGAAACATGTGTACTGTTTTCAATTTGCTGTTTATGCAACTCAGTTCAGGGTGGGTTTGGCTGGAGTTAATTGATGCCTGTTATTGATCAAGTATACTATAGCAGCTACCTGATTGGTATTGGAGTTGTAGAGGGCATGGTTGTGATGTGAGGGCACAATTGTGATCTCCCATTGGATAGGGTGAAAGGAGAAACACACACACAGGAAAACAAAATAGAACAAAAAAAAAAAATGAGCAAACACCAGTGAAAGCAGAATATGATAAAGGAGAAAAGAAACAAAAACAGGAAACAACAAGGGAAAAAAATACATTAACTAAAAAGGAGAAAAGGACAGGAAAATAGAGATGATGTTCAAGATGCATTGAATGCATTGGTGCATTGAAGTCATTGGCAAAGGCCCTGGGAATTGATGGAATACAAATTGAAATCTTTTAACAAACTGGTGAAGTACTGAAGGCACTCACTCATTTATGCCAAGAAATTTGAAAGGCAACTGCCTGGCCAGCTGACTGGAAGAGATCTGTATTTGTGCCCATTCCAAAGAAAGGTGATTCAACGGAATGTGGAAAACATCGGACAATATCTTTGATATCCCATGTGAGTAAAGTTTTACTAAAGATAATGCAAAAATGGCTGCAACCATACATTGACAGAGAACTTCAGAGGTTCAAGCCAGATTCAGAAGAGGATGTGGAATGAGGGATGTCATTACTGACGTCAGATGGATCTTGGTTGAAAGCAGAGAACACCAGAAAAATATTTACCTGTGCTTTATTGACTACGCACAGGCTTTCTATTGTATTTAT
>NW_006408885.1:934803-964346 GCF_000296735.1 Chrysochloris asiatica | reverse complement strand
CCTGCGATATGCAGATGATACAACCTTGTTTGCTGAAAGTGAAGAAGACTGAAAATACTTACTTATGAAGATCAACACCTACAGCCTTCAGTATGGGTTTACTTCAACGTAAAGAAAGCAAAAATCTTCACCACTGGACCATTAAATAACATCACGATAAATGGAGAAAAGATTGAAGTTGTCCAAGACTTCATTTTGCTCGGATCAACCATCAACATTCATGGAAGCAGCAGTCAAGAAATCAAACGACATATTGCATTAGGCACTTCTGTTGCACAAGACCTCTTTAAAGTGTTGAAAAGCAAAGATGTCAGTTTGAGGACTAAGGTGTGCCACCTCACCCAAGCCATTGTATTTTTTTAAACATATACATGTGAAGGTTGGACAATGAATAAGGAAGACATTAGAAGAATTGATGCATTTGAGTTAAGGTGTTGAAAGAGAATATTAAAACTACTATGGACTGCCAAAAGAACAAACCAATCTGTGTTAGAAGTACAGCCAGAGTGCTCCTTGGAAGCCAGGATGGCCAGACTTCGTCTCTCATACTTAAGACATATTACCAGGAGGGCTCATTCCCTGGAGAAGGATATCATGTTTGGTAAAGTGAAGGGTCAGAGAAAAAGAGGAGGATCCCCAATGAGATCAATTGCCACAGTGGCAGCAGTGATGGGCTCAAATGCAGTAACGTTTGTGAGGTTGGCACAGCACTCGGTAGTGTTTTGTTCTGTTGTGCATAGGGTCGCTATGAGTTGGTACAGACTCAATGGCACCTAACAAAAATAACAACGAGAAAAATAAAGAAAAGGAAGACCAAAAAAAAAACACTGAAAAATTAGAGATGGTAGATGAAAAGAGACTAGCGAGTAGTAAAGAAAAATCAAGAGGAAAAAAAATTTGTTGTTAAGTGCCATCTAGTCAGTTCAAATCAACTTTACAGTCCAGTGGTTTAACCCACAGCACCACACCAGGGTGGAAATAAGAAACAGAAGAAAAGAAAAAAACAAAGCATTGATAGAAAGGATAAGATTCAAGGGAAGGGAAAGGAGGAAGACAGAGAAGAACGAAACAACAAAAAGAAAAATAAAGCAAAAAACCAGTGCACTTGTTGGACCCAGAGAGGAGAAAACTCTGGAGGGGGCGGGGCTTCTGCTGTCCAAGGAACTCACAAGGTTAGTGGAGGAGGGATGTGATGGCTGAGTTCCTAGCCCTAGATGGAGTTTCCTATAGGCTTAGGTTTTGTCCATGTTGAAGACACCCAATCCAGAAGTAGTTCATGGAGGCCCTTCAGGTTGCTAGTTTCAGTGTCTGTCAGAACCAGAGGAAAACCGGAGAGAGAGTGTATGGTTATGAAGTTCCTTGCTTGTCTAATTCTGACCTGGAGGCACTGTGAGTTTTGCAAATCTGGAGCAGAGCCTGCCTGAATCCAGGTGTCAAGGCAGCATAGCAGGCAACCCCTCAAGTTGACTTAAACCTTGCAGCTCATAACTTTTAGAGAAAAGGGTTTATGCTGGGAGTAGATGACAGTAGTGAGTGGCCTCCCCTCTGTTATTATGGGTAGTTTGGAGATTAAGAAGGAATCCTAGCTTTGCTGTAGCTTGCGTGTATCTACACTGTTTAGGCTACCATCTGCTGTCTCTCCAAAGCTGTTCTCAGAAGTTCAGGGTGGTTGTGCTGTGTCTGGCTTAGGTTCTCCTCAATTATTCTGTCCACTTCTCTAACCTCTGAAGCTCAGGGTTCCAAGATTGTCCTCTGTGTCTGTTTAACTTGGCTTCCTTTATCTTTGTTGTAGAGAATCTGTATAGCATGTATGCCTATTCTGCCATCTTTTCGTAAGTCCTCCTACATAGTTATTTCTTATTAGGTCCACAGATCTAGCCCCATAGCATCATGACAAAGAATAGTACAGTATAAAAATTAATTCTGTAAGAGGCCAAAATTGGGCAGTCCTGGTGTAGTGCTATAGGGTAAGCATGGGACTGTTAACAGCAAGATCAGTTGTTCAAACCCACCAAATTTCTCCTTGAAACCCTTTACAGGATTGCTATGAGTTGGAAAACTCAACAGCAGTTAGCAACAACAACAATATAAGAAAAAGTTTTTTAAAAAATTATTGCTACTAGGGTTCCAGTTAATACACGCATGGGTTTATTCCAGCAAAACATGTTTAAACATGTCTCTGCAATCAGTTTGTGTCTGAAGACAATTTCTTTCCATAATATGCTTGACTTGTTAGGGTACCTTTACAAATAAGGTCCACTGAAAACAGTGGTAAATGTTGTTGTTGTTTTTAGGTTCTGTAGAGTTGGTTCTGACTCTTTGCAACCTTACATACAACAGAACAAAACACTGCTCGACCCTGCGCCATCTTCACTATCATTGCTGTATTTGAGTTGGGTCAGTGAAATTCCAAGCAGAGAGGTCACTTAAGAAAGTTATGGTGACTGAATTTTGAGATTCCAAAGGGGTCATCTTGATAGATATTCTAAAAGGACACAGTGTGATAATCACTGAGGCTTATTATGAAGAGATTTTAATATAATTGAGAACTACGTTGCTGAGGAAAAGGACAAAAAAGTTGCAACAAAGAATTTTTTCAATAACAACAATGCAACTGGTCATTCTTAAAGGGTAACAAGGACTGTCCTGTGAGAATTTTATTAAGAAACCTTACCCCATCCATCCTGCAGATCTGATCTTAACACTTCAAACTCAAACAATGTATAAAGGGCGTAATTTGAGTCCCTGGAGGATGCCCAAACTACTGTTTTGACATGCTGTAAATAGAAGGTGTAAAGTCTTTAGGGAAGGGTTAGCAAAAAGGAAACACTGTTTTCAGAGTGTGTAAACATAGATAAGGGGCTATGTCGAGAAACAGTAGCTTCACATTTTGATATTTAATTTAGTAAAGATTTCTTTGATTTTGTAGTAATACTTTCAGACGTAGTTTTCTGGTAACTTGATTTAATGCACAATTTTAGAGATCAAGATTTCACGTGTTTTGGTATGGATTCCTTTGAGAATCAGAGGAAATGTTTGGTTTCCCAAACACAGAACAACAATACATACCTATTTCTGTATATACCTGAGAGCCATTCTTCAGTTCTCACTGTTGGTCACCAGCAGTAGTCATTTCACTAGAAGGTCCTGTCTGTTGTATCTTCAGAATCTGTTTTGTATGTCTCTGTGTATTTGAATCTTTGCCCTCCCCATCCTGTTCATTCCACCACCAGCTCTTGTCTATACTACTGCTATAGGTGCTTTTCTGGTCTTCGTACTTAGATATTCTATCTATCCCTCCAGTCCAGTCTTTACCAGTCTTCACCAAAGAGGTTTTTAAGAATACAAATCAGTTATGCCATTTTTATGTTGTAACCACTAGTCCTAGTCCTCTTGAAGACAATCTGAATGTGGGCTGTAAGAGGCATAGTATGACTAGGCTGCTCATGAAGGACTGTTTACACTGCTGTATTCTTCTCAAATTTTACCAAGTTCTTTTCCTGTGGCAGAGACTCTACTTCTAGTTTCCTTTGCTTCCTATTATGTGGGGAAAAGGGAGGCTAGTCAACATATCTGCCACCACTAAGGAAAATGTTAACAAAGGAGTCAGGTCCTAAGAAATAATGTGTTCTTCTGCCAGTGCAGCAGTTCTGCAGCTGACTTTGCTCTTGACAGTAGAGATGGGTGGCAAGCTAGGATATCTCGATGAAGAAACCCCAGGCTTTCATCGTAGTATGTACCTGTTTCATAGGAGAAAGGAGCAGGGGGATCACTTTCATGCACTGATATTAAGGATGGATTGAGAACCAGAAACAGCATATCACTGAACTACCAAATACACTGGAAGCATAAGAAGCACAAGACTGAAAATACAGTTAATAACATAAGGAAAGTTGTGATTATATTTTAATGCATAGAAAATAGACAGAAAAGAATACATAATAGATATGGTCAGACAGAGACAATCCAGTGTAAGTATAATTCATACTCTTCAGTGAAAAACCTAACAAATGCTGCAGAAGTAGTATTCAGAACTAGGAAAGTCCTAATAGAACTAACCGTACACTACAATTAGTTTGTCATTACTATGGTAGTTTGCATGTTGCTGCAGCATCACCCATGGTGGACACATTTTAGTGGAACTTCCTAAGAACAGACTAGGGAGAACGCGTAGATGGTCCACTTGTGAGGGTTTAATTCCTGGAAACCATATGAATAGCAGAGCAACACTGATCAAGTGCTAAAAGATGAGCTCCTCAGGTTGGAAGGCACTCAAAATATGGTAGAGGAAGAGCTGCCTCCTCAAAGTAGAGTCAACACTAATGACGTGGATGGAGCAAAACTTTGTTTACAGACTGGGCATGACTCAAACTGCTACAGACATCATTGATAATCAGAATATGAAATGGATGAAATATGAATCTAGGAAAATTGGAAGTCATTAAAAATGAAATGGAATGCATAAAGATATTTATCCTGTGCATTAGTGAACTGTAATGGACAGGTATTGACCATTCTCAATTGGACACTCATGGTTTACTTTGCTGGTAATGACAAATGGAAGAGAAATGACATCACATTCATCATCGTCAAAAAGAACATTTGGAACTATATCTTGAAAGACAATACTGTCTGTGATAGATAATATCTATACACCTAACAAGGACTCCTAGTGTGGTGCTGTGGGTTAATGCAGTGTACTATAAATTCGGTTTGAACTGAAGGTTGGTGGTTCAAGCTCACCAGCCTCTCCTCTGAAGTCTTATACAGGGTCACTCTGGGTCAGAATGACTTGATGGCACGTAACAACAACAATAGCAACAAGGAAGACCAGTTAATACAACTGTTATTCAAATTTACACACTAATCACCAAAACAAGTGATGAAGAAATTGATGAATTCTCTCTGTCAAGTTATTTAGTCTTGACTATTGAACGATGGATCCTATGGGCAAAATAGTTAACAATGCATGAATCATCAAAAGAAGTTGGAAGGAAGTGTGGCAAGACCTGGGGACTCTTAGGCCCAGAGTCAGTGACATAGCCACAGAAGACTAGAGTGGAGAGTGAAGTGTCCAGCTGATAAGAAGAGATGGCATATGCGTAAGAACATCCAAACTTGCAGATAATGCCCATTTGACCTGGCTTCAGTGACTGGATGATCAGAGTTCAACTAGAAGAAGAAAGGAGAGGGAAAAAAAAAAAACTAATGTGATGCAGTTTCATGAATTTGACCTACACCTATGGATGCAATAGCTCAAAAGAGGGATCAAATCTTTACAGTGAGGCTCATTCCCACCCCCTCTATACACAGAGTAGACAGAGATGGACAACTTGGACATTGGCTACCCAAAATGGGGGCGGGGGGATGCGGCTACAAAAGCAAGAAGTGACTGGTTTACAAGCTTTCAAGAGGGACCCTAGATCCAGAGGGCACGGAGGAAGGTAGAATCTACACTGAGTAGTATCCAATCTTTCTGGGCGGGACTAATGAAAGGAGATGGGGATAGGTCACTTGAGGTACAATGGTGTTAACAGGACTGAATGTGAGGGTTAGAAATGTAAAGGTGGACATTTTGTAGCAAAAGGAGGGGAGTGATTATGCAGTCCAGGAGCCGAGGTCTCTGGAACCATCAAGGGAGAAGAGTGGTGCGTGAGACCCTACCCAGAGAAGCAGTGACACCAGAGATGGAGGCAGATGCGATGATGTGGAGAGATGGAGTGGCTAGGGACTCTAGACCCAGAGAAGGAGAGGGGCTGTGTGATGACGACTGGAGGGCAGGCTTGCAGGGTATACCCTTTGGTTGGTTGATGATGCATGGAGGGGATTGTAACCATGGCAATGAAACGATATACGATAGGATGAATGTAAAGCTGATGTTCTCCCATGTAAACTATCACATAATTCACAATAAAACATTAAAAAAAAAAAGTTGGAAGGAATACATAGTGCCACTGTACCAAAAATAATCAACATTTAGCTATTTCAAGAGGTACCATATGATCAAGAGTTGATGGTATTGAAGGAAGAAGTCCAAGCTACACTGAAGACATTAGTGAAAAACAAGGCTCCAGGAATTGACAGAATAACAAATGAAATGTTTTATCTAACTGATATAGTACTAGTGGCTCTCAGTCATGTGTGCCAAGAAATTTGGAAGATCCAGCTACCTGACCAACTGACTGGAAACAATCCATATATTTGCCCATTCCAAAGAGAGATTACCCAACAGAATAAAGACATTATCAAACAGTATCATTAATATCACACGAAAGTAAAATCTATCTCATTGGGGATTTTTGTCTCGTATAGTCAATAACGCACAAGCAAACATTTTTCTCATATCATCTACTTTCAGCCATGATCCATCTGATGTTGGCAATAATGTCCTTTGTCCTCTTCTTAACCCACATTGAATTTCTGGCAGCTCCCTGTAAATATACTGCTACAACCATTTAAAAATTACTTATAGGCGGAATTTTGCTTGCATGCTATATTAAATTACGTTCTTTGGTGATTTCCGTATTCCTTTGGTTGTGGTTTTTTGGAATGGGCACAGATACGGATCTCTTCCAATTGGTTGGCCAGGTAGCTGTCCTCCAGATTTCTTGGCATAGACAAGTGAATGCCTCCAGTGCTGCATCTCAGTTTGTTAAAACATTTGTTTGTGTTCCATCGATTCCTGGAGCCTTTTTTTTTTTTTTTTTTCCCGACCAATGCCTTCTTGGACTACTTCCTTCAATATCATTGGTTCTTGACCATGTGGTACCTCTTGAAGTGACTGAACATCAATCAGGTCTTGATCTTAAAGCAGTACCTTCAGATTTCTGATGAGAAACTATTTTCAAAGTTGAATTCTATACCCCTCTGAACTACCTACCAAGTTTGAAGAAGAATAAAGATATTTTCAGTTATTCATGGTGTAAAAAATTCAATCCTATGTACCTATTTATTCTTGGGACGCAATCAAAAAGTATCTCTAAAAGAAGAAAAGTAGAGGACATGAGTTAGAAGAAGAAATATATGCAACTCTGATTTTGGAACTGGAGTGGGGTCCCGCTGTTGCTGTAATACTTTAAAATGTAGAAATGGCTGTGAAATTGGGCAAGGACTGAGGGTGGAAATTTTTGAGAAGCATGGTAGTAGAAAGAGTCCAGGACGTCACATGTGATTCTGGTGAGGACTCAGAAGGAACTGAGGAGGGTAATAGAGAAAACTAGTTTCCTCTTAGAGATATATGTATCATCATGAACATACCTTTGGTAGATAATATGAACAATAAAAATGCTTCTGGAAAGGGATCAGAAGAAAATGAAGAACATGTTATGAAGAACATGTTATTGGAAACTGGAGGAAAGGTGATTCTTGTTATTTAAGGGCAGAAAACTTTGCTGCGTTGTGTCCTGTTGTAGGAAAAGCAGAACTTGGAATCAGTGAATTTGGTACTACCTGAGGAGATTCCTAAAAACATTGGCAAAAAAAAAATTGGAGGGGTGAGGGGGGTGGGCTGCTTATAATGCTAGAGAAAAGAAACAAAATAAGGCAAGACCTTTAGTTAAAAATGGAACCAGTGCTGTGGTGATTTGGGAGTTTTTTAGCTTATCCAGATTTCAAAATAGCCAAAACCAAACCCATTGCTATGGAGTTGATTCTGACTCATAGCAACCCTTTAGGACATAGTAGAACTGCCATATTGGGTTTCCAAGGATATATAATGTTGTATGTTGTTATTTTCATTAGAACCCTTAATCATGTTGAGAAACTTTCCTTTTATTCTATCTTGTTAAGAGGGTTGTTGTTTTTTTTTAATCAAGAAAGGATGTTGGGTATATCAATTGCCTCTTCATGTGGTTCTTTTACTTTGTCCTATTAATGTGATGCAATCATCAACAGATTTTTCTAATGTTGAACCAACCTTACATTGCTAGCATAAATCTCAGTTGATCATGAAGTATAATTCTTTTAGTATGCTGTTGGATTCTGTTTGCTAGTATTTTGTTGAGAATATTGACATCTGTATTCATAAGTTATAAAGAGCTCTGGTAGTGTAGTGGTTACGAATCGGGCTGCTAATCTCAAGGTCGGCAGTTCAAAACAACCAGCTGTTCCATAGGAGAAGGATGAGGTGTTCTGCTCCCATAAAGATTTACAGCCTCGGAAACCATGTGCAGGGTCACTATGAGTTGGAACCAACTCCATGGTACTTAACAACAACAACAACAACAAATTCATGAGTTATACTGGTCTGTAGTTTTTTGTGTGTGTGTGTGGTGTCTGTCTGGCTACCAGAGTGTTGCTAGTTTTGTGGAAAGAGTTATGAAGTATTCCTTCTTCTCTGCATTTTGGAAGGTTTGTTTGAACAGGATTGCTGTTAGTTGTTCTCAGAATTTTCGATAGAATTCCCCAGTGAAGTTGTCTGGTCCTGAACTTTTCTTTGATAGGAGGATGAGTGGGCAGGAAGGATGCCGAGTGTATTGTAGGGGCAGCTAGACTTGCTTAGAGATAACTCAGTAAATATAGCTTAAAACAGAAAAATGCAATTAGTAACAATTGTAAGTCCTGCAAGTTTTCAAATACCGTGTTTACATCGTTGAGCCTCGCAGGTCTTACTGTGAGTTCTCCTGCTCTTGTCAGATATTCTTCTCTCCCTCCCTGTAAAAGTGGCGTGGTGGCATCTGACCTCATCTACCTCACAAGGAGAGGTGAGAGGATCAAAATCAACATCAGCTTAATGGTGATTCCTACAATGTGGAGGTCTGACATACCTTCTCTTTCCAACCTTCTTACCAATTCTGACACCAACTGTCTTTCCCATGGCACCCCTCTTCCCTGCTGGGTCCTATAATCTGTTGCAGTGGCCACACACAAAACTGATCCATTCTCTCATTGAGGTTCCATATGCCTTATTTACATGATCCTGCTCTCGCTGGAATTCCATGCACCTTACTTGCATTGTTAGCAAGCTCTTCAGTTCTTTTGGTGGGCCACAGGCACTTTATTTGCATAAGTCCCCAAAGTCAGTCACTTTGTGTGAGTCACAAGGGCACACATGGCTTTGTTGTTGATGACCATCGAGTTGCTTCCTACTCATAGCAACCCTGTGTAGGGTTTCAAAAGAACGACTGGTAAGTTTGAACTGCTGACCTTGTAGTTGAAACCGGCCTAGAGGTCCAGTGCTGTAAGCCACAGTGCCACACTCATGCATGGCTAAAAGGGCCATATTCAAGGATTCACTGCACTGTACTCCTATAGTAGGAATAGCTCCCTACCCTGCCAGTTCCCTTACCAGTTGTGCTCCTGGAACTCGACTTAAGAAGTGTCACATCCATGCTAGCATCTAGAAGTATTCGGATTAGTCAATTGCATCCTCCTGCAAACGCCAGGGTCACCACACCTCTTGTTACTACAAAGCCTGCCACCCACAGTTCCTGCTGGTTTATTCCTCTCCCAAGTGTGACTCCTGTGTGGTTCTGCATGGTGCGTGGTGTCTTCTTTCCCTTCCCTGGAAGTGTATGTGTCTCATCTGTCCAATACCAGGTGTCCTATGTGTTTGGTCATCCCCATTACTCTAGGGTGGGAATCTTTATCTCACCAACAGGACGGATAGAAAGTGATCACAACACCAGTATAAGTATGGTATTTAGAAATATGGAGGTAAAAATCAAAACAGCTACCTAAAGAGATGAAAGTGGTTACTTTGGGTAGATTACAATGGGTGTGAGTGGGAGATGGGAGAGATACACATTCCTGTTTTATATAACATTTTAGAGAATTATATTTGTAATTTTTGTGTTTTTAATTTGATTGAAAATTAAAAGGGATATCCAATAATAGGAAGATTCTAATTAAGTAGAGTAATGAGAGGTGATATTAGATATTAAAATGTATCATAAAGATGCCATTGCTGGTGAGTTGATTCTGGCTCATAGCAGCCCTGTGGACTAGAGAAGAACTGCCCACAGAGTTTCTAGGACTGTACTCTTTACAGAGGAGTCCTGGTGTGGTGCTGTGGGCTAATGCACCAGACTGCAAAGCCTTTTGAACTGCAAGGTTGCCAGTTCAAGCTCACCAGTTGCTCCTCGGAAACCCTATACAGGATTGCTATGGGTCAGAAGCGACTCGAAGGCACTTCACAACAACAACAACACTCTTTACAGAAGCAGACTGTCAGGTCTTACTCCCACAGAGCTGGTGATGGGTTGGACTTTTGGTTAGCAACCAAACACTTAACCACTGCCAGAGTTTTTGCAAACTTTATCATATAGCTGCAATCATTAAAGTGTGGTGGTCCCTGTTGTTGTGTGCTGTTGAGTTGGTTCTAACTTAATGTAGCCCTATATAAGACTGCTGACCCATAAGGTTTCCAAGATTGTAATGCTTACCAGGCGTTTCTCCCTGGAGCTGCTTTTGGTTACTGGATCAGTAGAGCAGAATATGAAATCCACAGATTGATTGAAATGCATAAAAGTCCTTACCCTGGTGTGGTGCTGTGGGTTAATGTGCTAACTACAAGATTAATTTGAACTGCAAGGCCCGTGATTCAAATTCAAGAAACCCTATATGGGGTTGCTGTGACTTGGAACCGACTTGACAGCACTTAACAACAACAACAATATGTGATAAAGGTAGTAGTTCAAATCAATAGAAAGGATGTTAGAATAAGTGGGTAGCCATTCAAGAAGAAAGCTGGAACATAGTTCACATGAGCTTTGAATCAAGGAGGATCAAAGACCAAAAAATAACATGGTAAAAGTGCTGAGAGACAAAAACTAAGCGCACAGAGGTGACCTCAGGGGCAGTGGCAAGGAGAGACAGTAGAGTGGTGGGCTTCTGAGCTGAGTGCCTTCAGGCAGGAAGTTGACTTGCAGAATGAGGTAGCCTCTGGGCACTTATCCACAGGGCTGCTTTTGTTGTTAAGTTAAGTGTCTTTGAGTCTGTTCCCACTCATAGCAACCGTGTATAGGGTTTCCAAGGCGGCTGGTGAGTTTGAACGACTGACCTTGCATTTCAAACCGACCCTGAGGTCCAGTGCTTATCCTCCAACCCATACCCCAGATTCCACCTACAGGACCAAGGACAGAGTAAAAAGAAGGTGGCTGTTAAGTGTGAGTGTTCATATCCTTGTCTCCATAGCAAGGAGATGACAGAACTGGTAAAAAAATTTGAGGGACGTAAAAAGTTCATTGAAAAATGGAATTGAAAGCTAATTGGATGTTTTGTTGCCTCCTGGCCTCCAGATCAAGTGAAAAAGGTACAGAGTATTTCCACGAACTCTTTGAAGCCTCCTTGTAGAAATTTAGTTTTAAAAAAATTTTGCCCTAAACCTTAAAGAGTTTTCAATCTCTTGTCTTAACCTTAGAGGTATTAGGAAATTAAAGGAAATAATATATGGAGGTAAGGAAACATTTATCTTCTGTTCCCAATAGTCCTTGGAATTGAAAAGTTTGTATTAAAAATGTGTGGAAGATATTTATGGTGATTTCAGCTCACTTTTATTTACTTGTTTCTTATCTATAAGTTACAAGTTGAATCTAATGTTTTTGTTAACTGTGTTATGGTACGTTTTTAATACAAACTGTGTTTTAACTATATGTGTTTACCTAGTATTTGCAAGGGTCATTTCTGGAAGGTGGAATTTTTTTTTTAACTTTCTTCCTTGTGATTTTTCTGCACTGCATTATTTATATAATGAGCATGTATCATTTTGTAAAAATGATAAAGCCATTCAAAATATTAAATATACAATCCTATTAAAGAGTGAAGAATCAGTATTTAAATTTTCCACAGGTTTGTAGTTCACCGTGCATTTCTTATGCTATCAACTAATATTGGTATAGTTCAGGACTTCTCTCAGGACCAGCACTGTGAATATGTAGTCACCCTGAGCAGGACTGAGCAACCCATTGCACTTTGCTGTGGTTATTTTACATAGATGAGAACCAGTTGAAAAGAGTTAGTAGCACTCTGGGCACTTTCAGGCTGGGGACATAAAAACAGGATCACGTGAGCTTTACTGACAAGTAGCATGGGAAATGTTCTTAATACTTTTGGATGGTTGGGAAAATTTTACTCTACTTTTTCCTGGAGTTAATTGGAATTTGAGCATTGTAGACAGGTTGCAAACTTGTTGAAGGCAGGGTCAAAGTATTTATTCACCTTTTCAACTCATATAAGGCATAATGCATTGTCTTCAGTTGTCAGTAGATGTTTGCAAATTGAGTTTAGTTAATATGAGATTTTTTTTTTTTTTTTTTTTGAGCTGACAACAGAGCAAAGCAAAGGTCAACATATTTATTTTTGTGGCAGCGCAGATGGCCCCCACCAGATACAGTTTGGATCCTGAAACTTTATAGTTCCAGAAGCTGTTATAGAGAACATTGTCTTTATATCATTAGAGAACATATCAAGGAGTGATTTTAATATGCATTAATCTCAGCCCTTTTCTCTCTCTGTTCTTGTCTTCCAGGTATATCATACTTTGTTCTGGCCTCTTGAGTGGACAGTAGCTGAAAGAGACAACAATACTTGTTATGCAAAGATAATTTGCAATAGACCTGACAATGTACGTGATGTGAAGGAAAGTTGAAATACAGTAAATTTTAAAATATAATTTTATTCCTAGTATTTAGATAATTTCTTTAATGATAGCTTTTAGGGCAAGGCAGAAGTTATTATTCAGTTAATGTATGAGGGGACTTCAAAAAGTTCATGGAAAAATGGCATTGAAAGGCATTGGGAGCTGCCCATGAACGTTACGAAGCAGAGAGGTTAAACGTGCAAAAGAAAACATGTAAAAAAATAATCCTCTATCAAAATATATAAATCATTCTCTTTTCAGAGGTATCTAACTTGGCAATTTAGAATTAATGACCTGAAATTTTTGGTCATCAGCTAATAAAATGTAAGGTTTATGCATTTTGTAAATTGTGTATTAAAAATGCCTTTAAAGAGGCTTATATAAAGCAAAACTCTAGTTAGTTAAAGAAGCAGCAACGGAATGAATAACCCCCATCATATTAGGTTTTTGCCTTCTTCACTACTGAGGCGAATATCCAAGTTATAACCAACTCCCTTATCTTAATTTAAATTGTGACTTTTTCTAAAAAATAAAGAAATTGAATATAAACAATAGTGGTAAAACTTGGTTTCTCCCAGTTTAAGAGACAAAACATCAAAAAATATATATATATGAACATTAACCATGGACAGTTACAAGAAGTTTAGAAAATAACAAACCATTATCTCTTGTTTAATTCTCACATGGACTCTGTTTATCTTATTCTCAGTATGACAGAAAATTGGGGTCCTAGCTGATTACTAATTAGCATGTGCTTTGGTGCCTGAGCAGCACTTCATGCTGATGACCCACATACTGCAGAGGGGACCAGTTTACAACTGTGCTACTGATGGCTGGTGGTCATTGTATTTGATGACATTCTGATTATTTGGAACTAAGTAATCTGAGTTTAGGAGCCCTGGTAGCACTATAGGATAAGTACTGGAGCAAACACTGGAAAAGTTAGCAGCTGGAACTCACTAGCTGCTCCTTAGTAGAAAGATGAGGTCTTCTGTTCCTGTAAAGATTTACAGCCCCAGAAACCCTATACCGGGTTGCTATGAGTCAGAAATGACTCAATGGCAGTGGGCTTGGTGTAATCTGAGTTGAATATAGTACTGTGGTCAACTTTTCCAAAGGGAGATGATCTCAGCTGTCTGTTCATGTTGGTTCACCGCAGTGCTCTTTCCCTACTTCCCAAGTATTAGGGCCTGGGACTTGATTGGTAGAATCAATGTTAAAACTAATATTTGTAGCTGTCCATTTTGTAGCTAATCTCTTGTTTGACTGTGGCTGTTGAGGCCCTGGAATAGATTGCCTAGGTTTGTTTATCTGCTTCTATCCTTAGACACTCCCTCTTCATATCCTCACCGCCCACCAAGACACTTTGGTTGTTATTAAGTGCTGTTCACTCACAGCATAGGGTTTCTGTGGAACAGCTGGTAAATTTCAACTGCTGACCTTTTGGTTCAGACAAACCTTGCATTACAGTGCTTATCCTACACTGTCATGGTGGTGGTGGCTGTGTGCCGTGGAGTCGGTTCCAACTCTTAGCGACCCTATACAGGGTTTCCGAGGCTATAAATCTTTACGGGAGCAGAAAGCCTCATCTTTCTCCCACAGAACAGCTGGTAGTTTTGAACTGCTGACCTTGCAGTTTGAAGCCCAATTCGTAACCACTATGCACATCTGTCATACCAGGACTCAGACACCCTTTGCACCCATCAAAATTTCTATTTCTTGAGTACCACCCTTGTTGTTGCCATTAAGTTGGTTTTGACTGCTAGCCACCCTGTATAGGGCTTCCAAGGAGCAACTAATGAGCTTGACCTAGTGGTTCAAACTGACCTTGAGGTCCACTGCTTTATGCCCTATCATTTATGAAATGAAATATTGCTTTATTACAGCTATATGGTAAAAATTGTGGATTAGGGTGTTATAAGCCCTTGCCTTGGCATAGAACAAGGCACCAGGAATTGATGGAATCAAAATTGAAATCTTTCAAGAAAGTGAGACAGCAGAGAAGGTACTCAATCATCTCTGCCAAGATATTTGGAAGACACTATCTAGCCAACTGATTGGAAGAGATCCATATCTGTGCCCATTCCAAAGAGAGGTGACCCAACGGAATGTGGAACTCATCGGACAATATCTTTGATATCCCATGCGAGTGACGTTTTACTAAAGTTAATACAGAAACACTGCAAGCATACATTGACAGAGAACTTCCAGAGGTTCAAGCAGGATTCAGAAGAGGCTGTGGAATGAGGGATATCATTGCTGATGTCTGATGGATCTTGGCTGAAAGCAGAGAATATCAGAAAGATGTTTACCTGTGCTTTATTGACTACTCAAAGGCTTTCGATTGTGTGGATCATGACAAGCTATGGGCAACATTGTGAAGTATGAGTATTCCAGAACACTTAATTGTGCTCATGAGGAATCTGTACACGGACCAAAAGGCAGTTGTTTGAACAGAACATGGGAACACTGAATAGTTTAAAATTAAGAAAGATGTGTGACAGGGTTGTATTCTTTCACCATACTTATTCAACCTGTATGCTGAGCAAATAATCTGAGAAGCTGGGTTCTATGAAGAAAAATGTGGCATCAAGATTGGAGGAAGACTCATTAACAACCTGTGATATACAGATGATACAACCTTGCTTGCTGAAAGTGAAGAGGACTTAAAATACTTACTGATAAAGATCAAAGACCACAGCCTTCGGTATGGATTGCATCTCAATGTAAAAAAACAAAAATCCTCACTACTGGACCAATAAGCAACGTTCTTATTAACGGAGAAAAGATTGAAGCTGTCAAGGACACTCACGGAAGCAGCAGTCAAGAAATCAGATGACATTGCATTAGGCAAATCTTCTGTACAAGACCTTTTTAAAGTGTTGAAGCAAAGATGTCAGCTTGAGGACTAAGGTGAATAACCTCATATGCATGCAAAAGCTGGGTAATGAATAAGGAAGAAGTAGAAGAATTGATGATTTTGTGTTATGGTGTTGGAGGAGACTATTGAAAGTACCATGGACTGCCAAAAGAACCAACCCTGCCAAACCAACCCTGTTTTGAAAGAAGTACAGCCAGAGTGCTTCTTGGAGGCCAGGATGGCCAAAGTTCATCTCTCATACTTTGGACATATTGCCAGGAGGGACCAAGTAGCTGGAGAAGGATATCATGTTTGGTAAGGTTGAACGTCAGAAAAAAGAGAGGAAGACCCCCAGAAAGATGGACTGGCAAAATGGCAGCATCAAAGGGCTCAAGTGTGGCAACAATTGAGAGGTTGTCCTAGGATCGGGAAGTATTTCGTTCTGTTGTGCGTAGGGTTGTTGTGAGTCGGTACCAACGCGATGGCACCTAACAACAACTACAAGAAGCCCTGCCTTTATTTTATTTTCTGGACCCATTTGTTGCTGGAATGCTATGATTGCTGCATAGTCATTACTCATATGTTGGAAATTCCCTCATTTCACATTCAAGTGGTCAAGCATACTGCATTATTTCCTAGACAAAATTAATCCCTAAGTATTTATATTTGGACAATGTATTTTAAGATTCAAGACCATATAAATTTCTAATTTAAGAAGATGAGTCGATTGGCTTTAAGAGGAAGATTGTTGTTTTAAGGTGCAGTCAAGTTGGGTCTGACTCACTCATGTACAATAGAATGAAATACAAGTGGAGATTTTGATCAGATATCCTTATTCTCTTGACTTCCTCCCTTATTCCAGTTCCCTATATCATACAGGGAGTCCTGGTAAAGCACTGTAGGATAATCACTGGACTGCTAATGGAAAGGTCGGTGGTCCAAACCCATCAGCTGCTCCTTGGAAACCCAACACAGGGTCGCTGTGAGTCAGAACTGATTTGATGGCACTTAACAAGAACCACATAGCATGCAGCTTTCACTCTGCTTCCTCTCTTTTTGCACCAGGAGCCCATGGGTTTCTGGTGAGACTTGTTAGAAGGAACATAAACTTAAATATCTGCATAAAGGTTTCTGACTTGTTTCTGGCACCCCTTATCTGCCTTGGGGCTGACTGGTCTTCTCTGCCTCCCTGTCCAGGTGTCTTAATTTGGTAGAAAGCCAGTGAGATGAAGGAAGGGGACATTGCCTTCCACATATCTTATTGAGCTGAGGTGGGAGAAGTAGGGATGAGGTGGGTTCCACTGCCCAACCTCAAGGTAAAGTCTGCATGATCTGTTTCATGTTGTGATAGTGACTCATTGTGGGCAATCCATGCAGCATATACACTCCATACAGATAATGATGAATTGGTTGTATAATTTTCTTAACTGCACGTACAACTGTATACCATCACTGGAAGGTGGAAGAAAAAGAAGCAATTTCCTGCCTAGATGGCACAATTACTATGTAAATAAGAATTTATCTGCCTCTATTGTTATTTCTGGAAGGAGCTCTGGTATTGTAATGGTTACAAACCACAAGGTCAGCAGTTTGAAACTATCAGCTGCTCCGTGGGAGAAAGATGAGGCTTTCTGCTCCCGTAAAGATTTACAGCCTCGGAAACCCTGTACAGGGTCGCTATGGGTCGGAACCGACTTGACGGCACTTAACAACAACAACATTGTTATCTCTGGAGTACTGGTGTGGCGCTGTGGGTTACTGTGCTGGACTGCAGAAGTCGTTTGAACCGCAAAGGCTGCGGTTCAAGCTCACCAGCCGCTCTTTGGAAACCCTATACAGGGTTGCTATGAGTCAGACACTGACTCCACAGCACACCACCACCAATGCTATTTTTACTGTCTCATTTCTTCTTGTTTAGTATATGTAGCATCCAGTAATCTGAATGGATAAATATATCAGTGGACTTTTGATAGGTTTTTCAGATAGGTTTTATTGATTATTGCTTCAAAGATGCCTCATTAAAAATCATTAATTTTTTTTTTTTTTTTTTAAGCTGAAATTCATGGAAACTTTAATTTTGGTCTCTAGCTCTTTTGTTCTTTAAAATATTACTTTAAATACCGTATTTGGTTTATTTTCTTCTCCTTTTATTTCTTATTTTTAATTTTTTTAAGTTTTTATTGTGAACTGAGTGACAGTTTACATGGGAGAACATTGGTTTACACTCATCATTTCATTACAATGTAAATTCATTAATTTTTATTTAACTACGATCTGGTCTGTCTCTCATTGGTTTTAAGTACAAATTCCTCTCTGAATGAATGGGTATGAGAATTAGAATGATTGCAGTAACTTAAAGCATCTTTTTAGTAGTTAAAGTGATATTTAAGAAAGTGATACTTAAGTAGAGTTAAAATTTTTCTTACTGGGCATTGGTATCCTTTTCTTACTATTCCCTTTGGGACATTTTAAAGCAACTTTGTGTTTCTTGTTGTTTTTGTTTTATGTTGTTGTTGGTAAGTGCCAGCAAGTTGATTCCAACTCATAGCGACCCTGTATAGGGTTTCCAAGGAGCAGTTGGTGGGTTTGAACTGCAGACCTTGTGGTTAATAGTCCAGTGCTATCCTACAGGTACTGCTCAAATGTTAATGGACAGACAGATCACATGAGCGGCTTGTTCTGAAGAGTCCTGTAACCTCTGCTGGCCTTTTTCTTGGTCTCCATCTAGTCCATCATTGTGCACTTACTCTATTGACAATCAATATAGTCTAATGAATATAGTCTAATGAACAAATGATTGACAAGTAGACAGCCTAAAATGAAACCGTACCTTGGAAAATGATGGGCAAATCGAGCTGTCTGTCTTTATGGGTCTGTTCCTCTTATGAAGACACAGTACACTTCTCCATCCCCCACCTGTAGTCCTGGCTGCTGGCTTCCCTGCCAGTAATCGCATTGCCTGTAAAATCTGCTGTTTTAGAATTATTCCAGTGTTGGACTTTAATTTAGATTTGTTATGTTGTTGTTTGGCACTACTTCAGCATAATTAAAAAATTTACATCATACTAATGAAGTCCTTCATACAGTTGGTAAATTGCTTGTTCTCGTAAATTTGTGTGCAAATTAACTCTGGATGTGTGTTTACTGGCTCATTTAGCAGGTTCTTACAGTTGCTCATAGTAATAATCTCTGCTCACTTCAACACTAGAGTTCTTTCTCTGTAGCAGATGCTGTAAAAGATGCTGTAAATTTTAAACTGTGAACTCATAATGAATAGGTTCTTGTTCAGACTACTGATCTATGGAAATTCTCTTTATTTTGTTCCCGTATTAAAGGACCGGGTAGTAGGGTTTCATATTCTTGGACCAAATGCTGGTGAAGTTACCCAAGGATTTGCAGCTGCCATGAAATGTGGTCTTACAAAACAGCTACTCGATGACACCATTGGAATTCATCCTACATGTGGGGAGGTATAGAAACAGGAATTTTTTGTTTGTTTGTTTTTATTGAGATAGTTTAACAAACAATTATAAAGCACATTGCCAGCAATTGCATTCGTTATTGCTTTGTTTAGACCTATATGGGTATATATGTTTTCATCTTTTTTTCTAGAATAATATAATGCAATGTACAGAATGTTTTTCTTTAGGCAATGCTGATGTCTAAATGTTTGTTCTGCTTTTCCTTTTGAACAGATATTCACCAGCTTGGAGATCACAAAGTCATCGGGACTGGCTATCACTCAGAAAGGTTGCTGAGGTTAGATCCTGCTGCTTTTCCGTTTTCCTTGTCATACTCACGATTCCTTCTGAGAGAAGGAGTCTCTAACCCAGCTGTGTTGTGGTGGCTCCAAGACGGTAGACAAGGAATACAGGGAAGCAGCAGGATGTCTTCCTCAGGAGTGCTGACTGACTCCCAGAAGCAGCTTCACTGCTTTCATGACGTCTCAGCTCGGAACCTCGGTGTGAGGGGAGCTAGGACTGACTCTCGGAAGTCAGAACACTCTTTTAAATTTAGGAATTCAGCTTTTTTACCACATAGTTGAAGCTAACTTTTCTAGTTGCTAATGTTGTTCTCTCCTTGCTTTGTTTCTGTGACAGTATTTTATCTGTTATAAAGCTTGACTGTAAGGTCTCTTTCTTCCTGAGGGTCAGGCTAGTATTCGAATGTGGGTGCTCTCTGTGGAGATGCACTGGATTGACTGACTGCAGGGGACTAGGTGGCATTGGTAGGAAGTTACACACGTTGTATATAACTCACTGTCAAAGCCCAACTCAAGTGTTAGCCTCTGAAACATTTCCTGATGATAACAACCTTGAAGTCATTCTTCTCTTAGAAGCTCCAGACAGAGTAAAATGTCTTCATGTAAGAGAAAAATGCTTGAATTTCTTTTTCATGTTGCTCTTAAAAGGATTTTCAATACTACTATATGTATGAAATCTAAGTAATTTAAAACTTTAAAATTATTCAAATATAATAAATTATTAATTCAGTCTATGTAATGACAGTCAGGTTCAATCAATGCGGACATGTTATTTGGAACTTACAAAAATCTCAGACTCAGAAAGAGCCTTGGAGAGAGATAGGCCTTTCCAGGGTCCTTTTGGAAGAACTCTTTTCTTCTTGAGCCTACTTAAGATACTTGTTAGGTGCTGTCTAGTCGGCACCCACTCATGACGACTGTGTGCACAACATAACGAAACAGTGCCTGGTCCGGTGCCATCCCCACATGGCAGCCCCTTGTTCCTGTGAACAAGGTCCTCGTCATTTAGCCCAGTACTGTAGGGTTGAGTAGTTTTATGGTCACAATTTCTAGATATAAATTCTAAAAGAGAATTCTTAGACCAATGAACAGTGAGTGAACCATCTAGACTGCAATAATTGTGCCATAAGTAAACAGGTATTTTGCTGCTCTTGCTGGAGGCAGGAGGTGGAATTGTGGTGGGATGAGGATGGGAGTCCAAAGATACCGAACACAAAGATGATTTGTTGAGTTGCTTTTGTATTGGAGAGAGAAAACTACAAGTGTAGTTGTTTTAAAAAATAAGCCATGGTATAATGGTGGCTATAAAGGGTTAGAATAATGTAGTGGGAAACATGAGGATATTAACCATTTCCATTGACTGAGGGCACGATGGGGTCATTGAACAGTTTGATGGAAGCAGTTATATTTGAGTTGAGTTGTAAGAGATGTTTGGGAAGTAAAACAATCGACGCAATATGAAAAGTGTCTGAATGTAACGCTCGGGTGATTCAGTTAAAATATTAGATGAATACTTTTAAAACTTTTTGCTTAATGTACTGCTGAGTACACCCCCTGCCCTAACCCACTTCCCAAACACATAACCAAGGTTTTCCAGAACCATAAAGTAACATGAAACCAGGAATTCTGGAAGCCTGCTTTAGCACCTGCTCGGTACTGGGCATGGAAGAAAAACAGCCAGTTGGTATTTCTAATAGAAATTTTCCATGTGAAGTGGGGATTCCAGTGGGCAATACCTTCAGTGGGAGGGTAATTAAAACGCATACTCCCTCACAGAGAGGGACAACAAAGAAACCCGTCTGTCTTCTCCCTGGTGTGGTGGAAAGAATCCACCCGAGAGTTTAGAAGCATTGTCCAGGGTTCAGGAGCGCTGTTGTTACTGTTCTTAGTGCTGTAGAGCCCATTCTGACCTATAGTGATCCTGTAAAGAATTACCGAGGAGCTGCTGCTGAGTTTGAACCACTGACTTTGCAGTTCAAACTGACCTGGTAATTGAACACTTATTTTACAGAGACACACAAGAGCCCGAGTGGCACAGTAGTT
The DNA here is from genome assembly GCF_000296735.1 of Chrysochloris asiatica. NCBI lineage: Eukaryota > Metazoa > Chordata > Mammalia > Afrosoricida > Chrysochloridae > Chrysochloris > Chrysochloris asiatica. The sequence goes on along the minus strand of NW_006408885.1, from coordinate 943,103 downwards.
ACAGGTGCAGCTGCTGACTGAAATCGACAGTTTGGATGCATCAGCCACTGTAGGGGGGAAAGAGGTAGCAGTCTGCATCCACAAAGACGGCAGCCTTGGAAACCCTGTGGGCCACTTCAGCTGTGTCCCCGGGGGTTGCTGTGAGTCAGAATTGGTTCCATGGCAATTGTTTATTTTTGTTTTTAAATCCAGGTTATATACCATTTTGTTAAATTGATGCCGACTCATCACGAGCTTGCATAGGGTTTACGAGGAGCGGCTGGTGAATTTGAACCACTGACCTTAGAAAGGCTATCTTTCCTTTGCAAGGAAGGGGAGAAGGCTTAGGTATACACCTAAATGTAACTTCACATCTGTAATTGACTTCCTATTGTTCTTCCACCCCTTTCTCTCCTCGGGTTTCTCTAGACTCATTAGAATAGTGAGAGATTCACTTTACCTGAAAGGTGAAATCTATATAACAGCCTTCTTTATAGTGTAGATTTTTACTGTACCTCAGTAAATTGTCAGATCAAATAGACACACAAAATTCAGTAAAGATAGATTGAAGAGCAAAATCAACAGGCTTGATATATTGAATTGATACACCCATCATGAAAATATTTGTTTCAAGCACACATGGAATATTTATGAAATTTGCCATATGTTAAGCCATACTGGCTCAACAAATTTCAAAGCACTGCAGGTAATACATTTCAACAGTGGGAACAACACTAGGAACTCACAGACCTTAAAATTGATACTGGATGAAGGAGAGTGGGTATGAGGGTAGTGTGAGGTAGGCATATGAGAGGTTAGTAGGATTAAATGCTGGAAAGGTCAATTAGAGTCAGTTCACAAGAAGTAGGGAACTATGGAACAATCGTTGTTGTTGTTGTTAAGTGCCGTCGAGTCTGTTCCGACCCATAGCGACCCTGTACAGGGTATCCGAGGGTGTAAATCTTTACGGGAGTAGAAAGCCTCATCTTTCTCCCGTGGAGCAGCTGGTAGTTTTGAACTGCTGACCTTAAGGTTCGCAGCCCGATTCGTAACCACTACGCTACCAGAGCTCCTTATGGAACAATCATAGGCTTTGACAAATTATAAGCTTGGGGAAGCCTAGACTTAATATTTTACTAGGTGTGTGACAAAATGTATTGCTTAACCGTTACTATTCATGTAATAACTGGACAATACTGTCTGTTGATCAGACTTAATTAAAGAATGTCTATTACATTCCCAGCATATTACATGAAGGAATCTTTTAAAGTTTGTGGAAAAATTGGATTATCTTTTAATTTCAATTTTCTACAAACTTTTTGAAGCTCCCCATTACACCTTGGTGTAGAGTTTCGAGTTGCATGATGATTAGAAGGAACCCTATTAAGTTCTTACAGACAACCCTATAAGCAATAGAAAGGCAAGCAGGATTGGTGGCAAATCCGTGCTTTGACAAGACTTTCACTATAGTGTGGTGGTGGTTATGTGCCGTGGAGTAGCCTACCTGTAAATGGGCCTCTAATTTGGTTCCCCAGCTATTGGTGGTTACAACCACATTGTATAAAAGTTACTCTGTTTCATTGTTATTGTTAAGTGCAGTCCAGTCAGTTCCAATTCATAGTGACCCTGTGTAGGGTTTCCAAGGAGTGGCTGGTGGGTTTGAACCACTAACCTTGTGGTTCAATCTCCAGTGCTGTATCCCATAGCGCCACACTAGCATACAGCAAAATCAGTGGTAGGTCACTGTTAAGATTATGTTATAAGAGGCCTGTAGCTTAACTTTGTACTCTCCCACTTGGATCACCTGCTCTGGGAGAAGGTAGCTGCCATGTTCTGAGGACACTTGGGCAGCCCATGGAGAGGCCGCTGTGCCTGAGAAACGGAAGTCTTCATCCAACAGTCAGCAAAAAACAACCATATGAGTGAGCTTGGAAATGGCTACTCCTGTCAGTCAAGCTTTCAGATGAGGCTACTTCTCCAGCCAACATCTTCACCTACCTCAACCTCTTGAGAGATGTTAAGCAAGAACTCAGACCACTGAGATTCTTTACCCTCAGAGATTATAAGATTATGTTTTAGAGTAACTTAGTACCCACAATGGATAACTAATACATTTATCAAGGAAAATTAAAATTCATAAATCTGAAACTAAAGTGTTTTGGGGGGAGTCTTGATATTCTTAGAACAGAACTCAGGTAGATTTGGGAGTTCAACAAAGAGGGGTTGGAACTCAGATTTAGAGTTGAATTTAACTCCTCATTGCTGATAAGGAACCCCTACGCAGGGAAGCTCCAGGAGCCTCAGTTGTTAGTAAGTGATCCTGGGCTGTGACTCTTAGGGGTGCCTGCTAAACTGGAGTATCCATGACTCAAACTCAAAAAGATTACTAGGGAAACCTGTTCATTATATGAAGGTAGGTTTATTACCAATAATGGAGAGCATGAATTCCTAGTGGGTGCTGGAGGATAAGCACTGGACTGCTAACAAAGGTCAGCGGTTCAAACCCACCAGTCTCTCCTTAGAAACCGATTTGACAGCACTAAACAACAATGGAGAGCATTACCTTGACAGTCTAAGGAGTTTCTCAAAAGGTGACTTACAAGGATTTGGAGGTTAGTGTTAGTCATGAAGCAGAGAGGTTAGAGAGTTTGGCCAGTAACTGGTAAGTTGTTAAGTAGTCTAGTCTGCCACTGGTCTTCAGAATTTCACACGAAACCATGCAGAGCTCTTGTTATTATAATCTCTTGGAACATCTGGCTTGGAATGAGCTGCTCTTAAAACATTGTGAGCTTGTATGAAGGCAAGTCAAAAAGTACTGCTACTAGCGTTCCAGTTCATGTATGCATGGATTTATTCCAAACAAAATTTGTTCTGACTTTTCCATGCCTTCTGGTAATACTCAATTTATAACTCCCTGTGGTTTCTTCTCTGGCCTAAAATTTCACTCTAAAGATGGGTGTCTTAGTACTCAGCAGACTCAGGCATCCTTTCCCCTGATTTCTAGAGCTCTTTTTTTCTGCCTAGCTAGCTACCTTCTGTTTTCCTCCATTACTTCCGCCTCCTCAACCTCTCTGAACTCCAGTATCCATCTTAATCATCAAGGTTATTAAGTTCTATTTGAGTTCTCTCTCTGTGTGGAAAATCTGAAAATGATTTCCATAAAGTTGGGGAGATTGTAGGGTTCACCTTATTCTCTCAGGGATTACTGCCCTGTGCTGGATGCTGTTCCATGTTTTAGTTCCTTCAGTGTTTTTATAGAGGCAGGTTAAGTCCAGTTCTTGTATGGCTGGAAGAAGAATCACTAGCTATTTGTTGATCTCTTGAAATAAACTACATCCTGCTTAGAAGCATTGGATGATAAAATAAAGTCATCCAATGGGAAATAAAGTTAACCACAACTTGAAGAACTCAAAAACAGATGAAGTGTACTAAACCATTATATATGAGGTTAAATTAAAAAGTATTGTTATAAAATCAAACATTAAACAGTATAAAAATATGATATTTCTCTACATACTATTCTATATCTAGGTCTATACGCTTATTTTTTAACTTTTTATTGTGAATGGGGCAGTTGGCATTTCAAACTCACTAGCCACTTGGAAAACTTCAGACTCCTTGGAAACCCTATACAGAGAAGGAATCGACTCGACTTTAATAACAATGTGATGGCCTGGTGTGCAGGATAAGCACTCTACTATAAGGTCGCTTTGAACTGCAAGGGCAGCAGTTCAAACTCCCCAGCCACTTCTCAGAAACCCTATGCAGGGGTCATTATGAGTCAGAACCGACTTGATGGCATTTAACAACTGTGTGGTGGCTGGAATTGCAGTTGGCCTGGCAGACCAAATGATTTTGCAGGAGCCCTGGTGTGGCACTGTGGGATAAACCACTGGACCACAAGGTCCATTTGAACCACAAGGTAGGCCAATCAAACTCACCAGGTTTCCTTGGAAACCCTATACAGGGTTGCTAGGAGTAGGAACCCACTGGATAGCATTAAACAACATAACAGCCCACAAATTCGGAAGTTCTCCACCCCTAAGGTAAAGAAAAAGGATACCAACTTGATGCACATTAAGAAGTGCACAGAAAATTGCAAATAAGTGCATAAATATAAATGACTCTTCACTTGTTAAAATTAAGGGAAAAGACGCTCCCCTGAGACTGGCCCTTAGTCACCCTTCAAGCCTGAACTGCATGTATCCCAGTGAATTGATTTTCAGCCAAACAATAGATGAGCTCTATGAAGGGGCTTAAAAAAGTTCTGTGAACTCTTTGATGTACTTAGTTCTTACAAAACAATTAGCCATTCAACATCAAAATGGCAGCATTTGCCTAAGGACAAAGTTCAGAAAGCAGGAAATGTTAGGTTAAAAAAAAAGTAGGAAAGGAAACAGGAAATATGGTAGGTAGAAGTAGAATGAGTGATGTTAAATTGTTGAGATTGCAATCATTGGGAAAAAATGTGTGAGTTGTAAAACATCTCTGTAAAGCACCCAATTCACAATACAAAGTTAAAAAATACAATAAAAGAACAAAACCATTTTTGATAAAGGAAACAAGGTAAATGGCTATAATTTGGTGAACTTGACCGATACTCGTGGAGGTAGTAACTACCAACAGAGAGGGAAAAAGTCTTCACATCAAGTATCAGTGCTGTCCCCTCTATATAGGGTAGATAGGGATGGACAACTTAGACATTGGCTACCTAAAATGAGGGATGATAAAGGCACAAAGTGACTGGCTTACAAGGTTTCAAGGGGGAGTTTAATAGTGCATGGGGGAAGAAAGAGTTCTCACTGAATAGTTTTCATCTTGTCTAGATGGGTCTGGTTAAAAGAGATGAAGATAAGATTCTTATGAATAATTGTTATGAATAAGTGAATAATTGTTATGACTAATTGCTACTGTCACAATTGTAAAGGTAGAAGTTTTGTAACAAAAACAGGGGAGTAGTTAATCTTACAGTCCAGGAACAAAGGACCCTAGGACCATCAAGGGAGAAGAGCACAAGCAGAATGCGGGACCTTATCCAGAGAAGCAGCGATGCCAGAGATGGGGTCATGGAGAAGGGGAGCGGCTGAGAACTCTAGATTCATGGGACTAAGAAATGGCGGCCAGGAGGCCGACTTGCAGAATGTGCCCTTTGGTGGTGTAACTTATCATATATGCCCAAGTGATGTTGTTGGTTTTTTTTTTTTTAAAAAAAAAAAGCTAAAGTGAATAGAAATACTGTTAACTGATGGTACATAGAGGGGATTATAATCATTGTCATGAAACAAGATGTATGATTTGTTGAATGTAAAACTGATGATCTCTCCTGTAAACTCTCACTCAATCCACAATAAAAGCCTTTTAAAAAAAAGATCTGTGTTGGAAAATGTACGGCCAGAGTGTTCCTTGGAGGCCAGGATGGCCAGGCTTCATCTCTCATACTTCGGACATATTGTCAGGAGGAACCAGTCACTGGAGAATGAGATCAAGTTTGGTAAAATGGAGGGTCAGAGAAAAAGAGGAAGACCCCCAGGGAGATGGGTTGGCAAAGTGGCAGTATCAGTGGGCTCTAGCGTGGCAACAGTTGTGAGGTTGGCCCAGGACTGGGCAATGTTTTGTTCTGTTGTACATAGGGTAGCTATGCATCCGGACCAATTTGATGGCACCTAACAACAATATATCTCATACCATGTACATAAACTAAAAGTGGATCAAAGATCTAAATGTAAAACCTTAAACTATAGCAATCAGCAATGAAAAAAATTGAAACAAACAGGTATTTATGATACGACATAAATACAGTCAAACAATTAGAAACAAACAGTCGAAAAACATGCTAAAAATTAGATGTTTATATGCATCAAAAGATTTTGGCAAAAGAGTAACAAGAGAGTCCACAGACTATGAAACATATTTTGCAATGACAAGTGGGAATCCTGGTGTGGTGCTGTTGGTTAAAGTGCTGAACTGTAAGGTCGGTTTGAACCGCAATGTCGGCATTGCAGCTCATAAGCCACTCCTCAGAAACCCTATACAGGATCATTATGAATCAGAACTGACACAAAGGTACTTAACAATGATAATCAGACAAGGAACTAAACTCTATAAACTTTATCAAAAACAAAACAAACCCTACAACACTTCACCAAAGAAGACAGGCAGGCAGCTAACAAAGAAACTCTTGCAATCATTAGCCATTAAAGAACTGCAAATCAAAACAACAATGTGATATCATTTCACCCCAGCATTAATAACAAAGTTCAAACAGAAAAATTATAAAAAAGTATACAAAGTAGTAAAAACAATTGTTAAGTGTCTTCCAATCAGCAGCAGCTGGTGGATTTGAACTGCCAGCCTTGTTAGTAGCCCAGTGCTTATCCTACAGCACCATACCAGGAAGGTACAAGTAAAAGTAACAAATGAAGTTTATGTGGAAATAGGCTGCAATAAAGGTATACATTGTAAACTCTGAAGCAGCCACTAAAGCTATAAAAAAATGCAGCCGATAGGGGAAAAAATAGTCCTAAATAATACTCTAATAATCCAAAAGAAGGAATCCTGGTTCAAACTCACCAGCTGTTCCTTGGAAACCCTATACAGGGTTGCTATGGATCATTTTAACATGTCTAAATAGGAGTCCTTGTATGGTGCTATTATGGGTTAATGTGCTGGACTGCAAGGTCGATTTGAACTGCAAGGTTGGTAGTTCAAGCTCACCAGTCGCTCCTCAGAAGCCCTATACAGGGTCACTATGGGTCAGACCCAACTTGACGGCACTTAACAACAACCAAGATTTAGCTTGAGGTGCTAGGAAGGATAAAACAATTTGAAAAGAGCTCCTACAAGAGCAATATTTATTCTGTTAAAATTGGAGCAAGAAAAACATTAAATTTAGGTGAAACTTGGGTGGAAGAATGGTGAAATCATTGATGGTTTATAAAAAGTTTACCCTAGGTGGCCAGGAGGCAGACTTGCAGAATGTGCCCTTTGGAGATGTAAATTATTATATATGCCTGAGTGGTTTTTTGTTTTGTTTTTTAAAAAGCTCAAGTGGATAGAGAGAAATACTGTTAACTGATGGTACATGGAAGGGATTATAATCATTGTAATGAAACAGGGTGTATGATTTGTTGAATGTAAAACTGATGATACGCCCTGTAAACTTTCACTCAATCCACAGTAAAAACCTTAAAAAAGTGAACCCTAAAGAAATCAATGGTTTAAAAATGGGTAACTTTTAAGCAATATAGTGGAGTCCTGGTGTGGTGCTAACTGCAAGTTAACTGCAAGATTGGAGGTTCAAACTCACCAACTGCTCCTTGGAAACGCTTATACAGAGTCACTATGAGTCAGAACAGACTCAACAGCACTTAACAAGAAGCAATGTTGAAGATGAAGGCAATTTTGTGTGTTTCGATGGGAAATCATTAGGCACTAACAGAACAGTCCTGTTTGATTCCTTCTAACTTCCTTTGTTTCGTAATCTTAAAAAAATCTTTAAAGAGCACCCATTTTTCTTTAATTAATAATATTAAAAATACTGCATTGTCATGATCAAATTCCTAGGACCCTCAGTTCTTTAGACTTTCTTTAGATTTGTTCATTCTGTTTAACCTTCTAGCATACTAGTATTGAGAGATTTATCTTCAAGCTCACTAAGTCAGGCTTTTATTGTTTAGAATCTATTCATTTGTCTTTCAATGTATTGTCCATTTCGGAAATCTTAGTAATAATCTTCTGGATTATTATCTAATTGCAGGTTTTGTATAGTTTCAAAATTTGTATGTATTTTGTCTGTTTGTTCTTGTAGTATTTTCCTGAATTCTTAAAAGTTTTTTTTATGTTCTCTTGATCTTTCTGTAAATCTTTTGAAGGTACCTAAATATGATTCTGTTTCAGTTATTTCTGTTAGTTTTCCTCTTCAGAAATGTTTGCAGGCTCTGTATCATGATCATTTGCTTGAGCCATTCTCTTGTTTCTTCATATGAGCTAAAATTGTCTGTTGTCTTTGGGACATTGTGGCATTATCGTATTTGTATTTAATTGATGATTGTACGTTGATGTCTTCTTAGGCTCTCAACAACTGTCTCCTGTGGGTATAGAGAATGGAAGTGTGTGCACCATTCTCCACTCACCAAGAGTGCACCTTAGTTTAGGGTGGATTTGGCTGGTGTTGGCTGCTGTCTATAGTTATCAGGTGGTTTAGGAGCTGGTATTGACTCTTGCCCTGTGGGTGGATCTGCAGAGGGTATGATGGTGGCTGGGCTATATGGGCATAGCTGCTGTCTCCTGTGGGGGTGGGAAAGACGAGAACCCCCCCCCCC
>NW_006408885.1:911610-934258 GCF_000296735.1 Chrysochloris asiatica | reverse complement strand
GTTCCAGAGGTGCCAGTGGGGTCAGGCTGAGCCAGGTACCAGCTAAGGCCACAGCCTTGTCTGTTCCTTCCCTGTCCTGTTTGCTTCCAACTCCTGTCCCACAAACTCCCCACAGTGAATTGCTTGCACAAGAACAGACATACCTGGGCCTATAGGAACTCCATGTAGGGCCAGAAGTGTTATCATCTCATCTCCTACCTATACACTATGTGAGGTCCTTGGCTGGCAGGAGTCCCCCGAATTTTCTCCTCTCTAGATCTGGAAACTGCCCCAGTTTTCTTCCATTCATTTGTTTACTCTTTCTTCTTCTTTTCCTCTTTCTCTTTCCCAACGGTTGCTGCTGCTTTTCTCTCACTCTTGGTTTTTCTGTGCCACTCTCTGGCCTCTTTCTCTTTTATCTAGTCTGTTAGTTTGTTCCTGTAGTTTCCTGAATTCTTAGTTGTTTTCCTCAACCTTTCTTTCGATCATTTGGAGGTACCTAATATCATTTTCTTGGATTATCTTTCAGGTATTCCTAATGTGTTTCCCCCCTCAAAAACGTTTCCTAGCTCTGCCTCTTGGTCACTTGTTTGAGCCATTCTGTCTTGTTTCTTTGAGTGAATAGAAATTATCTGTTGCTTCTGAGGCATTGTAGTGTTGTTGTGTATTAAATTGATGATTGTATGTTGGTGTTTTCTTAGGCATTCACCAATGGCCTCCTGGTGGGTGTGATCAGGGGATGGTAGCATGTGCACTGTTCTCTGTTCACACAGCACAGTTTATGATGAGTTTGGCTGATGGTGGATGTTGTTGATGATGTTATTCAGGTGTATAGTAGCTGGTATTGGCTCTTGCCTGGTGGGTGGGGTTGGGCTGTGTGGGCAGGCTTGCTGTCCTCTGTTGAATGAGGCAAGAAGAGAAAAAAAACACACAAGATAGAGCAAACATCAGTAAAAAATAATAATAGTAAAAGAAAAAACGTATACAAAAACCTGAAAAACAAAAAACCCTACCAACCACAGATGATAAAAATAAGGGAGAAAAGAAAAAAAACTAAATACATTATGGCCACACAGAAGGAAGTGGTTTGGGAGACAGGAAGTCTATCCTTTGGGCTATGCACCAAACCAGCACACTGTACTGAGTTCGGACCTGCCTCGTCTCAGCCAGAGATGGAGTTTGTTGGGGTTTTTTTTTTAGCCAAAGAAGATTTTAGCTCTTTCCTGGGTTCTTTCTCCCCTTCCAGAGTGTGAAATGAGGTAAAATGTTGGCTATAAAATGTGTAGTTGTGAGTCTGGGGTGCTCACAGCTGAAAACACCAGCCAGCCCTGGACACACAATTGTATCTGTGTGGCAGGTCTTTAGCCAAGTGGGTCACAACTGTGATGCCACTGATGATGACTTCAGGGACTTCCGATGTCACAATGAAACCAAGTGCCTGGCCTGAACTGGGTCTTGGGACCAGTCCTCTGATAGTGTCCTGGTGGCCCAAACCATGGCCAAGTTTAGCTCCTCTGGCATCACATAAATTCCTCTGGTATCACAGTAGCCTGAGGTATGGGCAGTTCACTTTCTCCTCCTTTCTGGCTAGAGGCTCCCCCATGTACCTGGCTGATCTGCTCAGTGATACCCACCTTCCAAGACAACACGGTCATTGAATCTCACCTGCCAGGACCAACTCACACACCCAGCACCCTCCAGTCCCAGTGCACTCGCCACCAAGCCCTGGTTATCTGTGCTGCCAGGTTGGAGGTTGGGGGCTACTGAGACTTAGCCTGTGTGGCAGGGAGGATAGTCCCAAATTACTTTGTTGTTGTTGTTGTTGTTATGTGCTGTGGAGTCAATTCCAACTCATAGCGACCCTGTACAGGGTTTCCAAGGCTGTAAATCTTTACGGGAGCAGAAAGCCTCGTCTTTCTCCAGCAGAACAGCTGGTAGTTTTGAACTGATGACCCTGAGATTAGCAGCCTGGTTCATAACCAAGCAGCAGTATAGGTTGGTGGCAGAGATGAACCTGGGGAAGGTGGCACCCATGATGGCAGCAGAACTGCCCTGGGCTCGTGCAGGGAAGCTGATCCAGCCCTGTCAGGTCAGGCCGCTGGCCTAGGAGGCTTGGACAGGCAGGGGCAGAGTGGGCTTGCTCCTTGAGTACCGTCCTCCTGTAGGCCTGTCTCCATGGTGGCAGGGCAGGGCTCTAAGAAGAGGTGGCAGCTGCAAGGCCATTTGAGGCCCAGGCTCACACCTGGCACCATATTACCTCCACCCCATTCAAATGGCCGAGTCACAGACCAACCCAGGCTTACAGGATGAGCAGGTCTTGATGGGAAGAGCCTCACAGTCACACTGGAAAGGGCATGGAAGACAGGCAGGAGTGAAAAATTTTGGTCATCCAGATAGGTCTACTTTTCAATTGCAATTTTGCTTATTGTAGGTGTAGCAGTGCCTCTTCTACAGGGGCAAGCATGGATAATTCTGAATTAGCACCCCCGACTCAAGGGCCTCAGTCTCAACACAGAAGGCAGGAAGTGAGGGAGAGAAGAGGAGGAGGCCATAGGCTCAGAGCCTGGAACCCTATTGTAGGTACAGGCCCCGTGACAAGGGCCAGGTTTAAGCTGCAGCCAGATAAACCTTTGTTGACCTCTTCAGCCTTGTGTGCCTGTGCTGAGGTGGCAGCCATCTAGAGGACCACCTCAGCCTTAGGTAGCAGAAAAGCCACCTCCATGAACTTAAGAGTCAGGCCCTGTCCTTAGCTTCACATCTCTGCTCACAAGCTGTACCCCTTGGCCTCAGAATGAGGGTGATGTTGGCCTCCAGAGGTCATGCAAACTCTCTTCCCTGACTTCCCATACATGCAACATCTCTAGAGCAGACCCCTGGAAGCTTTCAAGTTGCAGGGCACTGTGGCCAGCTGGGATTCTGCCTCACTTGGAACCTGCGGCCTCTGAAGAGGAATGGGGAGGGGGTTCACTGGAGAGGGCTAGGATGCCCTGATCATGTTGGGAAAGGCCAGGGCCTGTAGAGAGGGTGGGCATGGGCATGGCTTCACAACAAGTTGAGGGTCCTCAGAGGAAGCAAAGTGGGGGCTTGTGGAGTAGCCTTCTGGTATGACATGCCGCAGACAGGATCCAGGGAGGAGCATGAGCAGAGAGCAGGGCACACCAATGAGGTTGGGGTATATAGGAACCCCCTCTTTTGAGGCTTCTAGAAATTACTGGGCAACACTTTGAAGAGGCACCCACTATTTATACTGATGGGTGAGTCTCCACCCTAATTTGGGTATAAAAGGGAAGGCTAAACATCTATGTTTGATAAACACGGGATAAAATTATACAGAATCACACATACACACACAAGTGCACACATGAACAAATGTGTGAGCACACATGCTATCATATGCACACAAGCACAATGCATGCATATACCCATGCATGCACATATAAGCCTACAACACACACTGGCATTCACAATGAATATGCAATAAACACATGCAAGCACATGTGCATGAACACACATGCACATATGAGCAGTCAGGTGCACACAAACCCTTATGCAGTACACACACACACACACACACAAATAGACATGCAACACAGGTGTGCATGTGTACACAGAGGCACACACATGTGCACATACATATACAAATACATGTGTATACACACATACACATGTGTGTCCCATAGGCATGTGCACACACATACATAAACACATGTGCATACACATGTGTGCCCCCTAGACAAGTGCACAGGATGGTGAAGGTCTGGGCACTTGGCTACAGTCCAGCATTTCCAGCGTCAGCCCTGTTAAGGAGCAGGGTTGCCTTCCTCTGATCATTTTGCAAATAAGGATGCTGTGGTTTAAAGGAGAGCTACCATCTGCCCAAGGTCCTAGCCAGACCTGCTCCTTCCCTCCACCTCCTCCAGCTTTTCTGGGAGCAAAGTCAGACTCTGACAGGTCCTTTTGTCTTCTAGCCATGACTGACAGGTGCTGCAGAGCTTAAGACCTTCCACAATGGACTCGTGGACCCACAAGAAGTGCCACCAGTCTAAGAAGTGTAGGACCAAGGACCAGGAGGAATTTGCTAGGAAGTTTCCATACAGGTACAGGAAACCCAGGCCAAGTCCTTTCTCCCTTGTGTGACAGGATCCCAGAATCCCCAAGGATGCAAGAGGATGTTCTAGGCACAGGTTGGAGCGGAGAGAGGGTTTCTTGGCCATACGGAATACCTTGACATTTCTTAGCTTTGCGGGGGAGCTGCCTGGCAGTCTGGGGTACACCATTTCCATTCCTATCCCAAACTGAACTGAGATGCTTGGACCACTAGGGCCATTCCATAGCCCTGACCCAGAACCCTGAGGCTGGGCCTTCACAGCCTGCAGCCCTCAGACCTGGTTCTCACTGGAGTTACTAGAGGGACATTTTTATAAGCACCTGCTCCTCCCCAAGTGTGAGATCACTGGGTTTGGGGTGGGAAGCTGCCAAGATGCATGTGTCAGTTCATCAAAAGATGCCAGTAAGTGGGAAATGCAAGACAAAGTGGAAAGGTGACAAAAGGCTTGTACCCAGAAGAATACGAAGGTAATTCAGAAAATTCATTGAAAAAAATCTATTATCTTTTCATTGCATTTTTCCATGAGTTTTGTGAAGCCTTCTCATATGGCAGACCAGTGAGATAAAGACAGATTTCCAGGGGATGGCCTCTGCTTAGCACTCCACAAGAAGTTCTCGGAAAATGTGCTGGAAGGCTCGAGTCTTGCTAGTCTTCTGGGAAGTGCAGAGTAAAACTTCCTGTCTTACAGACAAAGACATAAGGGTTTGGCAATACCTCCTATACTGCTGTGAGAGTGCCCAGGGTCATCTGTCGTGGGGTCATTGGTCATTGTTTCTAAGGGCATGTCCTTTGACCTCACAGCTGTCTTCTTTGTGTTGCCCTCCTACACTCCTGTCACCCCACTGTGTACCCATGAGATGAGTTCGAGATGCTCAGCCTGAGGCTCATGCAGGCTACCTGGAGGACAACTAGGTGTCTTCTGCTAGAATGGACATGAAGCTGTGGTCAGTAAACGCAGCCTGTGTTGGCCCTGACATTGGTGGGTATAGAATCAACTGGAAGCCCTTGGGTTATTTCTGGACACAGAGTGACTGCTCTGTGTGCCAGACCCTCCTGGGAAGGCATTTGGAAAGCCTGAGCCTTCCAGACCTTATCCCTCTCCTTTCAGACTCCAGGAACGGTCAACTCCCTCCCCTCACCCCAGGAGTTAAGCCAGTGGTGGGAGGGGCACGGTAGCTTTCAGGCTACTGAGACAACCATCCCCATGGTGGTTGCCTATCCTCATTCTCACCTCAGGAGATCCTACCAAAGTTGTTGTTGTTGTTGTTATGTGCCGTCGAGTCGGTTCCGACCCATAGCGACCCTGTACAGGGTTTCCGAAGGTGTAAATCCTTACGGGAGTAGAAAGCCTCATCTTTCTCCCGCGGAGCGGCTGGTAGTTTTGAACCGCTGACCTTTAGGTTCGCAGCCCGATTCGTAACCACTACGCTACCAAAGTTACAAAGTTACAAAAATTATTAGATCCATGTTGTGCAGTATCTGATTCTTGGATTCAAACTAGGGGATGTTAGAATCTGAGGGATGGATGTACTCAGGCCTTTGGGCTACAGCAGCTTGTCTGGAGCCACATTCCTACTCCACCATTTCCTAGCCATGAAACCCTGGGAAGGCCACTTACCTTCTCTGTGACTCAGTGTCCTCTGCTGTAAAATGTGAAAGCAACCCCCAACACATAGCATGGCTGTGAGCTAGGGTGCTATCCCCTGCTTCTCCAAAGTTTGCTTTGACGAAAGACTTGCATTAGTACTTGTTTTCCCTAACTGAAAGAAACCCAAAGACACTTTGCACATTTACCAAACAACAATAAACAAAAACCCAAATCAAGACTAGTAAAATCAGCCTTTATTTGCAGCAGCATGCACCCAGACCCCGAGCAGTAGGAGCAGCGAGGCCAAGCTTCTTCCCCAGGAACTGAGATAGACACACAGCCTTCAGAAGCGTACAGACCTAAAAGGAGGATATGTTGAAAACCAATAGCTTCACATTTTGATATTTTGATATGAGCTGTGTATTTATCATATCAGTCCTCCTTTTTTTTTTACTAAGGTGAAGTCAAAAAATATTGCTTACTAGGGTTCTAGTTCACACATGCACAGTTTATTATAAACAAAACATGCTTAAACATGTCTTTGCAATCAGTGGTTGGCTGCAGGCAAATTCTCATTAAGGGGCCTTCAAAAGGAAGACAGAAAGATTCCATCAAAACAGTGACTTTTGAAGGGATCTGCTGGGCCCATTCAATTCAAGGTTGAGAGGTAGGCTCAGAAGTTTATGATGACTGCTGTTTGGAATTCCAAAGGGGTAATCTTGATAGAGGGGTCCTGGTGTGGTGCTGTAGGAAAAGTCCAGGACTGCTAATCATAAGGTACGTGGTTCAAACCCACCAGCTGCTCTTCGGAAACCCTATATAGGGTAGCTATGAGTGGAAATCAACTTGATGGTAGTGAGTGAATCTTGATAGATTTTTCTCAAGACACACAGATCAATCATGGGGACTTATTAGGAAGGCGTTTGAAGAACATTAAAAACTGCCTTAGTGAGAAAAAAGTTGAATTGAGGAAAATTATTTTTCCGTCATGACAATGCACCTGCTCATTCTTCAAGGATAGAAAGGACTATCTTACAAGAATTTCATTGGGAAACATTACCGCATCTACCCTACAGACCTGATCTTGATCTTTTAGACATCTTTTTGTTTCCAAAATTAAAATAACAATGAAAAGGAACATGAGATGAGCCCCTTGAGGATGCCAGACTGATTATGGTGTCAATCAAAGAGCATAGCGTTTTTCAGGGATGAGCTAGAGAGATCAAAACACAGCCTTCAGAAGTGTGTAGACCTAGATGCAAGGTATTTCAAGAAACAGTAGCTTCACATTTTGATATTTTTGTTTAATAAATGGCCTATGATTTTGTAGCAAACTTACTCTCACGTTTTTGGTTTAACTTGAAGTCCTGGTGTGGCACTGTAGGATAATTTGGTAGGTTATTTTTTGGGAATGGAAACACTAGAAAATTTCCCCATATATTGCCACTCCTGCTCATTTTCAATTGTCATTAACTTGATAAAAATTTTCCCATTCTTTAAGTTTTAAACTATGTTTGTCTTTGAGCGTAAGGTGTGTCTCCTGTAGACAGCATATTGAAGGATCCTGTTTTCTTATCCGTTCTGCTACTGTCTGTCTCTTGATGGGTGAGTTTCATCCATTCAGCGTTAATTTTCAATAGGTATGAATTGATTGCAGTCATTTTGCTGTGTGTTTTGTTTGGTGTTGTTGGTTTCTTTGTTCTGCACTTTTTCCTGTGCCGAGTTCATTTTTTGTGTGCTTTGTGTTGTCAACTTCTTCATGGTTTTAATGTCTACAAAATCGTCATGGGTTTCCCTTTTCTTGATTTGATGGGAAGGTGTATTATGTTTCTTTGAGGTTACCCTGTAGTTTAGTAATTTCTTATGCAAATTAAAGCAGTCTGTTTTATCTTGAAATCACTTGACTACCTTGCCATTTAGTGTGCAGTAACTATACTTTCTCCTCTTTTTGCTCTGCAGTTGTCTTCATTATAGATTGATATTTCTTATTCTTTATCTTTAGTGTTGAAGTTTTGTTTTACTCTGGATACTGTAATATCTGGATTGAATTCTGGCCAGTGCTGCCATGTATGTCAGTCTTCGGCTGTTGTCTCCTATTGTTGGTTCTCAGTCCAAGGGACTCACTTTAGGTGTTGTTGTTGTTTTTAAGTTGGCTTGGTTTTTACAAATTCCTTAATTTCTGTTTATCTGGAAATGTTATAATTTTGCCATTGTATTTGAGGGACAGTTTTGCTGCTTATATGATTCTTGGTTGGCAGTTGTTTTCTTTCAGACTTTTGTATATGTCTCCTCATTGCCTTCTTGGCCTGTTGAGAAGTCAAAATTTAATATTATTGGTTTTACATTGCAGATAACATTTCATTTTTCCCAAGCTGCTTTCAGGAGTCTTTCCTTGTCTTTGATTTTGGGGAGTTTGATTATGATGTCTTTGTGATATTGTTGGGGGGGTCTATCCTCTTTGGGGTTCGTTCAGTTTCTTGAATACTTATCATCTCATCTTTCATGATGTTAGGGAATTTTTTTCCCAGCAGCTCCTTGACTATCTTTTCTGTGGTTTTCTTTGTCTTTTCCTGTTCTGGAATTCTGATCAATCATAGTTTATTTCTCTTCATGTTGTCCCACATGAATCTTAGGCTTCCTTCAGATTTTTTTCATTCTTTTTTCTGATTGTTCCTCTATCTTACTAGTATTCAGAGATTTATCCTCAAGCTCACTAATTCTTATTTCCATTGATTCCATTCTACTCCTTGGCCCTTTTTGTGAAGTGTCCATTTCTGATATTTTAGTATTGATCTTCTGTATTTATGTTTGCAGGTTTTGTATTGTCTCCAATGCTATATCTATATTGTTTGATTGTTCCAGTAGCACTTTTCTGTAGTTTTCCTCCACCTTTCTGTGAAATGTTTGGATGTACATCAATGTCACTCTCCTGAATTCTTTTTCAGGTAGTTCCAGTATCTCTTCTTCCTCAAAAGCATTTTCTAGCTCTGCCTCCTGGTCTTTTGTTTGAACTACTCTGTCTTGTTTCTTCTGTGAACAGAAATTTTCTACTGCTTTCTAGACATCATGGCGGTGTTGTATTTGCATTAAGTTGATGAATGTTTGTTGATGTTTTCTTAAGCACTCACCAGTTGCCTCCTAGTGGATGTGATCAGAGGAGTAAGGGGATCAGGCTTTGTGGCATATCCCAAGTCAGGATGAGATTCTCTGTTCACTGTCAGACAGTTCAATTCATAGTGGATTTAGCCGATGTTGCTTATAGTCACTGCTCTGGTGTATAGCAGCTGGTATTGGCTCATGTCCAACTCCTGGTGTTGTAGAGGGTATGGCTGTGGCTTAGCTGTATGGCCACAGTTGTGGTCTCCTTGTCATGTGATATAAGAAGGAAAAAAAAACAAAAAAAAAAAACAGTCCACACAGTGAGACAGTTAGTGGCTTTCTCGCCACCAATAAGCGGTGTGTTGCACCACCTACTGGTCTCTTGTCTTCACAGCTACCTAAGAAAGTTCAAAATGGCCACACTGCATCCAGCAGGCCCACACTTCCTTTATTTCCTTTTCATCGCCCCATTTTATCCTCTGCCCCACTCATCATTCAACCCCCTCACCTAGTGACAGCCAGTCCAGGGCTAGTCAGGGTTGACTTTGCAGATTTGGATCACAGCCTGCCCTAGTAGGGTTATTCTATTATAACACCTTCCCGGGGCTCACAACCTCTAAGTGACTCAACTGTCTGCAAAGTGAGAGACTCCCTGGGGTTGTACCCTGGTTGAAAAATAAATGAATAAAAAATATATAATCACACTTTTGTCTCCAAGAAGCACAGATAGATTTCTGCAACGTGAACATGTTTTCATGTCTCTAAAGCCGGTGTTGAATTTCCAAGATGGCTGCTTGTCAGTCACTTCATCTCTTGCCACGTCTATTCCACTCACTCTCCCAGCAAGCATTTCTAGTCCTTCCTCTGGAGCTCAGAGTTCAAGGACATTCTTTTGTATCTGTCTTGTCTGGTTTCCATATCCTTGCTGCGGAGTGCCCACACAGCCTTTCTGCCTGTCTGCCATCTCGCTCCTCTTCCCCATAAATGAATGAATGGTAATTGCTTCTTCACTTTATGGCATTTCAGCTTGTGAAAGTTTTCATAGGAATGATCTACTTTCAGACAACAGAAAACCTATATATGGGTTGATGTTTATAAAGCACATAGAACAGATGAGTGGACGCTGCTTTTATGTGGTTGGCCATTGTGGGGGAGTCTAAAGATATTGCCTGGGGTCTGTTGTAGGCTCAGTTGGCTGACAGAGTCTGGTTCCAAGTCCCTGCAGACTTGGGAGGTCACGGAGATTAACAACACACTGAGGAAGCAGCTGCCCCTGCAGAAGAAGCTGGTGCCAATGAGGTCCATTCCCGTCAGAGGGTAAGTCTCCAGGCTCAGACCAGTCACAGCACTCAGACCATGTGTACACCCAGCCTAGCACCCCTGTTTACACACAGGAGCTCATAACCCCCTCATCTGCTGAGGAAACTGAGGCTGAGAAAGGTCACTCTGAGCTCCAGTGGTTCTTACAGCCAGGCAGCCTTTGGGACCTTTGAGGGAGGGAGGGCCCTGGTCTACATGGGGTGGCAACAGCAGTGTAGGGGTGGTGAGAAGGAAGCAGGCTGTAGATGGGAGGCGCTCTAGGCATTGGGGTGGAAGGTCTTCATGCCCTGTTGCAGGAGAAAGTGTCCCTGTGGGAGACTGTGAGGTATTGTTGTCCAAGAGGACTAAGACATAGGCAGAGCTAGGTCTCTGAGGGTGCCAAATTTATATCTGAGGGGCAACAGGAGCCATCAGAGACTGGGAAGAAGGAGGGTGGCCTGACCAAACCTGCATTTAGATAAGAGATATGGTGTGGTGTTCTGCAGGTTTCAGCTGAGGTGAGCAGGCGTGGGCTAACCTAGGAAGAAGCATGCCAACCAGCATGCACTCAGGTAACACCTGGTTAATCAGGGGTGGGCATGTGGGCATGCAGCTAGGGTTACAGGAGGAAGTTATAGACTTTCTAAGTTTCTGGCATGGACACCTGGGTGGATGGAAGCATTAGCAACTAAGAAAACCCGAGAAGCAGGTGGGAACCACAGAGAAGATGCCCAGGAGAGGTCAGGGTGGCACTAAGCCCACACTGCTATGACCAGCCACTGAGCACTGTGTGACTCTCCCCTAGGTTCCAAGCTCCAGATTATCCCTCACAGGGGCTCTCCTCCCCGATACCACCACGGCTGCTGACCGTGAAAAACCTCTGGGAAATCAAGCTGCTGGTGTAACAATTTCCCAGACAAGGAGCCACCATGCTGCCCCTCCTATACACCCATATACACCACCCCTGTAGGGGCTTCGTGCGCGAAGTGTCCAGAGGCATCTCCTAGAACATCATAGCAACTTTCTCCCTTGATCTTTCTGGGCAATAGTGACAGATTCCTCTGCCAGGCAGTCCGTGAGTGAGGGATCAGTCTTTGTGGCTGTCCCAAACCAGGAACTATTTGCTCCCCCAGAAACCACACCACATAAATAAACTTTGCTGGCTCAAGATGCAGGTTAAAATGGACTAATTGTTTTGCCTTTTGGAACCTCCAGTACTGAACCACTTTCTCCTGGAGAAGAGAACCCGCTAAGTTTAAACCATGGCTGCTGAACCGTGCCCAGACAGCTGTAGCTTTCACCTAATGATACCCACTGTTGGTGCTGTTGTGGTTAAGTGCTGTCGAGTTGGCTCATAGTGACCTGTATAGAGTGTCCAAGGCTGTAATTATTTATGGAGGCAGAAAGCCTCATTTTTCTCCCAAGTGATTCCCACTTGTTTCAGGATGTGCTAGTGACACAATTTGGGTTGGAAGGGGCAGCTTTGGGACTTCTCATCACCTTGAGGTCACCTGGCCACCTGAAGCTGGAGATACACTATGCTGAAATTGTGAAAGTGAAGAATATGCTGCTTACAGGGAACCAGAGATCAATGTTAGCCAGAGATCAATGTTAGCCAAATACTAAACTCTGTAATATACTCCTTAGGAGGTTACCTGGGCGACAAAGCCTCGGAACAGAACAGAAAACAAAAAAACATAACTACAAAAAAACTGAAACATTTTCCTGACAATAAAAATCAGAAAACCCAAAACTTTCAAAGCCAGCAGGGTGCTGACCAGTTTGATCTGTTTTGGGAACCGGAAAGATGGGACATAAAAGATAATCACATTCAGTTGTTATTGTTGTTATGTGCCGTGGAGGTACAAGGTGCCTGTTATAAATTCCCCAAGAAGCTGCTACTTGGTTTTGAAAGAAAACCAGTATCTCAGTCCACTGTTAGAGAGTTTTATAAAATTCTTTATGTTGGCTGGTGTGTTAAGTTCAGAGCCTGATGGAGGAGCCCTCTTGTATTGTTCAGTTGTGTGTCCAACCCAACCTTTCTTAGGCCATCTGATGACCAGGGGTGGGTGACCTGCCTGTGACATGTAAGGACAGAAACCTCAGATGCCAGTCCAAGAGGAAACCACAGCAGAGGGCTGCCAGAGCACCAGCATTCCCTGATGGCAGCCGTAGGATCTCCAGAGCAGACATAGCAGCCAGAGTTGCTCACAAGTGGTTGGGTACAGCTGGGGGCTCTCATCTGAGCACCTGCAGGTCTATATGCACAAGACATTGACTTGGGGCAAAAGTGGGGTCCCTGCTTCCCATGAAGCATGTGGAACAAGAGTGTGACTGTAAGAGGAGCTAGTGTTGACAGCAGGCCGTGTAACCCCGGCTGAAGGGCACAAGGCATTGGGATACATCTGGGTCTGATGTCTGCATGTTTGTGTGCCACTGCAGATGACAGGTCATTGCAGAGTGTGTGGGAGGGAGTTTGGGACAGAGATAGTGGAGGGCTGGCATGCACGGCAGGGAACGGTGGTGAGCCAGAACAAAGGTCTCTGGTCATCTGAGTGAGTAGGCTTTAGCCTTCTGGGTCGGGTGATGGTGTGTCAGCACCTGAAGTTGTGGAATGCCAGGATGCTCAGGACAAAGATGAGGGCCTGGGGTTTGCGGGAGAGCAGTGGAAGGGAAGGCACAAGGCTGTGTCAACAGACTCCCAACCCTACCTCCTCAAACCTGTCCCAGGGCTTGGATCTAAGGATCCCAATTCTGAGTTTCCTGTGTTCCTCTGGCCAGGGAAAGGCACCTAGGCTTGGTTAAGACCTCAGGGAGTCCAGCAACAGTTGTCCCTTCCCAGGTCCAGAGGGGCTGGCCATTCGCCCATGCCAGCCTCTGGACACAGAATTGAGAGAATTTAGAAGGGCATCCAGAAGGTCTCAGGCAGATGAGGTTAGGAGCTGAGAACAGGAGCATGGCATGAACAATACCGTGTGTGTGTATGTGTGTGACCGAGCTGCCACTCCCTGGCAGCTGAAGCAGTCACAGGCCAGCACTGACCCTCACTACCAGGGTACTGATAACACCCACAGCTAGCCGTCAGCCTGAGCGTGCTAAGCGGCCTCTCCTCAGATTTGCTACTGATTTTAGCTCTTCAAAATGGAAGCACACCCTACCCAGTTCTTCCCAAAATCATAGCATTATTTATCATACACATATATACACATCAGGGGAGATGGGGGCAGCATAAGGTACAGACTTGGCTGAGCTTCTTTGGCCCATATCAGAATTGAAAATTGGATTTTTTTCCAATTTGTCAGTTACCCCTGAAGCCAGAATTTCCCCCAGGTCTCTATTAGTTGTTAAGTGCCATCGAGTCAGTTCTGACCCAAAGCGACCCTGTATAGAGTTTCCAAGGAGCAGCTAGTGAGCTTGAACCACCTACCTTGAAATTCAAACTGACTTTGCAGTCCAGCACATTAACCCACAGTGCCACACCAGCACTCTCTGTATAGGCTTTCACATTTTAGGACTGCTGGGGAGGTGACCCATCCTCTGGTAGCTCTTCATAACTACCCTGGGGTTATTATGCTATTTGACAACAGGGGAGGTTCAGAGATCAGAGCCCAAGAAGCACAGCTCCATGCCCAAAGCAGCTGGCACAAGGAAGCAGAGAAGCAAAAGTTAGGAAATAACAATGCATTTATTTCGTAAACATGACCTCTCCAATTCACCCAGGCCCCATAGAACCTGCCAGATTGCACCCAGGGCTCTGCTGGCACACATTGACAACTTAGCACCCAGGCCAGCTGCAGAGAGGGTCCGACTGGGGCTGGGGCCAGGACCACCACCTGGGCTAGGCAGGCTGCTCTGTGAAGGGCTGCTGGATCCTGAGCCAACCCAGCCTAAGGGGACAGCTGTATGTACCGAGTCTAGTCAAGGTTGAGAACTTCTCTTCTTGGCCACACTGTTCGTACCAAGTTGCAGGAGGTGGGCGCAGATCCCGAGATGGCATACAGCCATGTCTCAGTGTTGTGCTGTTTGGCCAAGGACAGGGCAGAGTCACCCAAAAGGCTTCTCATATGTAATAACACCAACATAACCTAAAAACCTTGTAATGGATTTCTGATCCACCCAGGGGCCTTGGGGACATGCGTGCCAGCTTGGAATAAGCAGACTAAGCAGGCACACAAGCATAAAGCCACCTGACGCGGGGAGGCTGCACCCTGCCAGGTGTGAGGTGGGCCCTGTGCTGTAGTTCAGACCAGAAACGCCAGCCTTGCCAGTGAGGTTGATCAAAAACACGTTCTCTGCACACCCCGGCCCAAGGCTGGCCTCCAACCTAACCTGCTAGTACAGCCGCAGGTAGGAAGGAGCGGAGTAATTAAAAAGCAGAAAATCCATCTTGTAAAGGTCGAAGAGACGCCGCTGGTAGAAAGGGCTGATGTCCTGAAACAGACGGGTGGCCTGCTTGCGCGCGGCAGGTGCCTGGGCTCCTGGGGGTGGTGCCGGGAAGCGTAGGCCGGGCGCGCCCACCAGGCCCAGTACAAAAGCGGCATCCTCTGCCAAGGTCTCGAACTTGCCCACCACGTCGTAGCGCAGGCGGCACGGGTGGCAGAGCGCATGGGCGCGCTCCCAATGCTCGTTGAAGGGCTCCTCGCGCCGCGTGCGCGGGTCCAGTAAGTAGGCTAGGAACTCCGCGAAGCGCACGTCGTGGCCGCGGGCCAGAGCTTCAGGGCGCGCGCGGGGTCGCAAGCGGCGCACGATGCGCGTGCCGAAACGCCTCTGGAATTCCGCGTGGTAGGGCCGCGCGAACTTGTTGCGGTAGGCCGACGCCAGCCGCTCGAAGGGGTCGCGCACAAAGAGGAAGGTCAGGTAAGCATTCAGGCGCCGGTTCACCTCTGCGGGGCTGAATTCTGCCAGCGAGGGCAGGAGGCCGGGAGCGTGCGCCTCGTGCGCTGGGATATCGCGCGGGTCGCCGCGTGCGCGACCGCTCAGCGCCAGCAGTACGCGCTTCCAGTTGGTGCAAGCCACCTTGGGCACGTAGCAGTAGAGCAGGCCGTTTGTGTCGTCCACCAGCACATGCCGCAGATCCTCTGGCTGAAGGAGGCGCTGCCGCCTTGTGTGACGTTTACAGGCGCTGCGCAGCAGATCTCGGCGCTGTCGGTGCAGCTCGGCCAATGGAGAGCGAGGGCCCTGCAGGAGACATTGGGGGGAGGGGAGTATGGCCTTTGCTCTCCAGGCTCCTGAAGGGCCCAGCCTAACATTGCTCCAAGGTACCCGAAGACTGGGAGGGGGCACTACTACCTAGAGATAGAGGTTGGACATGGGTTTGGGGAAAACGGAACTTAACCTGACGTCACTGAGGCATGTTGAAGTGTTTGACTGATCGCCGTTGCAATCCTATGAGATCCTGATCTAGAATTAGGAAATTCAGGCCTTTCTTGCCAGCCAGTTACTAAAAGAGGATGATGTACAAAGAACTATTGCTTTAATGTCATTGAGTCAGACCAAAAACCCAAACCCGTTGTCTAGAGTGAATTTGAATTCATAGGGTTTCCAAGGCTGCCATTTTTCTACCATTTGTTCTCCCACAGAAGGGGTGGTAGGTTCCAATCACTGACCTTTTGGATATTTATAAATTGTCATGTTTCTTTGGGTCTCAGTTTCTCACCCCATCTCCAGTAGATTCTAATCTGAGGAATCTTACCCCACCTGGGCCTGTCCCTCTTCCTCTGTACAACATTAAAAACCGTTATTTCAGCAGTTCAAACTCACCAGCTGTGCCTGGGGAGAACGATGAGGCTCTCTGCTCCCGTGAAGATTTACATTTTGGGAAACAATGTGAGACTTGAGGGTGATAGCAGAGGGTTTGGTTTATAGAGCAGTTACTGTGTACCAGGCACCTTGCTAAGCAATCTATAGCTCTCTGAGTTAGGATCTGTAACAAGGACACCTCC
The DNA here is from genome assembly GCF_000296735.1 of Chrysochloris asiatica. NCBI lineage: Eukaryota > Metazoa > Chordata > Mammalia > Afrosoricida > Chrysochloridae > Chrysochloris > Chrysochloris asiatica. The sequence goes on along the minus strand of NW_006408885.1, from coordinate 918,243 downwards.
AGTCCTGCCCCGGCCATGCAAAGACCCTGCTCATGATAACTCCCACAGAACTTCACCTCTAGACTTCACCTTCAAGACTCACTAACTACTCTACTACTAACCCCCACCTATTGATTATGAAATTTATTAAAAAAAATGGTTAAAAGAAAATTCCTAGACCCAGGAAGTGAGAATGCCCAATTTAAAAATAGAACATTCCTGTAGCTAAGCCTCCTCCTTTTTTCAAGGCCACATTTGCAGTTGTTGAAGACACCCTTGTTAGATAAAGTTCATAGCCAGGGTTAAACATGTTTTCTTTCTTCCTTTCATAAGGTCAAAATACCCCTGTCCTTGAAAACAGAATGTGTAGATGTGACTGTTAGCTTTTACAAGACATATAAAAACCCTGTATTTACCTAGCTGCTTTGGAAGTGGACATTTTGAGAGTATGGAAATGCTGCCCATTTCCTGCTTATGCATAAACTCTTTTCTTTCTCTTCACTTGGTATGGTTGAAAAGATATGAGTTTGAGGACTAAGGTGCGCCTGACCCAAGCCATGGTTATTTTCAATAACCACATATGCATGTGGAAGTTGGACAGTGAATAAGAAAGACAGTAGAAGAATTGAGATGCATTTGAGTTATGGTGCTGGAGGAGAATATTGAAAGTATCTTGGTCTGTTAAAAGAACAAACCAATCTGTGTTGGAAGAAGTACAGCCAGAATGCTCCTTGGAAGCCAGGATGGCCATACTTTGTCTTTCATACTTTGGACATATTGTCAGGAGTGACCAGTCCCTGGAGAAGGATATCATGTTTGGTAAGGTGGAGGGTCAGAGAAAAAGAGGAAGACCCCCAATGAGATGGATTGGTACAGTGGCAGCAACAGTGGGCTCAAATGTAGCAACGATTGCAAGGTTGGTACGGGACCTGGCAGTGTTTCATTCTGTTGTGCATAGGATCACTATTAGTAGATATCAACTTGGTGGCACCTAACAACAACAATGTGATGACTAGAACTGTGGTTGCTTTGGCAGGGCCTGACTAAATGGTTTCATGAGTCTTGTACAGCCCACGGGTCACACATCCTCCACCACTGATGTATAGGTTCCTCATGAGCACTATTAAGTGCTCTGGAATACTCATTCTTGGCAATATTATTCATAGCTTGTCATGATTCACACAGTCGAAAGTCTTTGTATAGTCAATAAAGCACAGGTAAACATCTTTCTGTATTCTCTGCTTTCAGGCAAGATCTATCTGAAATCAGCAATTGCATCCCTTGTTCCAGTCATTGTCTGAGTCTAGCTTGAACCTCTGGCAGCTCCCTGTCTATGCACTGTTACAGCTGCTTTTGAATTATATTCATCAAATTTTACTTGCACGTGATATTGTTCAGTTATTTCTGTATTCTGTTGGGTTACCTCTCTTTGGAATGGGCACAAATATGGATCTTTCCCATTCAGTTGGCCAGGTTGCTTGTCTTCCAAATTTCTTGGCATAGTTGAGTAAGTACCTCCAGTGATGCATCAGTTTATTGAAAGATTTCAATTTGTATTCCATCAATTCCCAGAGCCTTGTTTTTTGCCCGTGCCTTCAGTGTAGCTTGGACTTCTTCCTTCATACCATTGGCTCTTGATCATATGCTACCTCTTGAAATAGCTGAATATTGACCATTTATTTTTGGTACAGTGACTGTGTGTGTATTCCTTCCATCTTCTTTTGATGCTTCCGGTGTCATTCAATATTTTGCTCATGGAATCCTTCAGTGCAGCAAGGAGAAGCTTGAATTTTTCCCTTCGATTCTTTCAATTTGAGAGATGCTGAGTGTGTTCTTCCCTTTTGGTTTTTTAACTCCTGGTCTTTGCACATTTCTTTGTAATACTTGACTTTGTCTTCTCTAGCTGCCCTTTAAAAAATCTTTTCCAGCTCTTTCACCTCTTCATGTCTCCATATATGTAAGTATGGGTAATGAGCTAAGTGATATCCCTCCCCTCTAGACTGTCAGCTCCACAAGGACAAGGACCCAACTATCTAGTTACCTGCTGACGTCTTAGCATTATGAACAGAGCCTGGCATACAGTAGGTGCTCAGTAAATGCCATCTGAGTACCTTTGTGTATGCCTGCATGTGTATGTGTGCTTGGGGTCATGTATAGTCCCAGCCAAGCCACAGCAGAAGTTGAGTGTCCAGGCCAACAATCTGGGTATCCATTTGCTTGAAAGCAACACAGGGTGGGCACTCCCTGCATGCTTCCCTATTGCACTAGGTACTCAAGCGGTTAATTTATTGACGGCTTGTCTCTCCAGTAGTCTGTCAGTTCCCTGAGGACAAACACAGAATCTGTTTGACTCTCTTTTGGTCCGTGACACCTAGAACAATGCCCCATGCAGAATGTGACTCAAACTATTGTTAGATGGATGAATGGATGGGATTGATGGGTGAGCGGAGATTCCAGGTCTGCCCCCAAGTCCCCATTTGCTCTTGCCACTGTCTCAGGCTTGGCCTTCTCTAAATAGAGCCTGAATTTGCAGAGGAAGCTTCTCTGTATAGATTCCAGTCCCATGTTAACAAGTCTACATTGGGGCTCTGAGGTCCCCATGGCTGGGTGACTGGGGGCACAGGGAGACATCACTGGGGTGGGGTCTGCCCACCTACCTGATCTAGGTCGTACAGCTTCTGCAGGGGACTTTTCCTTTTCCCACCAAGCCAGCCAGAGCTCAGGGTCCTGTTTTCAAACACTGTGGGGCACAGTGAGAGATGTGTTAGTTACTGCCACATGACACAGACTAGAGCAGGAGGAAGTGGCCAGCTCACCTACGCACATTTGACCCATCTCAAGGACCGTTTATCCCAAGAATGCAAGATCGGTTCACCTCAAAAAAATTAATCAATGTCAGCTACAATTTAATAAATACAGGCTAAACCACTTGTTCTGTCTGCCTCCTGGGGCTTTAGTAAACTATGGGGGGCACTGGCAGGGCTCCTAATTCTCGAGGGAAGAATCCTAGGTGTCACTCGTACTCCATGTCCTACCCTCTGGAATTAGAGGGTTCAGAGAGGAGGGAAGGAGAGAGAGGGACAGTGGTGCCTAGCACATCTAGGACAGGCCTGACCACCCAGCCTCACCCACCTCCACCTGCCCTCATCTTGTGCCATGTCCCTGTGGAGCCCCGAGGGACTCCCCAGGTTGGCTGTCTGTCCAGCATCCCCAGATATTAGGACTGTGTAGCCAGAAAGGGCTGAGTAGAAGTGGAGGCAGCATGGCTAGGTGTCAAGCTTTCAGAGGGGACAGCTCCCCAGGTTACGTGACCTAGGGTGGGTTCCTATGGCATCCTGTATTGCTCCTGTCGGTGCAGTGCTGCATTGTGGGAAATGCAGATCTAATTCTCTGCCCAGCTGAAAGCCTCTGAGGGCTGTGGTTGTTGTTAAGTGTTGTCGTGTCAGTTCAGACTCACAGTGACCCTGTTAGGGTTTCCAAGGAGGAACCTATTTATCTGTCTTCTTGCTGTGTTCCCCAATTTTCTAAAACCTACTGAAAAGTAGTTTGCTAAATTTATGTATTTTAGGAAATATTTTCTTAAGATTTTAAATTAATTTGAAAATACTCTTAGGAATATAGTCACAATTGTTAAGGGTGGCAGAACACTGGATAAGGTAAGTCCAGATAAACACTGGACTGCCATCTACAAGGTCAGTGGTTCAAGCCACCAGCTGCTTCAGGGAGAAAAAAAATGAGGCTTTCTGTTCCCACAAATATTTACAGCGTCAGAAACACTGTAGAGTTGCTGTGAGTTGGAACTGAGTTGACAGTATTTAACTGCTACATTGTTGTCGGTTCTAACCACTACTTTAGTTAAGGCTACATTCATACTCTTCTTAAATATGATGATATCTATCCTGGTGGGAGTCCTGGTGTGGCGCTGTGGGTTAATGCGCCAGACTGCGGAGCCGTTTGAACTGCAAGGTTGGCAGTTCAAGCTCACCAGCTGCTCTTTGGAAACCCTATACAGGGTCGCTATGGGTTGGAATTGACTCGACAGCACTTAACAACAACAACAACATCCTGGTGTAGTGCTGTAGGTTAATGCACTGGACTGCAAAGTCACTCTGAACCACAAGGCCGGCAGTTCAAGTTCACCAGCTGCTTATCGGAAATTAAACACAGGGTTGCTATGGGTTGTAACCGACTCGCACCTAACAACAACAATTACTAAATTAATATTATAATTACAATTCAGTCTTTGAAAAGATCACCCGAATTGACAAACTTTTGGCTAGACTGCTCAAAGGAAGCAAAAAAAGGAAAAGATGCAAATGACTAGAATCAGGATTGAATAAAGGGATATCACTGCTGACCTTACAGAAATGAGAAAGGACTATATGGAAATACTATGAACAATTGTAATCCAGGAAATTAAATAGCTTTGATGAAATGGACACATTGCTATAAAGACCCCCATAAACCCATTTCCATCTAATTGATTCGGACTCAGCACCTGTATAAGACATAATAGAACGTCCCCATAGAGTTTCCAAGACTGGAATCTATGGCACTAGACTGCCTGCCACATCTTCCTCCTTTGGGGCAGCTAGTGGGTTTGAACTTGGAGTTTGCCACCAGGACTTCTGTATAAAGACACAGATTACCTAAATTGACTTAAGAAGAGATAGAAAATCTGAGTAGTCCTAGAGAAACTGAAAACACTTCCCACAAAGAAAATCCCAGGACAAGATACTTTAGAGAGAATTCTACCAAATGTTTAAAGAAGAATGAACTCTAATCCTTCATAAACTCTCCCCAAAAACAGAAGAAGAGAAAACACTTCCCAATTTTACTCTTTGGGGCCAGTTCTGATACCTACCCAAATAAAGACATCATGCACAAAAATTATATAACTATAGACCAAGGTCCCTTATAAGTAGGGATACAATATCCTCAGCAAAGTACTTGCAAACCAAATTCAACAGTATATATAAAAAAGGATTATACACTATGATGACCAAGTTTATTTTTATCCTAGGAATGTAAGGTTAGTTGTTCACTATACAAAAATTAATTAGTATTGGTGTTGTTAATGCCATTAAGTAGGCTTTATGAAATTGGATGCTTACGTACATTAACCATATTAAAAATTGACTCAAAATAAAACATGGACCTAAATATATGAGCTGACACTAGAAAAATCTTTTTTTAAAAAAACACTGATACAAATCTTTGTTATCTTGGATTAGACGATGATTTCTTAAACATGACACCAAAAGCAAAAGCAGCAAAAAGAAAAAAAAAACAGGTAAACAGGATCTTGTAAAAATTAAGGTATTTTGTGCTTCCAAGGACACCATCATAAAGGTAAAAAACAAAACAAAAAACCCACATATTGAGAGAAAATATTTGCAGATCTTATCTATGATAAGAGAGTTGTCATTGTTGTTGTTGTTCAGTGCCATTGGGTCTGCTCTGACTCATAGCAACTCAGTATAGGATTTCCGAGGAGTGACTGGTGAGTTTGAACTGTCCACCTGTTGGGTCAAAACATACATGCAGTTCTGCGCTTATCCTACATCACCACACCAGAAGTCCGATAAGGGAGTAGTACACAAAATTTGAAGACCTCTGACAACCTAATAAAAAAGACAGATAACCCAATTTTTAAATGGGCAAAGGATTTGAATAGATATTTATCCAAAGAAGATATGCAAATGGACAATGAGCACATGAAAAATTCTCCACATCATTCATCATCAAAGAAGCCATAATAAGAAATAACTAAGTACCACCAACTCATAGTTCATAACAGAATGAAACACTGCCCAGTCCTGTGCCACCCTCACAATTGGTGTCATGCTTGAGGCCATTCCTGCTGCCACTGTGCCAATCCACCTCATTACAGGTCTTCTTCTTTTTCACTGGCCCTTCACTTCACCAAGCATGAATTCCTTCTCCATGGACAAGTCCTTCCTGATAATAAGTCTGGAGTATAAGAGGGGGATGCCTGAGCAAATGGATAGCCCACCTCAACCTCTGGAGGGTTCTACTACGCATGTGCACAGATCTCCTTGAAATTTAAAGTGACAGTTTCCACTTAAACCAAACGGCCAGCACTTGTCTGGCAGTTTGTCTTGCTGTGGTGGCTTGTGAGTTGCTGTGATTCTGAGAGCTATGCCACCGGTATTTTAAATACCATCAGGGTCACCCATGGTGGACAGATTTCAGATGAGTTTCCAGACAAAGACAGACTAGGAAGAAAGAGTGACAAAATACTGCCGAATCTTTAGTCACTGTAAACCTTATGAATAGCAGAAAAACACTGTCAAATATAGTGCCGGAAAATGAGCCCCTCAGGTTAGAAGGCACTCAAAATGCGACTGGGGAAGAGCTGCCTCCTCAAAGTAGAGTTGACCATGATAACATAAATGGAGTAAAGCCCGTGGGAGAAAAGCCCACGGGACCTTCATTTTCTGATGGGACACAACTCAAAAGGAAGAGAAATAGCTGTAAACATCTACTGAAAATTGGAACATGGAATGTAACAAGTATGGATCTGGGAAAATTGGAAGTTGTCAAAAATGAAACGCATAAGCATCGATATCTTAGGCATTAGTGAGCTGAAATGGACTGGTTTTGGCCATTTTGAATCTCACAACCACATGG
>NW_006408885.1:878578-896476 GCF_000296735.1 Chrysochloris asiatica | reverse complement strand
GGTTTGGGCCTCGGGTGGGTGGGTTGGGTCTCAGGGGCACTGGGCCTCAGCAACCTGGCTGCGCGGCGGGTTGGGCCTTGGGGGCCCTGGACCTCGGCAGCAGTGGGTATGTGATTTGGGCCTTCTTTGGGCCTGGGCCTTTGTGACCAGTCTGTGGGCAGGTTGGGCCTCAGGGCAGGCCTTCGCCTCAGTGGGAGTGTCTGGGCCTTGGGAGGGCCTTGGCCTCAGTGGGCAGGCTTGTGCCTTGGGCATTCCTGAGCCTCGGTGGCTTGGCAGAGGGCTGGTCTAGGCTGTGGCTGTAGAGGGCTGGGGTAATGGCTGGAGGGAGGCAGTGTCTGTATTTGATGACGTAAAGAATACGTCTATCAGTCTCTCTGCACCGTGAGTACCCGAAATTTCCTGATATCCGCGCCGATATCCCTCTCTATTTGTTCAGCTTTGTTATCCTTTTCTCTGGAAATGCAGCCTCCTAAGTGGGGTTGCTCTTGCCCTGCATTCCAGTGTCTGCAGGGGGCAGAGGCACTTGGGTGCAGGGTGCAGAAGTGGGAGCCGCGTGCAGGCAGGCAAAAGCTTAAAATGCCTGTAATTCGTCAGCAATTTGATCTTTTATAAAAAAAACAAGTTCAGACTGTTGAAATATAAGATCTTATGTTTGTTCAAAGGCTGTCTGTCTGCTAGACTGAGGTTGCCTATGTGCGATTCTGCCCCTTTTCCCCAGAGACTTTCCTACCTGGGTTGCCTGGTCAGGGAAGCGCCGTGTCACCGATCCTCTGTATTAGACTCTTGATCGTCTAACTTTGCCATCATATTTCAGTGAGACAAAAGGCTTCAGTTCTTTTTGTCAAAAACTTTTTCAGTTCTCGATTATTGTGGCGCTGTGGTCTAATGCATCAGACTGCAAAGTCATTTGAACTGTAAGGTCGGTGGTTCAAGTTTACCAGCTGCTCCTTGGAAACTCTATACAGGGTCACTATGGATTGGAATCACCTCGACAGCACTTAACAACAACAACAATGTGGCACTGTAGAATAAAGCATTGGACTGCAAGGTCAATTTGAACCTCAAGGTCAGCAGTTCATACTCACCAACTGCTCCTTGTAAAGGGACCCTGTACAGGGTCGCTATGAGTCAGAACAAACTCGATGGCACTTAACAACAACAACAACTTCTTCAAATGCTGTCATCTGCTGCTCTAGTTCCAGAAGGCTTTCGTTGGTTACTTCTTTGACACAGGAGTCGAGTAACTCTATAACATCATTTTTACTGTCTAATTTCAGTTGATTGTGTATATCAGCCACAGCTTTCCTAACCGGTGATGTTATCAGTTGTAAACTCCTGAAAAGCATGTGTGAATTGAGGACTCAATTTGTTCCATGCTTCTTTCATATTTGACTGCTTTACTTCATCCCAGGAATAACAAATATATTTCATGGCATCGTTTGTTGTTATGGTGTGCCATCGAATCAGTGCTGATGGACTAGCTGCCCTGGATAGGTTCTATAGCACTATGGGAGCAGAAAACTTCATCTTTTTCCTGTAGATCGGCTGGTGGATTTGAACTGCCAACCATGCGGTTAACAGCCCAACATGTAACCCACTATACCACTGGGGCTCCTTTATGGCATCCTAGATGTTATAATTCCTCCAGAACTCCCTTAAGCTCCTCACCTCATCTCGGGTAGCCCTGACTGCTTGTGAAAAAGTCTGCTGTAAATAATAGACCTGCAAGGAGGCTCTGATTCCCAGATCCATTGACTGAAGTAGTGATGTGCAGTTGGTGGGTAAAAATACGCCCTTTACATAAGGTCTTCTAAACTGTTTGGGTGTCTGGGCTCATTGTTAAGCACAAAGAGAATCTTGGATTTTCTTGGCCAAGCAATGATGTTCAACCCAAGTCTTTGCATTTGCCTCCGAATAACAGGAAGACGTGCCTTAGTGATACCACAAAGTGCTCTCGGATTCAGGAGCAGTACACAAAGGTTTGAGCTTGAAATCCCTGGATATATTAAGTGTTAATTATGTTAGGTGCTTCTGAGTCAGTTCTGACTCATAGTGACCCTGTTGTTGTTGTTATGTGCCATAGAGTCGGTACCGACTCATAGTGGCCCTGTACAGGGTTTCCGAAGCTGTAAATCTTTACAGGAGCAGAAAGCCTTATCTTTCTCCCGCAGAACAGCTGGTAGTTTTGAACTGCTGACCTTAAGATTCGCAGCCCGATTTGTAATCACTATGCTACCAGAGCTCCTAGATAGAACAAAATGAAACCCGGCCCAGTCCTGAACCATCCTCACAATTGTTGCAGTGTTTGAACCCATTGTTGCAGCCACTCTGTCAGTCCATTGGGTTGGGAGTCTTCCTCTTTTCCAATGACCCTGTACTTTACTAAGCATGATGCCCTTTTCCAGGAATAGGTCCCTCCTGACAATATATCCAAAGCATGTGAGACAAAGTCTTGCATTCTGGCTATATCTCTTTCAAGTTATATTTGTTTGTTCTTCTGGCAGCCCATGCTAAGTCAATATTCTTCATCAACACCATAATTCAAACGTATCAATTCTTCTTGGTCTTCCTTATTTATTCTCCAACTTTCAAAAGCTTATGAGGTTATGGGAAATTACCCCCAGGCAATAAAGTTAGCTTTATGTTCTGGTGTATTTTTTTCCTCTTTCAAAAGGTAGGCCTTTTCAGACATTCCTCCTCTCACCTCCCAAAAAAAGTAAGCCCATCTTGTCTACATTAAGTAGTTTATCTGGGAAACAACCTTCTTCCTCAGTAATTTTCCCCCCAGCACTTCAAGAAAGTCATTTACAGCATGTACATTGGCCTTCACCTTGCATTTAAAAATTTCCCTCACTGTGAAACAATTGAACTGATCCCTACTTAAAATAATTCTTGATCACAGTCACCTTCGTTTGCTGCATATGCAACCTTTAAGTCATTTAAAAGGCTTGCAACCTTATGGAAAATGTAAAGCTAACAGGCATATTATTACTGATTTTGATGTCTAACCAAATTATCAATAGCCTTTCCATTTCAGTAATTAAACCACGGCACTACTTAAGTGATAATTGTAGCTTTCACTGGGGCAGAGCTTTTCACAGGCTCTATCATTCTCACTTTAGCTTGGAAATTGTTTCCATCCTTGAATAACAGTAGCCTTCCCCCTCTTTCAGATCACTGCACTGACACTTCATTTTCTATAGTAGTCTTCCTTTTCTTTGATGCATCACCAGCACTTGCATCGGATTTACCCTTTGGAGGCATGGTTAGCGGGTAAATAAGAGGAAAACTTAAGCCAAATGCAATTACACAATCAATATAGGCGTAATGGCAACATGACATGACCTGAAAAGGTGGATGGTGTTCTCCTACCTCAAGCCTGCCAAGTAGCGCATGCATTCCTTATTACGTTATTGTATTTAACTCAAATGTGTGATCTGCCAGGCTTTATAGCAGCCCTGGTCAGGAACCCCATTCTAAGAACTACAGCAAAGCAGCAACCTCTCACCTGTGGTATGTGCTCAATACATAGAGATTGGGTGAAGAAATGAATGAATAACAGCCAGGTTGGCCTTTCCCTGGCATCCAGAGCCCTTTAGGCCCCTCCATACTTCAGGCCATAACCCTGAAACAAGGGCAGGGCTGGAGCAAGGAGCAGAACTCTCATGACCCAGGCCTGTGGACAAACTCGGGGTGCAGGGCTCTCTGCATGGCTACCTTCCTGAGCCAGAAAATGAGCTGGCTGGAAAATGCAGAAATGTTAGCCAGCCTCCTGGATGCACGTTTGAGGCCCCAGGTGGGTTGCTATAGATCTAGCCTTCGCTGCTGACCCAGTTATACAAGCAACTGACCCTCCTGAGTGGGTTAGCACAGCTTCTCACCCCAGCCCTGAGAGGGGGTGAATCCGCCACACTTTGTAAATAAGTGCTTCTGCTGGCCCAGGGGTGGGAGGTCACCAAATGCTGAGCTCTCCTTGGGGTCAAGGAGGGACAGGTGCCCACCAGCCTGGGATTGTGGCCAGTGGCAGGAAGAGGAGTCCCAAGGGACTGGGGTTTGTTCCTACTCCAGGTCCCTGACTTGAGACACCCAGCTTCTGAAAACACCAGCAGTTACTTAGGGCTTCCTCTGCGTCATATTCCAAGTGTCCATGGTGGAGGGCAAGGGGAAGCAACCACAAGAGACGCCCAGAATAGCAGCCCCTTTGGAGCTAGCAATTAGAGGGCTAGACTGCTTCCACCCAGCCCATCCCTGACAATTGTAGCCTCAGCCAGTAATCACAGGCCAGAGAAACTCAGGTCCTGCAGGAGGGCCAGCTGGCCATGAGCGGTGGGAGATGGGCCCAGGAGGGTCAGAAAGGAAGAGAATGGAAGATCCCTGGGTCCAGTCCTTGACTCTGGACAACCAGAGGCTGGGGTCTGAGGGTAAGGATAGGCCTCAAACACAAGCTCACACTGCTCCCCAAACCCCACCCATGACCTGCATCCTCCACACCCCCAGCCTCTCTGCACAGGCAGACCAAGGAAAACCAACAGGCCAGCCCCAGTCTGCGTAGCCAGTGAGGGAGTCTACAGGGGTCGTGGGTAAGTCATATGAGGACTGGCTTCTACACTGAAGAAGGAAAGAAAAAAGAGCAGGTTATAGAGAAAGGAAGAGAGAATGGGGAGGGGGAGACATGATGGAGGGTGGGAAGGATGGGGGAACCAAGAGAAATAGAGACAGAGAGGGAGACAGAAAGCCACACAGAGTCGCAGACTCAGAAGGAAAGACTGAAATAGCCCCCAAAAGTAGGCTGGGTTTGCTGCAGGCGATGGGCTGTCCACCATCCCCGTCCAGAGTCCGGGACTGGATCCAGGGGTCTTCCATTCTCTTTCCTCTGGCCCTCCACAGCTCATTTCCCACCCTCCATGGCCAGCGGTCCCTACCTGAGCATCATCACAGGGCCCAGCCTTAGGAACCATCTGAGCCCTGACTCCCCAGTGGTGGGCAGCACGAGGATCTGTGGTGCCTGCCCCTGTTGTGCATGGCATCCTTCGCCATTATGGGAGATCTTCATCTGAACCCAGAAGTCTGCAAACTGGTGTGAAGGGGCAGCGTGGGAAGCCGTCTGTGGCATAGCCAGGACTCACAGAATTCTGGGGTTCACAGGCACTTCCAGATGCTTCCTGAGCTCTGGACCCTGCTAAATGCTTTCCATACACTGGTGCATTTGAATTACCAGTAAGAAACTATTACTCCCATTTCACAGATGGTGAAACCGAGGCTCTAAGAGGCAAAGACACTTGCCCAAGGCTTTCTAGCAAGTGAGTTCCAGAAAGATGATTTGAACCCAGGCCTCTACACCAGTATCCATGTCCTTGGTACCCATTCCGTCCTGCCTTTTGGGCATCACCTTTGGCCATGCTTGCTGCCAACACACTCTGCCCATGGCCCCCTACATCTGCACAGCCGCCTCCTAGGCAGGTGGTAGTCTCCTACCATTTTGCTGACTAATGATGGAATGACAGCTCGGGGAGGGGGAATAACTTTCTCAAGGTCACAGGGTGGCAAATACAGGAACTAGACAGGTACATGCGTTACACCATAAGACCTGCTGTGCCAAATGAAACCTCACACAGAGGAACAGAAGCACAGCCATTCTTGGTACTGCAGGTCTGCATGCAGCCCCTTGTAGGGGTCAGGGACACTGGTGGAAAACCACTTGGTGACTGCCACGTGATCAAAGATTACAACACATGGTTCCTGGTTAATAAGTTCCGTCTGGTCAGTGTTTTGAGAGTAGACTACTGGGGGGATGGGTGGGAGGCTGGGAAGAGCCAGGCCTTTAGGACACTGGGCTCCAGGGTGAATCTGCTCCTGTTGGCCTCACCTCCATGGTGCCCTGCCTCCACTGGCCTTGCTTCTGAGGTCTGCTCTGAAAGAGCCTTTCCAGAAGATCAGGCCATGGCCATCAGAGAAACAAGCTGGGCAAGAGCTTCACAAGTCAAAAGTAATTCTGCGACTTGGACCCAGAGTCAGTGATGTAGCCACAGAGGACTAGAGAGTGAAGCGTCCAGCGGATAAGAAGAGAGGGCATATGCACAAGAACACCCACACTTGCAGATAATACCCACTTGACCTGGCTTCAATGACCGGATGATCAGAGCTCAACCAGAAGAAAGAAGAGGAAAAAAAGAGTAATCTGATACAATTTGATGAACTTGACCTACACTTATGGATGTAGTAGCTCAAAAGAGGGAACAAATCTTTACAGCAAGGATCATTCCCACCCCCTCCATACACAGAGTAGACAGGGATGGGCAATTTGGACATTGGCTACCCAAAATGGGGGAGGGAGGCTATAAAGGCAAGAAGTGACTGGCTTACAAGCTTTCAAGAGGGAACCTAGATCCACAGGGCATGGAGGAAGGTAGAATCTTCACTGAGTAGTATCCAGTCTGTCTAGGTGGGGCTGATGAAAGGAAATGCAGATATGCCTCTTAAGATATAATAGTGAATAATTGTTATAAAGACTGATTGTGAGGGTTGGAAATGTAAAGGTAGATGTTTTGTAGTAAGGAGGGGAGTGATTAACTTTACAGTCTAGGAGCGGAGGTCCCTGGGACCATCAAGGGAACAGAGAGCGGGACCCTACCCAGAGAAGCAGTGATGCCTGAGATGGAGACAGAGATGATGACATGGAGAGATGGAGCAGTTGGGGACTTTAGGTACAGAGAGGAAGAGGGGCTATGTGCTGATGACCGTGGGGGCAGGCTTGTAGTGTATACCCTTTGGTTAGTTGATGATGCATGGAGGAGATTGTAAACATGGCAATGAAATGATATACAATAGGATGAATGTAAAACTAATGTTCTCCTATGTAAACTATCACGTAATTCATAATAAAACATAAAAAAAAGGTAGCTATACATATGAAACTAACAAGATGGAATACACAGAAATCTAATTGTCCATATTTTTTAAATGAGACAGTGGGAAAACTCCATATTATCAGCTAAAACAGGAAAGACTTTGTCTCTCATATCTGGCATTGTTTTCTTCTATGAATTGGAAGGAACTTGGTGGCATGCACCAAAAGCAATGACAACAAAAAAAGCAACAGTAACAAAAACACTATTTGCACCACATAAAGTTTTAAGGAATTAGTAAAGTATATAGTTTTAAAATCAGCTTCTTCATATTCTTAGTCTGGGCATCCATATTTTTTCCTGTTTCTTGTTATCATTAGGTTCCATTGATATGGTACCAACTCACTGTGCCCTTGAGCACAGCAGAAAATACACTGCCTGGTCTTGTGCAATCCTCATAATTGTTATAATTCTTGAACCCATTGCTGTGGCCACTGTGCCAGTCCATCTTGTTAGGGATCATCTGTGTTCTTCTGACCTTCCACTTAACCTAGCATGATGTCCTCCTGCCGAGGTTGGTTACACTTAAAATATATCTGAAGCGTGGGAGACTAAGTCTAGTTAGCTTGGCTTCAAAGGGGAATTATAGCTGTACTTATTTCAACACAGATTTGTTTGTTCTTATGACAGTCCATGGTATTTTTATATTCTGTTTTCTAGCGCTTAAGTCAAATGCATCAATTCTTCTATGATCTTCCTTATTTACTGTCCAACTTTCACATTGCATGAAATAACAATGTATTGCATTAGGTAAATCTGCTACATAAGACTGCTTTAAAGTGTTGAAGAGCAAAGCTGTCAGTTTGAAGACTAAGGTGCACCTGACCCAAGCTGTGGTATTTTCAATAACCTCACATGCATGTGAAATAAGGAAGAACACAAAAGAATTGATGCATTTGAGTTATGGTTTTGGAGGAGAATATTAGATGTACCATGGGCTATCAAAAGAACAAACAGATCTGAGTTGGAAGAAGTACAGCCAGAGTGTACCTTGGAAGCCAGGATGGCCAGCCATTGTCTCTCATACTTTGGACATATTATCAAGAGGGACCAGTCCCTGGAAAAGGATATCATGTTTAATAAAGTGGAGAGTAGGAGAAAAAGAGGATGACCCCCAACAAGATGGATTGCCATAGTTGCAGCAGCAGTGGGTTCAGCCATAGCAATGATTGTGAGGTGGGCACAGGAGTGCACAGTGTTTTGTTCTGCTGTGCATAGGGTCACTATGAGTCAGTAACAACTCGATGGCACCTAAAATAACAACAACAACTCTCACATGCATATGAAGCTATTGAAAACACCATGGCTTGAGTCAGGCATACCTTAATAAATAAAATTTTTAAAAAAAGTAATTCTGCGAGAGAAATAAGAGGGCTGTCCACTTGTATTTATGTTTCAAACTCTATGCCTTGCACTCTACAAGCCACCTGAAATGGAACTACAGTGGGGTCATATCATTCCTGGGTATAGCCCTGGCAGTTCTGACTCTGACAGATACCGGGAACCCCACTTTGCCTCCTTCCAGAGACCCTCCACCAGGGCAAGCTCCTTGGGCTCCCCACAGGACAGCCTCAGAAGTCTTCTTATTTTCCCCATTTCTGTTCCCCATCCCAGAGTCATCCCCCCAGGTTGGTGATCTTAAAACCCACTGGCTAACAACACATTCCAACCGAATCCCGACCCTTCATGCGTATTCACTAGGCTTCAATCATGGTGGCCTTACTGCTGACCACTAATATATCGGACCTGTCCCATCTCATGCCTTTGCGCTAGCTGCTCTCTCTGCTTGGGGCAGTACCCCTGGAACTTTCTTGTGGGTAGCTGCTTCTTACCCTTCAGATCTCAACAAGAAGTCTCTTCTACAAAGAGCTTCTCCAATCATCATGCAAAATAGCCTCCCTTTACTGTAGCATTGAGGACCACTGAAACCATCTGCTGTAGAGGTCACCCAGTAACAATAAATATATATCTAAAGACTAGCCACAGCCACCAGGAGAGCATGCATCTCAGCTCTTAACCTGTGATTCAAGACCATTCATGAGTGGGCTCCAACTTACAGTATCTTTCTCATTGTCATTCTACCACTCCCTCTGATGTGTGGCACTGTAGATTAAGCATTGAGCTGCTTGCTAATCACAATGTCAGTGGTTCAGACCCACCAGCTGCTCCTTGGAAACCCTATACAGGGTTACTATGAGTTGGAACCAAATTAACGATACTTAACAACAACAACTCAGTCTCATGAACCCCAAACTCTGCTCATAATACACCCCTTAACACACCAGGCCATTTCATTCTTCCATGATTTTGTCTGTGTTACTCCCTCTGTCTCTAATTGCTTTTCCTCTTTTTCTTACCCAGTAAACTCGTATGCAGTCTCCAAAGTCCAGCCTAAATGCCCCTGCCCTGTAAAGTGGAAAGGATAAGGAGTTTGCAATTTAGACTGGGACTTAAATTCTGACCCCCACACTTTCTTAGCTAGAGCTCACCAGTTGCTCCTCGGAAACCCTATACAGGGTTGGTATGGGTTGGAACTGACTTGATGGCACTTAACAACATCAAACACTTTCTAGAAGGGAGACCTTGAGCAAATCCCCTTTTCTTGATCTCTGTCTGCACGATGATATTGTTGTTGTTGTTGTTGTTAAGTGCCATCGAGTCGGTTCCGACCCACAGCGACCCTGAACAGGGTTTCCGAGGCTGTAAATCTTTACGGGAGCAGAAAGCCTCATCTTTCTCCCGCGGAGCAGCTGGTAGTTTCGAACTGCTGACCTTGTGGTTCGCAGCCCGATTCGTAACCACTACGCTACCAGAGCTCCTATTCCAGTAGCTAATGCTACTGAACAATTCCACCTTTCTCACAGTGCTCTCTGGGGGCCTGGAAGGTGCCTCTGGGCTCTGGACACACCAGTAGTGCCTGAGAATAGATGGTAGCATGGTACAGGTCCATTGATTCCACCCCAGCAGCCACTTCCCCTCGTTCTCACTAACCTCACCCTTGATTCCCCTTGAGCATCAAATCCACCTCATACTTTCATGAGGTTCTGGTTGGTGTCCTACTCCCATAACTGCTGAGGTAGGCATGTGACCCAGGCTTAGCCAATCAAAGCATTCTATCCCTTCCTGCCACATCAATTGGATCAGAGGTGGAAAACATGTGAGCCTGTCCAGGTCAATGAAAATGCATCCTGGAGATTGGTTGGAACAATTAGTAAAGACTGGGACTGCTAAACTAATGGAACTGCTGGTGGCCTGCCTGAGAGTGAAGCCACCACAGACAAAAGTCAAACCTAGAGTGGGAGACATGATTTAAGCCTCTGTATCCAATATCCAGCCATGCCTGAAAGTAGTTACAGGACTTCTCAATTGTATGCACAGAAAAACTCGGAAAATTCCATTTCTGGCTTAAGTGAGTCTTAAGTGTGTTTGTCCTTACTGAGATAGTCGCAGATGTTTCCCAGGCCCTGATTCCTCACTGTGAATGACCAGGAAGGGGGAGGGAATCAGAGTATGCAGACGAGGGCAAGAGAGCTCAAGGACAAACTACAGGCTAGGGTTATCAGCTTCAGCTGGGACTGCCAATGGCTGAGCAGGAGACAGTGACACAGAGCAGTGGGACTGGGACAGTCTGCCTGCTCAGGCCTCCTCCAGCTGCTCCAGACCTTGTTAGGCCAAGCCCATCAGTCCTAAGTGATCCACCTCAGCCTTAGTAGCTTGGCTCCCCAGTGGTCGCTGAGCACTCTACACCAGTCTTGCCATGGTACCTGTGGGCTGCTACACTGGCCATCACAGGCCCTGTGCACAGCATCACGTGTGTCCATGCAGCCCTGGGTACCAAGAAGCCATTGCACCAGAGACAGAAAGACAGATCACGTGAGCCTGGGGCCTTCCCTGGAGACCCTCTAGAAAGGATGCTGCCAGAGAAGATTTCGGATAACACACACCTCGAAGAAGAGTTGAGCTCTGAGAGAGAGATGTGGTTTGGAGAGAAAGAAGGACAGTCTCTAGCCAGAAAGGGAGGTAGGTGGGGAAGCTGTAGGATTGGATGGACCTTCCCCGCTTCTCCTTCTTCTCCCATCCTCTTTCCACACTTGCCCCTCCAGCCCCCTGTTTTAGAATCATCTGGCCCTGAGAGAAACAACAATGACTGGGACAATCTGCCTGCTCAGGCCTCCTCTAGCTGCCCCAACCATGCCCCTGACTTCTGCACTGGGGACTTCGGAGGCCATGGCTAGAGCATAAGCAAAGATGCTCAGCCCCTGCAAACCAGGAACAAAACCCTCAGAAGGTCTCCAGGCAGGCGTGGTGGGTTCTTTCCGCAAAGGCCCATGTGAAACCGCGTGGGCTTTAATGCAGCATCCTGTCTCTCTCTGGAGGTATCTGGGAGGGATTGATTTTAGAGTGGTGATTTTGGTAGTCAATATGAAAAATGGAAGCTCCATGAAGTTTCTTTTAAGTTTGATTCCCTGCTGCCTCCTTATGCCTGGAGAGAGAGCTGTCACAAGCAGGTGCTCAGTGAGCACTTGGTTCAGGGAATAACCTGGCTCTTGGTGTACATACTCTGAGGGTTGAGCACCTGGTTGAGGGTACAGCCTAGGGTAGTAAGTACTTGATCAAGGGATTGCTCCAACTCTCGGAAGACCAGCTCCACAGATCCTAATGACAGCAGCCGCCACACCAGACAAGGACACACAGAGAGAAAAGAGTTTGAAGGCGGACAGGGTAGTGACCATGTTGGGACAGGAGGGTCCTTGGAAGCTGTCCCACCTTCCCTTGGGGTCTTCTTCATCTTCAGGGTCCTGAACTAGGCTGGCATTGATGGTGGCATCTGGGGGCTTAAAAGACACCTTCCAGGCCTGGACTGGCTGCTTCCCTGGATGGGTGTGGCAGGACCAGGCCTACATTAGCCAGGAGCCCTACCATTAACACACCACAGGCTTCTGAGGTCGGGAACTTTAAATTGTGGCTTGGGAGGGAGAAGAGAGACAGTGGGGAGAGCAGGGTTAGAGTGAGTTTGTCTGATTAACTCTTGCTTGTCTAAAGTTACTCACAGAGCTATGGTGGTTAGTGCCAGGTCACTGGGAAAAGTCCTCTAAAGTCCATGAGAAATCTTGGAAGACCAGAGATGGGGAGAGTGAGGTTAGAGAAAAGTCCTGTCCAAGTGTAAGGGGACCAGAAGCAAGCACCAGGAAGGGCCTCCCAGACCAGCTAGAGTGAGGCCAGGCTGCTAGGTGGGAAGGTACTGACAAAGGGCAGATGTGTGGCAAGGCAGATGTGTGGCAGCCCAGATGACAGACATAGATGGGTGAAGGCTAGGAGAGGGCACTGTGGGTCCCTGTCTCCAATACCTGCTATCCTTTTCCACGAGCTTTTTGCAGGTAGGGAAGAAGGTCAAGTGCCTTTATTTATGTTTCTTCTCTCAAACCTGGAGAGATGTCTTGCAGCAGAAATAGATAGGTGTTCACAGAGACCTCCATGCTCACAGAGGCTCGTAGATACAGTGTCCCAGCATAGCCCACTCCCTGCTGCCTTGGGTCCTGTCTCACACCCACTGGGCTGAGCCCTGCCCTGTCACAGGCCCTGAAGAAGCATAAGGAATGACAGAGACAGTTTCAACCACAGACACCAAGATTCCTGTGGTCCTGAATATCTCAGAGTCTACATGGGCTACTCTCTCTCCTCAGCTCTGCTGCCCAGACAGCTGGCCAGCTCATGGGCAGGGTTGGTGAGGCAGAAAGAATGACTGTAGCACAGTCCATGAACATTGGGCAGTGTCCAGGTTGTGTCCAGACGTGGTGGCAGGGTGAGTGGGCTGAGACCTCATGAGCACTGATGAGACCTCCTGAAACCTGCTTACCTGGGCCCTGGCCAGACCCAGAATGGACACAGCATCATTCCTAATCATGATAGCTAATACAATGAAAAGGCTTTGTACTATCCACTACCTCACTGATGTTTATTGTTTACTGGTCCAGTGGTGAGGATTTTTGTTTTCTTTACATTGAGATGTAATCCACACCAAAGGCTGTGGTCTTTGATCTTCATCTGTAAATATTTTAAGTCCTCTTCACTTTCAGCTCTGGTAGCGTAGCGGTTACTAATCGGGCTGTGAACCTCAAGGTCAGCAGTTTGAAACTACGAGGGGAAAGATGAGGCTTTCACTCCCATAAAGATTTATAGCCTCAGAAATCCTGTACAGGGTCACTATAAGTCGGAACTGACTCCTCGGCACATAACCACCACCACCACTTTCAGCAAGCAAGGTTGTATCATCTGTATATTGCAGGTTGTTAGTGAGTCTTCCACCAATCTTGATGCCACATTTTTCTTCATGCCAGGATTATTTGCTCAGCATAGAGGTTGAATAAGTATGGTGAAAGAATAAAACCCTGTCGCACACCTTTCTTAATTTTAAACCATTCAGTGTTCCCATGTTCTGTTCAAACGACTGCCTCTTGATCCGTGTACAGGTTCCTCATAAGCACAATTAAGTGTTCAGGAATACTCATACTTTGTAATGTAATGTTGTCCATAGCTTGTCATGATCCACACAATCAAAAGCCTTTGCATAGTCAATAAAGCACAGGTATGCATATGCATGTGAAAGCTGGACAGTGAATAAGGAAGACCGTAGAAGAATTGATGCTTTTGAGTTATGGTGTTGAAGGAGAATATTGAAAGTGTCATGGACTGCCAAAAGAACCAATAGATCTGTGTTGGAAGAAGTGCAGCCAGAATGCTCCTTGGAGGCCAAGATGGCCAAACTTCATCTCTCATACTTTGGACATATTGTCAGGAGGGACCAGTTGCTGGAGAAGGATATCATGTTTGGTAAGGTGGAGGGTCAGAGAACAGGAGGAAGAGCCCCAGCGAGATGGATTGGCAAAGTGGCAGCATCAGTGGGCTCAAGCATGGCAACAGTAGTGAGGTTGGCTGAGGACCAGGTTGGCCCAGGCAGTGTTGCATACTGTTGTACACACAGTCGCTATGAGTCGGTACCAACTCGATGGCACCTAACAACAACAACCTCCATGAATTTCACCTTTCCAGAAGACCTGTGAGGAAGAACTTAAGCATGCCCGCCCATTTTATAGGTAGGTGTACTGAGAGGAGAAAGAAGAAGATCCTGGTGTAGTGCTGCAGGATAAAGCACTGGACCAAAAGGTCAGTTTGAAATGCAAGGTCAGCAGTTCAAACCCACCAGTTGCTCCTTGGAAACCCTATACTGGTCGCTATGAGTCAGAACCAACTTGACAGCATATAACAATAACCACACGAAGCCCTGTGGGGAAGAATTTTGTTGTTGTGAAATGCTGTCTAGTCGGTTCCACTCATATCGACCCTATATAGGGTGAGTGGCTGGTGAGTTTGAACTGCTGGCCTTGTGGTTCAATCAGATCTCGCAGTCCAGAGCTTTATCCCACAGTGTCACACCAGGACTCTGAGGAAGAACTTAAGCACCCTCATCTTACAGATGGGAGTTGTTGTTAACCACTGACCTTGCAGTTCAAATGATTTTGCAGTCTGATGCATTAACCCATAGCACCACACCAGGACTCCACAGATGGGAGTATTTAGAGGGAAAAGAGGTTACCTAGCGTAGTGGTTGTGAGTCAGGTTGCTAATCTCATGGTCAGCAGTTTGAAACTACCCGAGAGGCTGTGAATGAAAGATGAGGCTTGGAGTCCTGGTGTGGCGCAGTGGGTTAATGCACTTGACTTCAAAGTCATTTGAATCACAATGTCGGCGGTTCAAGCTCACCAGTCACTCCTTGGAAGTGACTATAGGAGCTCTGGTAGCATAGTGGTTACGAATCGGGCTGCTAACCTCAAGGTCAGCATTTCGAAACTACCAGCTGTTCTGTGGGAGAGAGATGAGGCTATGTTCACCCATAAAAATTTACAGCCTCGGAAACCCTGTACAGGGTTACTATGAGTTGGTACCAACTTCACAGCACATAACCACCACCACCATGGGTCAAAATCAACTCAACGGCACAACCACAATAACAAAAGCAGGAAAATGGTAGAGCTGGTGTCCGAACCTAAGTATTATAGAATGACACTTTTGTTTTACCCACCCCTACACCCCTTCTCAGGACCTGGATCCAGTTGGGCTCTTCAGTGGGCAAGTAGGGGGGTGGGGCGTTGGCGGAGAAACTGAGACAGCCTCATCTCTTCAGCCACCCATCGATCCCACTTCTCAAGCACCTATCCACACTGGAGCTATTCCTTACACGCCTCATCCCACCCCCACCCACCCCAATCCAACAGTTCTACCAGGAACCCAGGTCCACACACTGCCCAAAGCTGGGGGTTGGGAGTGGGAGGAGAATGGGAACATCCCCACCCCCAGCTACACATACAAGGAATAGCAAACAGCTGCAGAGGCCAGGAACACAAAGGTCAGCTGGGAGCCCTAGGCAAACAGTGTGGTCAGCGGTTGTCTGACTGTGTCCACTCCTCCCCTACTGGTCTCAGTTTCCTTGTTTGGGAAATGTGTAGAATAGCAATTGGGCCCACCACACACTGGGTTCTTGGGAGGTTTGAGGAGAGCATGTGAGTGAAGACACAGTACCAGTCTTGCCTGGTCTAAGGAGTCATATGTGGCTGCCTCAGTTTCCCCAACTAAGCCATAAGGTGGGTAAAAGGGAGCCCCAAGTCTTTCCCAATGTGGACTTCAGGTGAAGCCAGGAGCTCCAGGGTACATGAACGGGTTGGAAAGCAGCATCACTCATTGGGCAGATGGACAGCTCTCTGTGATAGAGGAGCGACCACTTTCCCGTCCCCCACCCACTGCTTACACGAGGGGCATCCAGGGCACTAAGGGGTACTTATTGTTGTTTTGTGCCGTCGAGTAGGTGCCAACTCATAGGGTTTCCGAGGAACAGCTGGTGGGTTTGAACTGCTGACCTTGTGACGCACAGTCTAGTGCTTAATTCTACAGTGCCACACCAGGAGTCCCTAGGGGATGGGGGTAAAGTTAAACAGGACCTTTTTTCCTAGGTTGGCCAAATGCCCTCCGCCACCCACATCTGACTAGGGGGTGTGTGTTAGGGGTGTATCTCCAAGGATAGACTGATAGGCCAGAATGGTCCCTTCTACCAGGCTGGGGCATCGGCAGAGGCGTCTACTACGTTAGCCTACCAGGGCCACACGGTCCATGCCACCCCCACCCCAGCTCCGGTTCTCCTCCCTCCCTACGTGCCCTAGGGGCAGGCCGCTGGTCGTCCAGAGTTGAGGGTAAGCGCGGAGGCCTGTCTGCCCGTCCGTGCTGCTGAGGGCTCCCCAGACACTCACCGGAGCTCAGGGCGCGGTGCGCGCACGACAGAAGCAGGAGCGCAGCGCCCAGACACGCGGCCGCTACCAGGCGCCGCCGCCAGCTACGCCTCCCCATGCTGGGCCCCGCTGCGTTCTTCCTTGACAGTGCTTGGTGGCGGGCCACAGGACCCGCCCTGGGATCAGCCCAGGCTGATGACCTGCGGCGTGTACCAAGGTGTGGGGGTGTGAGGGCTGATCAAGAATGGAGCGCAATGGATGGACCCCGGCTCTTGAGTTCTTAAGACTGGAGCCCTCTGGGGACTGGGTCGGTGAGCGACAGCCGTTCGGGCGGGCTCTGCCTCCTATGAACCCCGCTCCACACCATCATTTGGGGCATCCATCCAGGCCGCGAAGGGCGGAGACTGGGTGGGGGAGTCAGCGCATCGACTGTGGGATTTTGCCTTGTGATCTGGGCAACCAGTTTGGCCGCCCCCGTCAGTTTGTCCTGGGTACCCCACATAGCCAAGAAGCACAGTCTTGAGTTAGTGCTGCGGGGAGCAAACCCTTGCAGGCACAATTCCCTCCCAGATAGACACGGTGTCTCCTTTCCTCTTTGTTGGTTTACATGTCAGGGGCCCAAGGGCTTAGCTGGCTTAGCCAAGGAAACGGGGGTCCCACTCCCCTTAGGCCCCATTCTCATTAGATTGTCCCTGGAGTGCTTGCTTGCTTTCTGAGTCTCCAGGCCCTGCCTGAATCTTGACCCCTTGCAAGGAGGAGAGGTGGGATCTCAGCACATGTTCCCTCTAGGCTTCAATCCTGTTGTACCTCATCCTGTCACCTAGAACTACTCCAGGCACCAGGGACCTACAACTCCTTGAAGACACTGTGGGAGGGGAGGGGGAAGGGGATGTTTAGGGTGGGAGAAAGTACCCTTAGTCCTTTGGAAGATAAAGCATCCAGTACCCTGTGGGCACAGGGAGACAAGACTTGACCCATGGTTCTGTCTCTCACATCAGGCCACCAGAGGGTGCAAATGGCAGTGTGCACATATACACAAGAACATGTTTGCTTATGCGTGGTTTGTCATGTACATATATGTATGAGGTGTTCATGTGTGTGCATGTGTGCAGTGAATTGAAGCAGTGAGTAAGACACTGCATTGAACTTCAATGTTCTAATTGCTATTAAAACATTGAGTTAATTCAAATCCTCTGGTGCCACTCACCTTTGTGTGTACAATTGGTTAATATTGGTTAATAACACCTTACAGGTGAGTTAGATGTTTGGTGCTTAGCACTCAGCTATGGAAGTGCTTGGCATTATAGATTCATTTGTTTTGTGTTTACAAGTAACCCTGTTTTGTGTTAACAGTGGTGATACAAAAATTTCTTAAGACACATGTTAACTTGGGTGATGGGGAAAACAATATACACCACAAGGGAGGGTGACAGAGGAAAGATGAGGTGGCAGAGGACACAGAGGAGCGCAAGAGTTAAAGTGAATAGATGCAGATACTGGTGGGACATGGAGGGGGTTGTAATCAGTGTAATGACATGAAGTGTATGATTTGTTCAATATGGGACTGTAAGCCTTTACTCTAATTCACAATAAAGAGTTTTAAAAAAATTCTTTCTATTGTATTATTTAAGTTTAAAAAGGTTACTGATGAAAGAATATAAAATACTTACTGATGAAGATCAAAGACCATAGCCTTCAGTATGGATTGCATCTCA
>NW_006408885.1:870657-878078 GCF_000296735.1 Chrysochloris asiatica | reverse complement strand
GTCATACTTCAGACATATTGTCAGGCGGGACCAGTCACTGGAGAGGGGTATCATGTTTGGTAAGGTGGATGGTCAGAGAAAAAGAGGAAGACCCCCAGCGAGATGGATTGGCAAAGTGGCAGCATCAATGGGCTCAAGTGTAGCAACAATTGTGAGGTTAGACCAGGACCCGGCAGTGTTTTGTTCTGTTGTGCATAGGATCGCTCCGAGTCGGTACCGACTCAATGGCATCTAACAATAACAACATTTATTCTTAGTGTGGCACTGTAGGGTAAGCACTGGAATACTAACTGAGATTGGCAGTCCAAACCTACCAGCTGCTCTTTGGAAACCATATACAGGGTCTCTATGAGTTGGAACCAGCTTGACAGCACTTAACAACAAGAAAAACAACAGTTAGTCAATAGTAGTTCCACACTGGCTTAAAGCTGTGTCCCAGATGGTGATAATACCTAAGGACAAATGGGTGAGAAACCCAGTTAAACTAGAACTGCCTTATCATGACTTTAGGTGGAGGCTTGATTCTCCAGCTCAAACCCCCCCTGCACCCACTTCTACCTCTATATCCTCCCACACACACACCTGGCAGGGCAGCAGGGCTGCTGTTGCTATGGACCCAAGTCTCATTTGAACCTGTGTCTTCCTCAGACCTGAGTTTCCTGCACTCAGTCCCAGCCCCTGGGCTGCCACCCTGTGGCCACAGCTGGATATAGCATCTCAGCCTGGTCTTGGCCAGGAGGGAAGGTGAGAGGGTACAATGCCTGCCAAAGACCCAAGGGCCTTTCCCTTCCCTGACACAGTGCTCTCTGCTTCCTGTGCCCTATCAAGGGCATTTGAGTTCACACATTTCCTGTACACTACAAGACAGTTTTGGCCTCTGGGGAGGAGATAGGGATAAATGTGTACTTTGGAGCCATCCTGATGTGGCACTTGATGTAGGATAAGTACTGGACTGCTAACCAAAAGGTCGGTTGTTTAAATCTACCAGCTGCCCCTCAGAAACCCTGTATAGGGTCGTTGGAGCGCTGGTAGCATAGTGAGTCACATGTTTTTATTACTAACAATGAGGTCAGCCGTTTGAATCCATCTGCGGCTCCTTGGAGAAAGAAGAGGCCTTCTGCTCCTGTAAAGATTTACATCCTCACAAACCCTGTATGGGGCACTATGAGTCAGATCAGCAATTAACAACAACCACATGAGCTCTGGTAGCGTAGTGGTTACGAATCGGGCTGCGAACCTTAAGGTTAGTGGTTTGAAACTACCAGCTGCTCTGCGGGAGAAAGATGAGGCTTTCTACTCCCGTAAGGATTTACACCCTCGGAAACCCTGTACAGGGTCGCTATGGGTCGGAACCGACTCGATGGCACTTAACAACAACAACAACAACATGAATTGAAATCGATGGCAGTGGATTTGGTTTTGTGGATTTATGAGGTCAAGTAAGGATCCCTGGTGGCACAGTGGCTGTTAACCACAAGGTTGGAGGTTCAAATACACCAGCCATTCCATGGGAGGAAGATGTGGCAGTCTGATTCTGTACACTGGCAGTTCTATCCTGCCCTGTAGATTACTATGAGCTGAAATCAACTCGATAGCAGTGGATGTGAGGTCACTCAGTTCATGGTGCTATGAAGATAAAGCAGGTAAAGGTGTGGGGGGCATATGGTTCGAATGTAACAAGGGGCAGGCCCCAACAGAGAGGCATGAGTGAAATGAGGAGTGAGACACATAGGTAACGGGAAGAATATTAACACTGACGTTACAGTCCAATTGCTGTCACTAAGTAATATACCACCCTAAAATGTAGTGACTTACAACAGCCATTTTTAAAATACAGTTCTGTGGATCAAGACCCACTGGGGTCTCATGTGGTTGCAGCCATCTGGGGCTGCAGCTGACCTGACTGCTCCCTTATGTAGGCGGCAGGCAATGGATGCTGACTTGATTGAAGCATTTGTAGGACCTGCACCAGCCAGGGGACAGGCAGTCCCAGAACCAGTGAACTGCTCTCTGGAACCTGGCTACAGGACTTTTCTTCTAGCCTGGCCTTGAAGGCCTCACAACTGCACTTAGCAGCAATCTCTTGTTGGTTATCCCAGACTTATTTGTAGGAAGTGACAAAAAAATTGCAGACATTTAAAAAAAAAAAAGAAACTTTTTATGGTGAGTTGAGTGAAGTTTGCAGATATGATCATCAGTTTTACGTTCAACAAATCATGGACTCTGTTTCATCTCAGTGATGGCATCCCCGACTCCATGTAACAATAGTTATTCCATGTCTTCCCTTTGGTTATTTCCATTCCACGCTCCTTCCCATCCCTTCTCAAAGTTGTCCTTAGATAAATGCTGCCCTTTTGATCTTGAATGGTTGACATTCCATGGTGAGCACGCCTTGTTGTTGTTATGTTCTGTGGAGTCGGTTCCGACTCATAACAACCCTGCACAGGGTTTCCAAGGATGTAAATCTTTACAAGAGCAGAAAGCCTCATCTTTCTCCCGCGGAGCAGCTGGTAGTTTCGAACTGATGACCTTGAGGTTAGCAGCCTGATTTGTAACCACTACGCTACCTGAGCTCTTTGAGTAGTGTTTTTTTTGTCCCCACTATGTACTATCTGGAGTCCGGGTGTGGCGCTGTGGGTTAATGCGCCTGACTGCAAAGCCATTTGAACTGCAAGATCAGCAGTTTAAGCTCACCAGCTGCTCCTCAGAAACCCTATACAGGGTCACTAAAAGTCAGAATCGACTCGACGGCACTTAGCAACAACATGGGCCATGAGGATGAGCTCTCTCCCAGACCTGAAAGGTAATAGAAGGCATAGTCTGGGGCTCCGCCAGTCGCTTTCTGACCAGTAAGCCTGGTCTTTTTCTTTATTGTTATTATAATTTTGAGTTTTGTTCCACATTTTCTGCCACTCTATTCTGGGACCTTGTAATGTGATCATTTCAGAGCAGTTGGTAGTGGTAACTGGGCACCATTTAGTTCTTCTGGTTTCAGAGTCATGATGACTGATATTCACATGTTCTATTACTTTTTTTAATAAGTAACCATATTTCATACAATGTTTTCAAAGCCCTCATGACACAGAAGTTAAGTGCTACGCTGCTAACTAAAAGCTCATCAGTTCAAATCTACCAGTTGCTCTGAGCAAGAAAACCTGGCAATCAGCAACTATAAAGATTGACCCTGTATCGGGGTTCCAAGGAACAGCTGGTGGATTTCATCTGTGGACCAGTGCTTATCCTATAACCATACTAGGAGACCATCCTATCTAGATTGCAATCAAGGAAACTCAGGGCCTTTTGACTTTGTCATATCACAGAGTCAGTGTAAGAAGCAGCGGACTTGATGGCTCACAGCCGCAGAACATAGACATCATTCTGAGCCTACTACATGTATTATGTCTAATCCTCAGGCACATCCTGTGAGGTTGTTAAGGTGTTGTTGTTGTTAAGTACCGTGGAGTCGGTTCTGACTCATAGTGACCCTGTACAGGGTTCCTGAGGCTGTAAATCTTTACAGGAGCAGAAAGCCTCATCTTTCTCCCACGGAACAGCTGGTAGTTTCGAACTGCTGACCTTGAGGTTAGCAGCTCGATTCATAACCACTACACTACCAGAGCTCCGTATCCTGTGAGGTAGACGCTCCTATTGCCTTTATTTTACAGATAAGGAAACAGATACCAAATGATTAGATTACATATCCAAATTCAAACCGCTAATGAACGAGACAGCCAGGGTTTGAATTCAGCACTCTGATATTTCACCTCTGTGAAGCTTTTTAAATATCTTGTTCAATTTTAAAAAATGGAATTGTGTCTTTTGAAATTATTATACATCTATGCAGTTATAAGAAATCATATAAATTTTGTGTTTTTGACCAATTTTCCCTGTCAGTAACGTACTGCAAAACCATAGTACAATGTCACAAACTGGATATTGACAATGATAAAATACACTAGTCTTGTTCTATACAATGTTAAAAAAAAAAAAAGCTTTTTAAACTTGCAAACTTTAGAAAATCATGAGATTTCACACTTAGATTTCTGACTTCTCTTGAACCCTTAGGAGATGAGACCTTCCACAGAAGCAGAGACTGAGATAAAGTTCGAAGTACAGAGTTCATTGTGAAGCTATCCCAGAGAGCTCTCTGCTCAGGGCACGGATTATAGGAAGCCAGGTGAGACAGGGAGGGCCATCACCAAGGCCCTTTGGTAGAGTTGATAGTTGATTCTTCATAATTCTCCCCCCCACAACCAAACCTCCCCCCATCACCACCCCCATCCCCGCCAGCAGGTCCAGGGAGCTGTCATTGGTTTGGTTAAGGGCTGTTGCTATTCACTGTCCAGTCCTTCCAGCCTGCCCTTGGGGTCAGCTGGGCAGGCTCGAGGGCTCCAGGAAAAGTCTCAACCAGAAAAGCTGCCCAGGGCCTAGAATGGAGCCTGACACAGGAAGGGGCTCAATCAGTCCTGCTTGGAAGGTGAGTGTATGCCAGAGAGCACAGCTGAGTCCCTGCTGGACACAGCTGCCCCAGGCTTTGATGACAATGTCTCACTGGATCAGCAGTAGAGCAGCAAGGTGAGAGGATGGCTAGAGTCAGACCACTAGGTTAGGGGGTTCAGATCTCAGCTCCACCCATGACCAATTTGTGACCTCAGACATGTCCCATAACCTCTTGTAGCCTCAGTTTCCTCATCCACAAATGGTACGTTAACACCCCTTCCCTGCCCCCACTGCCAGTAAGATTGACTTAGTAAGTCCCTGAACTGGGTGCTCACATAATTTATTTCTGCCCTTGGCAGCCCAAGCAGTTAATTGCCACGACATTTATGGATTGGGGCAGATCCAAGCTTCACTGCTCAGGAGCCAAGCTGGCCCCTCTTCAGACAGAGCTGTGCACAGGTGAGATGTGAGTACTAGGGTAGTTCCCTTCCAGGCTGGTGAGTGAGACCTACGCTGATTTTATAGCACAGGATTAATAAAGAGTATATCTCACAGATTTGTCAGTGGAATTGGGGAGGAGGGCCATAGCGCCTGGGGAGGACATACCAGTGGCTGGGTGGGCTCCTGTCCACCTCTCCCTTAGAGCTCCACCCTATAGATGGCAGGAACTCCAAAAGCATTGGCTACTTCTGCACAGGCCCAGCCCAGCACTCTGTGCCACCGCCAAGGAACATGCTGCAGATAACCTCCTGCCAGTTCAATGTCCCTTGTTCGTCATAAACAAGACATGAGCCCATGTATCCCAACACTGCTACTTGGGGTAACTCCCCCATGAGACTGCCAGAGCAACCCCCAATATCAGAGCCTACAAACTCCCCTAAGTCATAGCCTAGAAACACATACATAACCCTAACCCTAACCCTAACCCTAACCCTAACCCTAACCCTAACCCTAACCCTAACTTTGTTGTTGTTGTTAAGTGCCATCAATTCAGTTCCAACCCATAGCGACCCTGTATAGGGTTTCTGAGGAACAGCTGGTGAGCTTCAACTGCTGACCTTGCAGTTCAAATGGCTTTGCAGTCTGGTGCACTAACCCACAGCGCCACACCAGAACTCCCTCTGGAGGCTAGTTCCCCATTTAAAGGGCAAAGGAGCACCCCATAGCTCAGCCTCCTCAATACCAGCCCTGCCTCCCTTCAGTTCACAGGCCTGTCCACTGCTCATACATAACACTGCCCTCCCCAAGTCAACACTGCAGGTGGCCAGCCTAGGGGCCAGGGACAGTGTGACCTGTGAATTGCTCCTCTAATAGATCTCACACCCAATGAGGGGTGGGGGAGGTGGCCTTGGGTCTGAGGTCCCCGCCCAGTTGGGCCCTGGCTGCATGCTCTCCCTGGCCTCCCCCCTAGTACCAGCCTCTGCCCCATCTCAACAAGACATGTCTGGGCTCCAGGTGCTGTGCTCTGGTCTGCCCCTTCGGCCCCTCCCAGAGAACCGTGGACGCTGGGCTGGGGTGCCCCATGCCCCAGTCAGGACTCCAAGTTTCAGCCCTGCAGAGGAGCAGGTAAGACAATGGGGCCTAAGTCACCTGCTCTATTCCATCTGGGGCTTTCGCCCCTGGGTGCCTTCAGGTGGTGTTTGGTAAGTACTTCCTGTTCTGGGAGAGACTCTGGTATGTGGCAAGCTCCACTCACTGCCTGTATCTCTCATTATCACCCCAACAGCCACCATGGGGTAGGATTGTGACCCTCATTTATGGATGAAGCCCTAAGACTCAAGGTCACCCAGTTAGTAGTGAGTGGAGCTGCAACTGTATCCAAGGCGGAGGTGCAGGGGACCTTGTGAAGCTAACAGGTCCCACCAAGCTTAGCATTTGGGCTTTGTCTTACATACACACCTGACTTTGGCATATTGGTCTATCATAGGGCCGGTCTTACTTGGAACTTCACTCATTCTTCAACTGGGGGGCGGTAATTATACCTCAGGGGTTTGGAGAACATCAAATGAGCTTTCTTTACTAAAAATCACTCAAGAATTTCAGGAACATTGGAGAAAAAGTAGAAAATACAAATAATCACAGAGAATCGATAGACTTGGAGCATTGCGCTCTTCCTGTGGAGCTCTGGTAGCGTAGTGGTTATGAGTTGGGCTGCTGCTGACCTCTAGGTCAGCAATTTGTAACTACCAGCTGTTCCCAGGTAGAAAGATGAGGCTTTCTGCTCCAGTAAAGATTTACAGCCTCGGAAACCCCATACAGGGTTGTTAGGAGTCCAAACGACTCCACGCACACCATCACCACCACCAGCACCATGTCTGCCCTCAGGGAAAAGTTGAGGGGCACTTTTCCCTCGGGCCACCTCAGAGAGCATGGGGGGGCAGGGTAGCCAGGCCAGGTGGCAGTGGGGTAGCAGGGTGGGGGTGAGGTGACTGCAGAGGAGGGGTGTTCCTCCTGCCATGAGTTTAGCTTCTCTGCTTATCAGCTTAGCTTACTCTGATGTCAGTGTAGTTAATGTTTTCTCTGCTTTGGCTAACCTCACTACTGGGTGTCAGTGGGCTCTGGAGCTCTCGTGCCCTGCCCCCTTCCTGGATCAAGGACACCTTTCTGCTGCATCATAATGGCCTAAAGGTCCAGATCCATAGGTATTGGAGCTTTGTTCCTGGATGCAGCTATTTGCTTGAAGGGATTGAAGTCCCAACCAGGGTCTCCTGCCTTGTGAGCTGCCCACCCTTGTGCACCTGGGGAGTGTGAGTTGCTGCCCCAGCCCACCAGCCTGTCCCCAAACCCAATCATGATTCACTTCCTTTTCTCTTGGCTCATTGTTTAGTCTTTATTTAAATATATTTATTTGATTTTTGACACAAAAATTTGCAAGTAACTTTACAAGATAAAAGGCATCATGGTAAATTTCCACTTGAAAGGATAGGCAAACCAGCCTGGAGTGGCTAGAAGAACAGAAGATACTTCTTGAAAGAAAGACC